>NW_020797891.1:100074-348801 GCF_003369625.1 Aspergillus mulundensis | reverse complement strand
TATATATATATATATATATATAATTAAGCCTTAATATACTATTAATATAGTATTTAATACCCTATTTAACTAATAAATATTTAGTATATATCAAAAAGTTCAATATATATTAAATAGCCAAATTCATATCAAATGCATATCAGATGCATATCAGACTTATATAATATATATCCAGATTAAATAATATATATTTTATTAAGTAAATATATATTTTTTAGAAAAAATATATATTAATTAAAAATATATATTAAAAATTCAATATATATTATTTTAAATATAGGTTATATATATTATATATTATAAAACTAAATATATATATTTAAAAGTAAAATATATTAATTTTAATATAGTATTAGTACTATATTTTACTTTAATATAATATTATAATAATATTTATAATTAATATGATATTAGGGCTATACTAGCATTATACTAAAAACACCCCCTCCGCCGGCACGGAGGCATCGGGGCTGCCAAGGGTGGGTGAGACTTGCTTACCACCAGACCGGTCATGTATGTCGAAGCTTATACAACACGCCCGGCTCCCTGCAAAATACTGCTGCCGGCGGCGCAACTACGCACGAAGCACCAGGATCGTTCCTCCACCTCCTAGTTTCTGGACTGTTCGCCGCGGAGAGGGGTTGAAGTCGGAGGACAGGGTATTGGTGGGAGGGTATCCAGGACTGTTGGAGGGACTCACCATTCTCAACGGATCGTGACTTTCGTTTCGTTGAATGAGAGACGGACGGGCTCGGAACCAGGCCCAATAATGCTCAAGCTACGATCCATGTGCCTACCAATGTCCATGCGAACACAGAGCGGGGAAGCCCTTGCCAAACCCTGCTAGGTTATTGTGTCAGTGGATGCTTCAAGCGTAATGGAAAATAGTCCAGTGCAACGGGCCTCCAGGTCAGCTTATGGTAGGGTAGGTGGATTCTTCATGGACGAATGGTTCCGGGCCCGGGGCACTGTCGTGCTTTCTTTTTCTCCCTCCGGATTAAGCAGAGAGCTTGGGACACAGGGTTGCGTGTACGTGCAGGCAATATTGGGAATCATTACGCTGTTGCCGGAGTTATAGTAACCCCAATCCAATCAACGTTCCCCAGGCAGATGTCACGCCAGTCATGCGGATCTGAAATCCTGGATCTATGACTGGGTTCTTCGACATCCCATTTCGGATCACAATCTCCCTGACCCTCCAATACGCCAAGGCACAGCTTCGGAGGGTAAGCTGGTAAAAGCAAGCATTCACCTGGTCATCACATGGTTCGCACAAGCTGCCTACAGGAATAGGTCCATAGAAAACGCCCTGTGTCCCTGTAGTCGGTGTCATGGCCAAGGACAGATCAAGCCAGGAATCCCTGCTTCCTGGGAATCAAGGAAGAACAAGCAGAGTTGATTCCTGATCCGAGAGTAGGGTCGGTAGGTGCATAAATAGCAGCAAGGGCCCCTCTGCTCCTTCCACTTCATCCAGCTCCCCTCACAGTTTCTACTCAGTACAGTTTTTACCCTTCTCAACTCAAGCCTGCCCCAAGATCCTCAGCCATGCGTTCCGTCTTGCCCCTCCTGGCCCTTCTCGTCCCAAGCTATGCTGTCGAGTTGGTAAGTGCAGGTTCCCACCCGCCCTCACCACCAACAATCCATCCCAATCTACCGTCCCTAGCGCGCTGCTGATATAGGATGAACTACACAGACCATCAGTAATGCCGAATTCACCGAAAGAATAACTGTCTCCCGCGAGTGCGAATGCGTGGACTTTTCAGATTCCCTGTGTGTACACACATCCCACACCCACCTGCCCAACCTTGCGAACCCTCGTCCTACACCGGAAGAGGGTTGAGCACCTATACCCAAGGTACCATAGCTGGGAGCTAACAAGCAGCTCCAGAGCGGCTCCCGCCACACGAGCAAGCGGAGCCTCTGGCAGGGAGGACCCCGACGGCCAGATCGTTTACAACCGCTACTGGTGCGATTTCTACGCGTATGTCCTCTTGCTTTCCAAGGTTCCTTTCCTTTCCTTCCCTTTCCAACCCTACCTAACCCTACGCATACCACACCCACTGGCTCTGCCTCCATCAGCGGGATATCGATAGCTACCTTACCATGCCACAGATGCATGCTAATATCCTTTTTCTATTCTCTCTTCAGCGCCGGGCCTTCTTGCGTAGGCGAAAGTGTCGGATTTATATCAGACGGGAGACTGCGCGCACCTTTCTCCGACGGCGCGTCCATGGTACGTTGCTCATGGAAGTATTGATCATTCACACTCTGCCTTATGAAGTGCCGGTGCGGGCTCTTCTATGTTGGTTCATTTGTTCTGTTCTGCCGATTTGTGCTGTGCGTTCAGTTGGAGCCTGGTGTGCGTCATGACCTTTCCAATTTGTCATTTTGATTCGCACTACAAGTTGTGAGAATCTAAAGGTCCGTCACGTCCATTGGTTGGGTAGTTCTAGTATTGTTAATTTTACTATCATCTGTTTACCTGAGGCCTGTGTATACTCTCTCTCTTCGCTCTGTAGGCACTTGAGGGTTGATCACTACCCTGGAGATATACGCTCAGTGTCTCCGGTAAAAATCCCTAGATCCATTTACTGTGCAAGTAATCTCCTCATTCCCTCGTAATATTCGTCTGCGGGAGCCACGGATGGCAAAGCAAGTCCTCCGCCGTAGGACGATCCTCAGCCCTCCAGCGCAGCATTCCAGAAATAAAATCTACAAATTGAGCTCTTCCCTCAGGGTCCTCGTCAATATCCTGAGCCATGAGAGCCAGATCTCTTTTCCCTATGAGCTCTGGGAATCTGAATTGCCCTATGGTTAAAAGCAGTTAGCGACGTATTCTTATGTCTATGACAACTGCAGCTAAGTAGCATACCTTGAGCGTCAAAATACCGAGATGTTTCCGTCCCGCGGCTGAGAAGATCGCGTGGAGGTGGGCCCAAGAGTGAGATGATTTGAGCTAGATGGGCTTCATCTGTTGACCCGGAGGGGTACGAGTGAAAGTCCGAGCCAGGTGGTATGTCAAATGGTCCTCGGCCGTAAAATAGATCCCACAGCTGACACAATCAAGGATTATTAGTGGTATCAAAGCACGCTATTAGAACAAGATCCTTACCATGACACCCAAGTTCCAAATGTCAACACTATAGCTCCACTCGCACCCGAGGCAAACTTCCGGGGCCCGATAACCATCCGGCTGGATGAGGTGACTGTTCGGTGGCCCGTCTCCGCGTACGGCAAGCCCAAAGTCAGTGATTACCGATCTACCTAGGTCATTGGACGAGAGGCCCCAGTAGTTTCGGGATAGGTATATTTCCCGATCGTCTAGTTGTTTCCGTGGAGAGGGGTTGTTCATTTCGTCTTGCGCGACCGAGTGCAAGATGGATGGGTTGCTGAGGGCTAGTAGGATGTTATCAGATTTGAGATCTGTTGTGTGTTAGCAGAGCTGTTATTGGTTCGGTGAGTTGTGCTCTACTTACCTGTGTGGATAACGTGACACTCACTGTGGAGGTACCGGAGTCCCTCGAGTATGAGCTTCGACACCTCCTTCAAGACGTCGAGGGGGATGGTGTTTCCTTCGAACCGCCTCTTCAACATCCAGAGTGGCTCGCATAGCACGTCGAAGACCATGCAGATATGCGTGCGACTGCCCCCAGGGCTAGCAAGACGAAACGAGTCTAGCAGGGTCGCGACAAAATTGCGTCCTAGATGGCGAGAATTTGCGTTGGTGATGTGTTCCGTAATGCGCAGCTCTTTCTCTGCAGATTCTCGAGAATCGTAGTTATTTGCGTTGACTTTGATGGCTACATATTTGGGCGGGAGCCATCGCCATCTAAGTATGACAGTTAGATATGGAGCTGAAGGGTTTGTTAGCCGATAAAGCATACTGGTGCAGATCCCGCGCCAACCATACGGTCGAACTTGTGCCCCAGCCGATCTTGGCAGCGATCTGGTATCGATTGTTGAGAACCTCATACAGACGGACGGGGTAGAAGTGCTGGGGCTTGTAGTGGGGCGTGTGTTCTTCCTCGATTAGATCGGCTGCCGGGAGTAGCTTTGCGGGTAGCGTGGAGGGCTTGCAGGGAACAGACTGAAGAATTCTTCTAAGGTACATCGCCAGAAGGATGAATTGTTTACCCCTGGCGTGGGTTCGTTGATGGTATTGCGGAAGCAGGGAGGTTGGTTGATTTAAGAGTCTAGGAGAGTCATGCACGGACCGACTCCCCAGCGAGTGGTCATGTGATTTCCCCAGATAGCCCTGTACCAATATCCATTCCCCATCTTTCCAACTCCCTCAACCCAGTGGCAAACAATAACCAGTCAAATCAGTTGTTAAAGGATTTCTTCGAGTAGACCACTCGCCCATCTTTGTACCAGTGTCCCGACGTGATCCGCGCCCCCTCCTTGTTGAAAATTTGCCCTGACACGCGCATGTCAGGGTCTTCGGTAGAATCATGTTCGCCGCCCCTAGCAGTAGGATAAGCATGGATGATGGAATTACTCAACATTTGTTGTTACTCACGCAACTTCAACTCTTTTCGCCCACTGACTGAGTTTTGGGTGTGTTTCGATCGAGCGCTTGATCTTGGCATCATACTCTGGAATCGCTGCGGTGTTCTTCCAGAAAATATCGAGAAATGCGCGAAAGGTGGTTGAGAAGGATCGAGACATACTGAAACGGATACTAGTAAGTCTGATGGTGCAAGAAAGATGCTGTGCTTGACAGTGGAACTCGAAAGAATAATGATGAAGGTGTGCTTGTTGATACCAGCCCCAAGAGGTCATCTGGGCTATTTATATCTTTCTCTCTGGGGGGCTGGTTGTGTTAAACAAAACACAGCGCGTATTCATTGGCAGCAATTGACCACTGGGAACGAGGCTGAAACAAACCCAGGTAGACACTCCTCTACTGGATTCTCGGTTATTGGCGTCGAGGCTCTGAGTCCTAGGTAGGGTGGCAGACACTGCGGCGACTGTCGAAGCGGAAATGATTCGACGGACAGAACCGCGGCAATAACCTTACCGTACTGCTAACAGACTAAGCGCTTGGTTTGAGCGTTCAACCAGACCGAGACAAGGTACTACCGCACGAGCTACTGCACTGCGGCACTGCGACTCAGCGGCTACAGGTTCAGGGTACCGACCACCAAAGATACCGTATAATGGGTGGAGTGGAGCTAGGGATTTTAATCTGCGCCTTCAGTTCCTCAGATAGCTGCTTAGGGATAATGATTGTCAGGCCCAGGCACCGGTCCCCTGATGTCACGTGGTATTGCACCCCCAGGTAACCTCCCACAGGGTTGACTCAATGAGAAACCTGCCATAAACCATCTACCTTCGGTATGAAACTGAGAAAAAACTTCCGCGACTCAAACGCACCTTGTTTCCAATGTCAAGACTCATCTGTACTCTCCTTGCATGTCGTCTACGCAAAAACACGACGTACCCAAGCTGTTTCCAGCACACACTGATTGTGGCAACAAGGTTTCTTCTTCATCCAGGTCCCGCAACCAGCACGAGATCAAGCAGCTCTCTGCTCTCCACCAAACACATTGGCTCGTCAGGCCGCATATATTCCATCGAACATGTCCTGCAGGAGGAAGCTTCACCCCCGCGTCAAGTCTATCGTGCCTCGTGAGTAGACACCGGATGCTATTTACATTCATGCTTACCTTAGTTGCTTCAGGGCGGACGGTCAGAGCTATATACTGAAGTACATCCATCCCGTAAACTTCAAGGATCTTCAAGAGCTTAACAACCGGCTCCGTGGCAATGGAAGCCATGTCCGCCTTGCCCTGGACACGATCCCCGAGAAGTCGATGTTCGTGTTCGAGCATTTCACGGGCCATTTATTAAATCTCGCACAGAAGGACTTGCCGCTTCTGGTGACCAAGAGGATCCTCAAGGACGCGCTTACCGGCCTGGCTGAGCTCCATGATCGGGATATCGTTCACACAGGTGCCGATCTCTGAAAATACAGGGTAGACGAGTACTGACACCTGCAGATATCAAAGCCGACAATGTCCTGATAAATTGGGAGGACCGCAATAATAAAATCGCCGTTAGCAAAGTGCAACTCGGCGATCTGGAAGACGCAGCGCACATACCCCCGGGGTGCGACATGGTCGGGAAACAAGCCGGCAACTGGATGTGGCGGAGCCCCGAAGCGCACGCCAGAGGTCCTATCAACAAACCTTCTGATATTTTCTCGTTTGCTATTGTTGTACGTCTCACCCTGCTCGAATAGTTCCTATTTCCTCTTATCAAGCGCTGCTAACTACTAGTCGACAGTGTATCAGCGCCGTCCACAAGCGCCTGATCTTCGCCGTGCAAGAAGACGAGTTAGAAGAGGGCGTCGATCGCCTCGCTGTCGTTCTTGAGCGGCAGACCTCCTACTTCGCAGACGAAGAGGGGCTGAACGGGTTCTTGAAGCACCTTGGTGATCAGAACCCCTGGGTTCGGGTCTTCGAAGTGACCCGTGATGGCTTCAACCAGGAGACCCCGCGTGAGCCATTCGCGTTCTGGAATGGCGTTGATGAGGACTTCAAAGATCTTATCTGCGCCATGACGCGGTTTGATCCAGCGAAACGGATTACAGCGCGGCAGGCACTAGGGCATACATGGTTCGAGGGCGTTTAGCTGGATTCTCATCGGACAGGAGTGTCCTATCTGGTGGTATATTTCCATATCTGGCGTTCTGGAGCATATACGGGCATTTTGTCAATTTCTGCATGTTCTTGTCCTCCTGAGTGCCGATGAACCAACGACGAATCTGTCATCCAATATGGTTTCCATCCTTATCCACGTATTGGAGGCTGCAGCTCGCCTGGCCGAAATGACTTTTGCAGTACAGACTCCCATGATGCGAAAAGCGAGTCTGCGACCATGGGTCTTAGTAGAAAGCGCCTTTTGTGAGAACATAAACTCCAAGCCTTGTCATGCCCTTTTCCTGCTATGGCATCACCATATTTACGGCTGATGAAAGAAGTTCCTCCGCAGTAGTTGCCAGGGCCATCATATAACACTTGGACAGCTCGCAAGCTTAGGTATACTAGTCGAGAAATCTTACGCCGCACGATCCCCATCCCATCCCCCCAGGCTTCCTACGCTTACCGGTCCTACTCACTAACGACCCCGACAACCCTAGCGCGAACACTCAACCCCCCTTCCTCAGGCCACGGCGTCCCAAAGTCCCTCGCGAATTCAAGCCGGTCCTTCGGCGATTCATACAACTCGAGATCAAATCGGCGGACAAGCAGCGCAATCACGAGGAAGAGCTCCGCATACGCGAGACTAGCCATCAATCAGCATACTCAAGTTAGCCTAGGGTAAGGGGGAAGCGGCATACTTCAGTCCAACACAGATTCTGCTCCCCTTGCCGAAATTGACCAGGTATCGATCCAAACGTATGTCTTGCGCCGCCGCGCGGATCCACCGCTCGGGATCGAATGCCTCGGGGTTGGGGAAAATCTCCGGATGCATCAGGATGGGTTGGTGGATGGAGCTGATCGGGGTCTAGACAGGCATGGTCAGATCCGATTTGCGGCCGCGCTTTATACAGCGAAGCCTAGCTTCAGAATGCTGGGGGCTTACCCCTGGTGGGATGGTGACGCCCTTGTACGTCAGTGTTTCTGTGGGAGCGACACGGGCGGACCGGTTTCCTATCCCTGTTGACAAGCGAAGCGACTCATTGACGACACCGGACTAAAACCGTCAGAAACAGGAACTTCTTGCTGAATAGTGACAGCGGGATTCATGGATAAGAGAGCCACCCACCAGATACGGCAACTTCTCCAACTCATTCCACCGCGGTCGAGACTCAGGCGTCGGCATCACACTCTTCAACTCCTCCCTCAGCTTCCGCCGAATCTCCTCATCCGCATATATATGCCACGCCCCGACACTCAACGTCCTCGCCGTCGTCTCGGTCCCTCCAATGATCAGCGCAAAGCCCTCGTTCATCAGTCTCTCCGGCGACCTCATATGCCCCGGCACACTCGGCGCCGCCAGCGCATTAATCAAGTTGTCACTCTTTTCCGCTGTGGACGAGTGCGCGTCGTTCAAAGCCCGAATACCCCGTTCGTAAAGATCTCTCTTCTGATCAGCCAGCGCGAACGCCGACGGACTCAACTTCTCCAACCAAGGCAGCGGGACCGCGTCCATGATCTTATTCAGGACCGGGAAGAAGTAGAGCAGATGCGACATGCGCATGAGGCCGTTGATGCCGTCGCGCACTTGCCCGTTGAATCCGTCCTTATCCAAACTCCCCGGATTAAACCCGTACACGTACTCGTAGATAATATCAGAGGTCAGCGCCGCAAAGCCAGCGTCCAGGCTAATGACTGTATCCGAGCGATGCGCTTCGTCGATGTAGTACAGCAACTTGTCAATGGATCTATAGATCAGCGCCTCGTTCTTCTCGATGACGCGCTTCGCGAAAAAGCGCTCGACGGGTGCGCGACGCTGTCGGTGCGTCTCTGAGTCAACCGTGCTGAACCCTGAGCCTGCCAGTCCGAATTTGGCCATCAACACCGCATCCTTCTCGCGTTTGCGCGCGGACGATGCGTAGATCTCTTCGTAGTACTCTGGGTCTTGGATGTGGACTTCGCGTGGGTTGATGCGGACGATCGGCCCTGCTCGCTTGTTTAATGCTGTTCGCAGTGCAATATGGTAGATGGCATACCGTAGACCTTGTGCATCCGCTCGACCTCCCAGATAAATAACCCGCCTTTGACGACATTGAAGTAGAACTCATAGCCGTGGGTTATCGCTGCGAGCTTAGGTCCTGGAATATGGCTGAGCGCGTGGAAGTAGAGTCGGTAAACGCTCAACGCCGCGACGTACACGGCGAGCGCAATTGCAAGCAAAGCGACGACCGCCATTCTGGCAGTCTGTCGTTTACCAAAAGCGTCGGAATTTGGGATCCCCGTGCTTTGGGGGGCCAGCGCATATTCATATACGCGAAGTTGTCACATGGAGGAGCCTAGTCGACTAGCACACGGGCACAGCCCCTCTTTCAGCGTTAGGGGCATTCTTCAGAGCGGCCTGGCCAGATCTAGATAAGGGACTTGTTGGAGCTTCTCTTGTCTTGGAACCGCAAGGACCGCAAAGGATGAGGACCCTGGTATAAACAAGTGGGGCGGTTGGAAGTGAGCATGTCATGGCCAAACAGACACGCCATCAGGGTAGCAGTCTCCGCACTAGATTGGACTTAGTCTAACTGCCAAGCAGCCTTGGTGCTGAAGCAGCCAATGGTGGATGAGAATCCCAAATTAATTTCGTGTCTGGTTACGGAGTATGCCGCGAGTGACATCGACGGGTTAGTGGCTGCTCCAATCGCGTTGCCAACATCTTTGAGGAAGAATGGCAGACCGGGCCCATCACGAAATCTTAACCATGCGGCTCTGCAAGGATAGCCGTGAATATCTGACGCAAGGTCTGCCCTGCCCGTACGGTAGTAGTCTTCTCCCACAGCGGAGCCTTGAGCCGCGGCGACACGCAGATAACGCCGCATATGCACGCGAATATCGGGATGTTGCCTTGCCGCGCCTTGCACGTCCCTTTTCTCCACCGGTAGCTTGCATCTCCCTGAACCAGAGCTAAACACCCGCCATTCGCATCACAAGCTCAATCCTTCACCCGCAACGGCATGATAGGTGTTCTAGGGACATATCGTCTCCTCCCCGAAGCGCAGTACCCCGACGGCGCTGAAGACGTCGCAGCTGCCCTTGCACCTGCCCGGATCGGCGAGAATATCCACTGCTACGGCGGTAATCCCGATGCAATCTTTGCACTGGGACAAAGCACTGGGGGAGCACATCTGGCCTGACGCTCTTTCTCGGGCTTCTTGCCGCCAATCCAACCCCGCGGTGTTCTTCTCCTCAGGGCGGCGATGGCGTACGAATTGACTAAGGAAGACAGAAGGAAGAGTATGGAGATGTAGCAACACCGGCTAACCACAGTAGTATCCAAGCAAGGTCAGCGTTGAGGTTGTTTTAGAATGCATCTGTGGATGTTGTGGAAAGGTTGAAGTCGGAGCTATACCATTCTGCGGACTATACCAGTGAGGTTCGCCTGTTCACTCTTCCCTGCTAGGTTGGGTGTCCTGTGATGGTGAATTGGACGAGATGGAATCCGGGCGGATCGTTGGATGGTAACGGTAGTTCCGATTGAGAGCCGTATAAAGACATTGTGTAGTTGGACTGGACTAGCAGCTTAAACTCCGATAGGTGACAATCAACCTTTGGACTGAGGTCGCTCCTTCTCCTAATGACGCGTTCTGCCTGCCGTTAAATGAAAGACAAGTTAATGTAGGAATTAGTCTATTGCCGCGGTACCCAGTAAAGATTAGTAGGGGTGGCCTCCTCTTTGGATGATGAAGACGAAGCCGTATGTCATACAGCATATGATGAACGTGACGCGCGACTAGAGGGTTAGTGTCACTAGAAGATAAGGGGATTAGCGGTGCTCCTTAGTCGGCAACATACTTCAGCTCACTCGTCGACCCCAGGTCTTGATGCGTCATTCAAGGGAAAATGTGCCTGAAGCCCTGCTCTGCCAGCTGAAGATCATTGGGCGACGGCCAGTTTGGCACAAAGTCGAGTGGCGGTTCCACAACGGTGGTTCATTCTTGAGGAGAGCAGATCCCGAGGTCGTGGCTCACGCAGAGACCGGGCCATGCCGCCATGGTCGCCGGGCTGGCAAGACCTTGTGAAAGTAACTCCGGAAGACGCAAATGCGAGTATCGCGGGTTGCCAGAACATGAGACTGCTGATGTGGTGTCTTGCCTTGATCGTCGATCGCCTGCCTCTGTTACACCGGACTCGATTCTTTGATTCTAGAAGAGGGGTAGGTGTCACAAAGATATGGCGAGCACATGCTGTTCCTCGTTGCCATGCTCTGTTCTCATGTATCGCCATTGGCAGTTCTCCCTCCTCGTGAAACGCGAGGCTGGATGGGTTGTCGCACCTCGAGGCCTGATTGGTGAAGCGCTGAAGGTTTGTGCTGACAGTGTGGCTGCGAACAAAGTTCATATGGCAGGGATTGGACGGAACCGATAGATAGCAATGCGACCGTGTCCGAAAAAGCGTCGTATCCGTGTCCGATATCGAGAGACAGGGCCGTTCGTGGTGTTTCAGGCAGGTGGGGAGGCGATCTCGGCTTAGAGCGATGGCAGGATTGCAGACCCTGTCTTGAGGAACTTGTAACTATCAAGACAAATGTCAGCGGCTGTTGACTATTCAGCGAGCGATTCTCTGAGCCACGGCTTGCTCAAGCCATGCTCGGATCACCCGTGAATATGAAGACAAAGAAACAGAAGAGAGAGACTGGGGGTGGCGCGTGCAAAAGCAATGAGGACGACTTGACGGGCATTCCGAGGCGATTTGGATTATCACTGGCTTGCTAACAGTAACGACCTGCAGAGCCAGCCAATGGCGACTGGAGGGAGCGAGACGGGGCAGGAGCGGTGGTTGGAGGAATCCATCACTGCCGCCGAGGGTCCTGCGGGGAATCTCCCTCCACTGCAGCCTCAGCAAAGGGTCCTCTTCATTTGAAATCCATCCGTCGAGGTTCCAAACATCGGCATCCATGGTTGCGCAACGATGAGCCCATCCAGCACGGGGACCTCTCAGTCTCCCCTGACCCCAGCGCAGACCGGGCGCCTGCAGCAGCTGTGGACGCTGCTGCTGCACCTGGCCGAGGCCTCGTCGCTGGGCGCTCTCGAGCAGATTGTCCGCGCCAACAGCTTCGACCCGACCGCCTCATCATCCATCTCATCACCCTCGCCTGGCCTGAATCGTCGCAACTCGCTTTTCGGACGATCCGCCAACTCCGCTCGCTCACGAGAGAAGAGAGCGTCTGCCTCAGCCGAGTCGATCTACCATACGCGCCTCCTCCAGTCCTTCCGCGATGTCGGCCTCACCGCTGCCCAGCTCCGCAGTGTCCGCCACTTCCTCGCCCGCATGACCCCGGAAGACGTCCGGTTTGGAATCTTGACCGCGGCGAAACACGAGAACCCGGATACTTACGTCCTTCGCTTTCTTCGTGTCTCGAAATGGGACGTGAACCAGGCGCTGGTCCATTTGCTCGGTGCGATCGTCTGGCGGCTGAAGGAGATGCAGGTGGATAATGTGCTATTGCCGAGGGGAGAGCTCTTCGCTGCGGAGCAGGAGAAGGATGGTTCGGACCCGTATAAAGCAGAGGACGCAAGGGGGTTCTTGAGGCAGTTCCGTGTGGGCAAGGCTTTTGTGCATGGCGTCGACCGCATGAACAGACCGGTCGCGACGATTCGAATACGACTCCATAGACCGGGCGCGCAGAGTGAGGCAGCGCTCCACCAGTTTATCACGCACTTGGTCGAGTGCACTCGGTTGGTTATGTCGCCTGGTGCCGAGAGTGCGGTATGTTTTCCATTGCGATCTACCGTTCCAACTAACGATCCCAGACTGTTATCTTTGACCTGACCAGGTTCTCGCTCGGAAACATGGTTCGTTTCCCTTTCGATAACAGTCTTCAAACTAACGTCACCAGGATTACGGCGCCGTCAAGTTCATCATCCGTTGCTTCGAGATCTACTACCCCGACAGCGTCGGCCTGATACTGATGCACAACGCCCCGAGAGTATTCAGCGGTCCGTCCTCTCATTATCTCCCATAGATATAGACTAACGGGGACAGGCGTCTGGAAGATAATCAAGCCATGGATGGCCCCAAGGATGGTCGAACGAATCCACTTCACTCGCTCCGTCAACGACCTCGATAAATTCATCGATCGCGACCAAATACTCGCCGAGCTCGGTGGCGACGAGGACTGGGAATACGAGTACATCGAGCCGCAAGCCGAGGAGAACCTTCCCATGACCGACTTTATCACTCGAGACGCACTTCTTGCCGAGCGACAGTCGCTTGGGGAAGAATTCCTCTCGGCTACATCGCGCTGGGTCTCGGCGGCTCACACTGGGGAGCTGAAAGAGATAAATGAGGCGGCCGGCCATCGTGAGGAAATCACCGAACAGCTCCGAGTCAACTACTGGAGGCTGGACCCCTACGTTCGAGCCCGCAATAACCTCGACCGGACCGGGGTTATTCAAGACGGCGGCTTGATTGAGATGTACCCCATGTCCCAGCCCCAGACCCCGCTGGGAGTCATCCAGACCGCAAAGGTGCTCCAGGTCGAGCATGTTCGTGGACGAGTCAAGGTTGTCAATGTCTAATGAGTTATGAATCATTATTTTCATCTGTGTCTTATTACCCTGCTTTTTGTGTATTTTAGCGTCGATGATATCCCAGACAGTGAATTCACTCATGCGTTTATACGAGAGTAAAGAAGAAAGACATTGCAAGACTCCAAGCGCTATACTTCAAGAGGATTCTACTGTGACTCGGCAGTTTACAGACCTAACGAGCCTGGCTGCACTAATTCAGATGATCCAGACCAGATACACCGGGATCTCGAGGCGTGATAACGCAGATCTTAGCGAGAGAGCATCCATTCCAGGAAGAACAAAAAAGACAAACCCAATCCCATTACATGGAACCCACAGCCCAAAACTCAACCGAAACTTTTGATAGAGAGCCAAACCCAACACAGAACTTTTATGGACGATGCACCGTCCGACACCATCAAACCAACCCCACTAACCGAAGCTAAAGAGCAAGAGCAAGAGCAAGAGCAAGAGCAAACCCGCAACTCCGAACCGAACCATCGAAAATCTAACAAAACCACCCAGCACCTTCAACCCATCCCCAGCGAAATCACTCCTCCTCTAGCTATGATAGCAAATCTTAATCACCTTGCCCGTGAAACACACCTCCAGCGTACCAGCGGGGCTCATGACAGCGTCACCGGGTGCGGGGGCAGGAGCAGGAGCAGGTTCAGGAGCCGGAGCAGGGGCCGCAACATCCTGCCGCTTCGCGAGGCTGGTCCCGAACTCCGACGCGAAGGCCTGGTGGAGGGCGTTGGCTGTGTCGACGGGGACGGTAACGGGTCGGCCGTTGAATGTGATGACGGTGTTGATATTACTATCGGGGGCGGCGACGGGGGCAGCGGTGGAGGTGCTGGCGAGGGAGAGTGCGAGGGCCGCGAGGGCCATGGTCATTGAGAGATGCATTATGATGAGAAGGGATTGTTTGAGCACAGGTCTTGATGATGGGTGAGTTGTTCAGACTAGGATTGCAAGCGTATTCTTGGATGAAGGACAGTCAAGAAGAGAAGAGGAAACGAAATAGACCCTGGACGGGAGCAGAGGCATTCTTATACGCAGGCGAGAGGAATCAGGCTAACACTTTTCCGAGTGATGAGCGGACCATTGCGCGGCCTTGAAGATTCTGCGCGGTATGCAAGTCCGCGATGGTCTAGAACCGAGATGTTCTCGTGGATGATGGATCGGAAGTTCCCTCCAGATGAGTTCGTGATAGGGCTGCGTCTTTTCACAGGGACTCTGTTCCGTCCCTTTCTACCACGCCCAATCGATGCACCCCGTGCAGGAAGATATAACGTGAACAGCCGCTTCTTCGCTCGGAGCCTCCGGCTGCGACCATCAATCGGATACCCTACCAATGGGAACTCTTTGCGGGTGCAGGTGCGGCGTGGGAGGACCGGACATAATGCCCGGGACGACAGAAAGAAATCGCCTTGAATGAGGCTACGGAAAGCGTCGGGCGAAGTCCTTGCGGCCGGAGATGGGGTTTCCGACATAGGGATAACGGCATACCGTGGAAGATCCCATTGAGTATACGCGTTTACGACTCGAGAGGCCTTGGATATATCTCGTGCAGAACGCCGAGAATCTACCCCAGTCACACTCATACAATTATGTTTGTTAAGGTGACGGCTGGAGGGCAGCGAGGGGGTTAAGGGCATACGGGCCTCTATACTAATCGTTTGCAGCTGGTAGGCTGCAGCTAGCACTTCACAAGGATGCTAGATAGTGAGTACAGTCGAATACGGAAGAAAGGTGTGCATAATCAAGCCGGTTTTGTGATTTTGGATAGCAATGAAGCATAAGAATACATGATTGAGGGAGATAACCACAAGATGGGAAGAACATAAACCAAGAGATCCCAAGCCATGTAAATCATAGTGTTCAGCTTATAACATCAAATTCAATCAATGCAGAAGTCCTTCCAGAACGCCGTTCCGAGGGACTTATCAATAGGCCGTAAATATCACCAAGAACATCGTCGAGTCGTCACATCATCAAGTCATGGTGTTCTAGACCGTAGCAGAGCCAGGAGCAGCAGGCTGCACAGTAATAGCACCAAGAGACTCAGCGACAGCTTTCTGGAGTGCACCGGCCGCCTCGATCGGATTGACGTTCAACTCCGCCTCAGCGGGTTTCTGAGCAATATCAATGCGCTTGACGAGCGTCGCAACCGGGGACGCAGGGCCAGGCGCAAGCTCAGGAGCAGTCGCAGTCGCAGCCGCAGCCGTCGGCTCAGGCGCGCCATGCACAGAGAAAACCCTCGCCTGATCGGGTCCCACAACCCCCGCGCCCATCGCATGCTTACCGCCATCGAGCGAGAGATCCTTATCCCGCAGACCAGGATGACACTCGCACGTCTTCCAGCGGAACCCAGCGTCACGGGGACAAGCCACCTCCTCAAACTCCACGACAACATTATCCCCAAACACGCCGGCGCCACCCATGATATCGAAGTGGTACCCGTAGCCATGCGGATTCAGCGTCCCGGGGCTCGGACACCACTCCTCGTTGCCCCTGAACGGGCAGAGGTTCGTGACCATGACGACGATCGATTTGCCCTCTTCGCCGCCCTCGCCGCAGGTTTCGCAGGTGGAGACGCCTGTGCTGGTGAGGCGGAAGCAGTTTCCGCAGCCGCTGCCGCACCAGTGGGTTGTGTCGGACGCGCCGCTGTCGAAGATCGCTTGGCTTGCTGCGGCCGTGTAGATGTGTTTGGAGATTCCGTACGACCAGTCCCAGGTGCCGAGGTCGTTGCCGCACCCGCAGGCGCCTTGAAGGCCGTCGCTGTAGTGCTGGGCTACATTAGTGGGGAGGGGATGGTAGGATTGGGAGACTTACGGTTGTGGTTGCGAGGCCGGCGAGGGTGTGGGTTGCTAGGGTCATGGTTGAGGCGATGAAGATGGGGAGGGAGAAGTGAGGCATCTTCGCGGGGAATTTGCGCGCAGCGAACAGAGAAGAGCCGATGAGTGTAGATGAAGTGGAGCAGCAGAGAGCAGAATGCAGAGAGCTGTGAAAGAGAGAAGGAAAAGTCTCAGCACCGATCGGTGTGCATTCATTTATCAGGACTCCCTGCGTTGACTCATCTCATCAATTGAGGCCGAACCAGGCATTGCTTGAAGTATAAGATGGTCGGACTCGACTTCCGACCAGAGCCCAAACACTATCTAGTGCTAGCAATTCCCAACTCAACGGCCACCCTCAAGTCGGGCATACCTAGAGCGACTTTGGCGTTCAGCAGATAAATAGAGAAACGAAGGCCCAGCTGTTGGCGGCATACCGCGGTTACCAGTGTCAATGGGGTCATCGAAGGTGGAGTTGCCTGTACGATTCAGGCTTAGCAACGCCTCAGGGTGATAAGGCATAAGCTTTCATGCCCTAACTGCTGTGCCACATCACGCCTTCCCCACGGGGCACGCTCCAGCTACCGCAATGTCGCTGTGGCTGATATCTCAGTAACGACGCTTCCGGCTCGCGAGTGACTGGGAAGTAGCCGAGTCATTGTTGAGTCAGGCGGTTCCAAGGGTCAGTGTCGTTCTCTTGTGTGTTTGCCATGGTTTCGATGCGGTACTTGTTTCCGATTCTCCCATGCGTGGCAACTAGCATTTCCGATGGTCATTGATGGGGATGCGCTGCTGTTCGAGGATACGTCAAATTCAGTAGAACTGTTCGCCGTCGCCAGCTATAAATCAAAGTGTCAGTTCTAGAACCTTTCTCCTGGCTGGATAGCTATGCCTTCTTCAAAGGTATGGCAACAATTCCAGACTCACTTTGAGACACTGCGATACAGTGTAGCCGGAGTCCCAACGCTCTGACCTTGATTCACTGCGCCGGAAGATATAACGATCGGATAGCGAGAGCGAAGAGGAAGTTGTAGCCGTCAAACAGGCAATTCCTAGCGATCCATGAGACATCAGCTGTCATTGCACTGACGACCTCGTATAGCCAGAGTATAAACGTCTGACAGCACATGCACAGACCAAAGGATCGCTCATGTCATAGCAGCATTCGCCACCTCCAGATTCCAATGCAAAGCGTGGGACGAACCTATGGGGCCTGCTTCATAACAAGTTCGGTATGATCGATGTAGCACAGCATACGGTGCACGACAAACTCGTCCACGGGTATTGAGAACTCTTGACTGACGGGATGCTCACCGTTCTGCAAGCAGCAAGGCCAGGCCCGTGCGAGCGTCCCGCGTCCAAGCAAGGCAGGAGTCTGAAGATGAGTGGATGCCGCGTCTTCTGGCGTCTTGTCGCGATTTTCAATGGTTGATATATGCCGCGGTGGAGTAACACAATGGCGTTGCTGTTGTGGGGATCGTCAGGCCTGGCAGCTGTCAGAAGCTGCCATTGGAGTGTCAAGGTGAATGTGCAGATTTCTGCAGAAGTCCAGCCGTCTGGCCCCGTCGTCGTCAACACAGCACTAGGGGAAGAAGAGCGATGAAAGTGGCTCCTCCGTCCCCAGTATTTGGAATTGGAGAAGTTCGTCGCTTTCAATCGTCCTCCGCTGTCCCGACGACCTGGTTCTCGGTTTCTAGTGCTCGATACATCAACACCATCGTCATGTTGACGCTGCTCCTGCAACACCCCTGCGCGCTCGCCGCCGCCGCGGTCTCAGTCTACCTCGCGGCGATTGCGATCTATCGACTCTACCTCTCGCCCATCGCTCACTTCCCCGGTCCTCGTCTTGCCGCCTTGACCGTGTTCTACGAGTTCTACTGGGAGGCTGTCCGCAACGGCCAGTTCACATTCCACATTGGCGAGCTGCATAAGAAATACGGTATGCCCTCCTCTCTTCTCACCCTCCAGGCATTGTGTTAACAAATCAAGGCTCCATCGTCCGCATCAGCCCGACCGAACTGCACGTCAACGACCCGGAGTTCTACGAAGTCCTCTACAGCCGCGACAGCCCCCGCAACAAATACCCCTACTACCAGCGCACCTTCAACGCCCCCTACGCCCTGATCACCTGCGAAGACCACTTCCGTCATCGCCTGCTCCGCTCGCAGCTGAACCCCTTCTTCTCGGTCGCGCGCATCCGCCAGCTCGAGCCGACGCTGAAGGCCCTGGTCGATAAGCTATGCCGCAGACTGGAGGAGCTGAAATCCACCGGCAAGCCCATCGCCATCGAGTACCCTCTGACCTGCTACACGACCGACGTGATCACCGACTACACCATGGGCGACGGGTACCACTACCTCGACGAGCCGGACTTCATCCCGCAGTGGCAGCATATGCTCTGCGGGACGGCGAAAACGCTCGTCTTCGTCCGGCCGGTTGCATTCCTCCTCCCGCTCCTCGTCGCAATGCCCGAGACTCTGACGGCGTGGTTGAATCCGGGCATGGAACTGTTCTTCGCCTTCCAGCACCGCTGCCGCACACGCATCGCGGAAATCGCGAAACGACATCGTCAGTACGGACCGCTCGAGACCAAAGACGGGCGTCAGAATCTGTTCGACAACGTCCTTTCCAGCAGTCTTCCGGAGCAGGAGAAGAGCGAGGCCCGACTCGCGCAGGACATGCAGGTTTTTGTCTCGGCCGGTGCGGAAACCACAGCGAAGGCCATGAGCTACATCCTGTTCTACCTGCACAACGAACCGGCGCTGCTGCAGCGGCTGAAGGATGAGCTGGCACCACTGGGCGAGGATCCGGGCCTGATCGAGCTGGAACAGTTGCCCTTTTTAGTGAGTTCGCGCCGCAGGCGTACGAGGATCCCAGCTAATGTTATTAACCAGACTGGCGTGATGCTCGAAGGACTGCGGTGAGTCGTACCAATTCGCTTCGCGGCCGGGCCGTGCTAATGTTACTCATGCTAGTCTGTCGTACGGCGTCACTGCGCGACTCCCTCGCATCGCCCCGTACAACGCTCTCGCGTACAAGGACTGGACCATCCCGCCGGGTGTATGACAGACTCGCCCCAAGTTTCTGGGACTCGCTAACAGCCACAGACACCCGTCAGCATGAGCTGTCTCCTCATGCACCACGACGAGTCCGTCTTCCCTGACTCGTACCGCTTCAACCCGGAGCGCTGGGTCGAGCCGGCGGAGCGGAAGCGCCTGGAGAAGTACATGGTGGCGTTCTCGCGGGGCTCGAGGATGTGTATTGGGATGCAGTACGTATTCCTTTTTTCTTTATCTTGAGTCTCCATTGCGACATTACCTTTAGTGAGAGGTGTTAACGCATCTAGACTCGCTCGCTCGGAGATCCTCCTTGTGATCTCGACTCTCCTTCGCCGGATCAACTTCGAACTCTATGAGACGACGATCGAGGATGTGCGCGTCGCACACGATATTTTCATTCCATTTGTCAAGATGGATAGCAAGGGCGTTCGGTTCCTGATTAAGTGAGCCTGAGCCTTCCCGACAATCAGTGAGTGGCGTTACTGCGATTGCGATTTCCTTCTCATGTTTTATACCAAAGTCAAGGGGTTATCATAGCTTCTTCACTAATGCAATTGGCGACCTGAATGCCGTCTCTAGTACGCCCTCGACACCTAGCGATTGGTCATAAATCCTCAACAATGCTGTTGAATGAATGTAGCACAGAGATCGGCGCTGGGTCACTGGAGGTTGCCAGTGAAATCTCAGCAAAGCGCCTTGTATAACCTCGCTTGCACGTTCTGCCATACGACTCAGAGACCCGGGATGGTCGACCAAGCTCCTCCCCTGTGTCCCAACCTCGGAGTATATATCCCAGGTACATGGCGTAACCATCGGCATCCAGGACCGGCCCAACTATAGATACGACGGGTGAGCCCTCGAAGCCAAGGTAAGTGGACTGGAAACTAGGCTATTGCGGCAGACTACTCCATCCATACCGTAACCTAGGCTCTCCCGCCACTCCGTCCACGGGTAGTAGCAGCCCGAGTGGAAGCCCAGTTCAGAGGACGGATGCTCCCAGTGCGCTGCAAGCACTGGAGTTGCAATGCGCCGCGTATCAAGGTTGCTATCCCTTGGATGTTCCCCCAGGCTCCGCAATCTGCTGCAGGGATCTCAATCGAATACAAGTGGACGGCATGGTCATCTCGCCGGTGCCGGCGCCGGTGCCGGTGCGTCGGGAGTCTGGGTGGTCGACGGAGCAGGGCAACCGTGGTTCAATTCGATGGTCTTGCTAATCTGGATCTTGTGGTGGTGGTCAGTGTCACGACTTCCATCATCTAATTCAGTCCGGTTGCTAGATCCCTGTGGGTACCCATACGCGAACGTTCCGAAGGGGTCGTGCGGACCCGGCATGGTGATCATCATCGCATATTGTGGACCTGGATGATTCTGCATTCTGGCTCTGGCTCTGGCTCTGGCTCTGGCTCTGGCGCCTGGAGATGGAGATGGAGGTTTGATACTCATGCTTCGGAATTCCTAGGTTGTGTCTGCCGCACGCCAGCCATGGCTGTCTTCGTCGACGGGGCTGCTTGTGAATTCGGCCCGGAGCGACATAATCCTAACTACCAGGTGGCGGGTAAAGATAAGTATATTTGATATTAGGGTCTTAAAGACTGATTAGGCCTTCGGGGACAAGTTCAGTGGAATATTGCCCAAGTGGTGGGTACGGTACCTAATATATAACTAAGGCCACGCCGGCAGTGCCACATGGTAGTTCGCTAGATAGCGTTAATGGGCGATTTGGATGGGTAATATATAATATATAGTAAGCGTTGGCTTCTGCTTCAATTTAGGTGGATTAATATATCGATTCTGGCAAGTAATAAGTCCTAGACCTAGGAACACTATTCTAGAATAGTCTTTTCTAACGCTTAACCGAGATTCGATTCAGATAGTCAACGCTTTCGACGGGGAAAAGAACTAAACGGGTGCTGGATGCCTTGGTTGCTTCAATGTATACCACGTCATGATTTCCTAGCTGGGCGGGGTATCGTCGCTCTGCTGCGATGGCTGAGAAGGAGGAGAAGAAGGGGGGTGATCAGCCACTGCCATCCTGCAAGATCGCCCCAACAAGCAGACCAGTCTCTCCCAAACAGCCCTCGCCCCCGCGACAAAGAAATGCAAATATCTTCTCCACGCCGGCTGAAAGCTCAACGCCAACTCAGACCCAAGCAAGCCATCCCGTATCAGCCTCTCGCAATCCCTCCTCCCTTTGCCGCAATCGACTTCCTCGACATGCGGCTCCAACGCAATATCCTTCGCCGCACGTTTAATGTAATACGCCGTGAGCGCCATATTCGGAAAGACCTCATGCCAGCACGAAGAAATGAACTTGTCCAGGACAGCGTTCCGGTTCAGATCCGGGAACTCGAGCCTTGAAAACCGCCGCCCCACCTCGCGGAGACTGTCGTATTCAGTCGGTCCCAGTTCGTCTTCGTACGGCTCGCATCCATACACCATGTAGTAGACCAGCGTCCCCGTCGCAAACTGCTCCGTGCGCGCGCTGCACAGCCCATACGAACCCTTCAGCGGTCCGGCGATAAGCTTTCGAGCCCACGGCCCTACAACACCCTCCACAGGCTGGCCGAACGTGGTCGCGCGATCGAAGTCACAAAGCCGAAGGTTCAAGTGCCGATCCAGCAGGCAGTTCCGCGGGGCAATGTCGTTGTGGCAGAAGCCCATTTTTTCGACGTATGCTAGCGCCGAGGTTACCTGGATCACCCAGCGAGCGACGAGACCGATGTCTTCATAGCCCGTCACGCGGATAAGACGGCCATGGAGGCCGCTGGGCCGTACTTCGCGCTCTTGTCGCTCAAAGTAGCGGAGATCCAGCCGGTTCAGCTCGCAGTATGAGAGGAAGAAGTAGTCTGGTAGGGCTAGGAAACAGGCGACTATCTCGGGGCAGCGATCCTGTCTGCTGTTTAGGGCCTTGTAGAACGCGAGCTCGCGCGCGAATGGGTGTTCGCCGTTGTCGTAGCTTTCTTCGGGGATGCCCTCCCAGAAGCCCTTGTCGCAAACCCGCTTGACGACGATGGTCGGGGTCACTCTGTGGACGATCGAGCGGTTTCCGGTGCCGACGCCGTCTTTTCTCTTCAAGGGGATCATTGGCTCCATGGTACACATGATGGGAGAAAGAATCACATAGGGAAGCGGGCGTAGGTATCCGGATGCAAGGTGCAACCGCCCTGTACCGGGGCCGGGGACTGTTTCCTCCGTCCCGGCTGGGCAAGTGGTCTGTGTTTGTGTAACGTGGTTTCTACGGAATACTCCGTACTATCAGCAGAAAGCGTACACTGTTACCACCCCCGATCCTTAACAGCGCCCACAAACCTCGCCCTCTTAAACCCACAGCTCGCCCCAGCATCATTCAGAACCTCCTTAAGCACAGGAAGCCACCACCTCTCATGCTGATCATGGACCACAAAATTACACGCATACTCCATATACTCCGGGAAGAAGCCACTATACTCCCAGTCCACAATCCCACTCAACCTCCCCTCATGAACCATGATATTCCGCGCCGCGAGGTCGCCGTGCGTGAGGACGAACCTGCCCGAGCTTCTTCCTCGCATACCAGGGAGAAGACGTTTCCACAGCGCATATGCCGCGCCTGACTTCCTCTTAACGCGTCCAAGACAAAACTCATCGAAGTCCTCCTCGGACCCAAACGGCCCCATGAAGCGAAAATGCAAGCGGTCGAAAAAGTTAAACGTCTCTTGGTTGTGTACCCTCCCAATAAACGGCTGCGTGATTGTGCGGAACAGCCGGACCTGCTCCTTCAAGTCCCTCTTAACCCCCTCCCTCTCGGCCTCCGTGAGATCGTGCCAGACCTTATCAAGCGACTGCCCCGGAACAACATCCGTAACCGTCGCAACAACCTCCGGCTCAACATCATAGCATCCCAATACCTTCGGCGCAAGGATCCCGTGCGTAGACGCGAAGTGCATCATCTGCGCTTCGGAGCGGACGAATGCACCAGACGGTTTGTGTTTCACGGCGACGGCGTTCCCGTGTGTAGTGTGTGAGAGCACGACGCGGTTGCCCATGTAGTTGTAGAGTTCGGGGCCTTCGATGGCGTTGAGGTACGTTGGTTTCCATCTCTTCTTGTGGGCGGCGGGGTTCGAGGGCTTGGTGTCGGTTGAGGACATTGTGGTGGTGTCATGGCGGTGGGGGCGAGGAGATGGACAGACGAGCCATGGGAAAAGGCCAAATGTACGACGGCGACCGCGGAGGTTGGGGAGGAGTGCGTTGCGGACAGCGATGGATGGGGTGGAGATGGCCCTGGCAACAATCTCGGCGCGGGAGAACCTGGGTCCCTTTGGCGCTTTCCCCGATCGAGCGGACAATCCGCTTTGTTCATTTTCGTGGTTTGGAACGCGCGGTCCGTTCCAGCTGTCCGTGGGGACCTGCCGCTGTCATCCCAGGGAACCATGGACTCATAGTAGGTAAACAGTAAACTAGAGGTACACATTGTACCAGGTGATTGAGATTCCCAGGCAATAAAGATACTCTGTATATCTTTGTGAGGAGAAGTCGACCAGACGAAGCAAAAGCGGCTGGTATCATAGTGAATTCGCAAATTACTGTCTGCAGCTCCGCCCTGTCCATTCTCTCCAAAGTCTAACTAAAGTGATACAGATAAGAAGAGGAGTATGCACCGCAAATAAGATCTTAGCCAGCGGTGGCTATAGAGAGCGGCACAGTCAAGCTCCCCAATTCCCGCAGGACCTCCCTAGCGAGGTTATTCACGACCTTCAACTCTTTCAGTATCTGGCGTAGGTCTTCGACCTCGTGACTACATTGTATCCTTCCAGCCTCGGTACCGTTGTTGTGCGTTGCAAGGTATACTGCCGTTCTGAATACTGCGTTTGGGAGGAAGGGATGCGCCTGCGAACACAATCAGTATGTTATTTCATGAATCTCACATGAGAAGCCGACAAGGAGGAAGGGACGTACCCTAAAGCAGTTGACTGGACACATTGACTTTGCGAGCGCGACAAACTCACTGGCAGCTTGGGCCGACCGTTGCATATCCCCGGCTCCTCCGGCGGCTGGCGTGCTATAGCCATCGCCGTTGATGAGCAGTTCTTGCCCACCTATAGCCATACTCAGCTGCACAGCTTCCAGCCCGGCCGCGTCCCGAACTGGATTCGATATCCCCATGAAGTGTTCTCGAGCGACCTCGCCGACCTCGCCGATGGAGATCATCATCATCTTGCCGAGGAGGTGCGTGAATGCAACGAGGGGATCGGCCATCCCCAGTGGTGTCGAAGATGGAGGACTGTAAGACCATAGGGTCGAGCGTTTCTCGATCACGCTCGATAGTGCCTTTTGCCTCTCGTAGAACATAGATGCTTCTGTCGACGTTGAGAGAAGGAGCGCGCTTCGGCGGAGGTTCATTGTGCGACCGTGGAGTGTCGCAAGGACTATGTACTCGGCGAACGGAGGGAGGGCTTTCTGTCCGCTGGTCGCGATAGCTTCGTGGAGGAAGTCCATGGGTTGATCAATGGGTTGAGCCATTTGGAAGGTGCTTTCGGGGACGGGGAGTCGTATCCATGTCTATGCACATTAGTACCTTCTGATGCAATTCAGCATATTCGGAGGAAGGCATGGAAGGGGTCAGGTACGCACCGCTTCCTCCTGCAACGTCAACGGCCACTCGTGCCTCGAGCTGAGAACGCGATCAAAGCAATACGCCACCCAAAACGTCCTCCTTTTCTCCTCGTTCGCAACAAAGTCACCCCCATTGTTTCCATACGCATCGGTATCATGCAACCGCGACAACTGAATGAGTCGGAAGCATCTCCCTGCCGTAACCATCGCTCTGCTCTCCTCCATTCGCAGCAGCTCATAGTGCGCGAGGAGCAAAACCGCCTGTATCTGCTCCAGCGGAGGTGTCCGTTCTATCGTATCCAGCTCCATCACGACCCTGCTCGTCTCGACGTACAGACTATCCGCCAGACGCCGAAACTGCGCAGACATTGCGGCGGCGACGGTGCGCATCGCCGATCGGAGGCAGGCGCGTGCTAGGAGAGGAGGCTCGGTCTCAAGATGGGAGAGGTGTCGCTGCTGGTGGAGGAATGGAGCGATCGGGTGGACACGGTCAAAGTACAGCTGGTCTCTCGGTCGCGTTAGTGAGCGTAGGCAAAAAAGGTGAGGGACATACAAATCAGCTAAGACAATATCGAGCCCGGGGCTTGGACTCATACTCGACCCGGTGTAGGCCGATCCTTGAGCGGGTAGTGGTCGGACATTCGCGAAGGGCGATGGGAGGAGGGTGCGCTCTGTCGTCGTGGTGTCGAGAGCAGACGGGGATAATAGGAAGGGCACATCATGTCGGGCATCGGAGCTAGATCCTGAGCTTGAATGCCGGCGGACATCGTGAGTGAGGGCAAGTTGCTCCTGCGATTCCAAGTCTCCGTGGTAGATATGGTCCATCTGCTCGACGACCTGCTCTTCAAGGACCTCTGTCACAGTCAGCCATCGCTCCCTATCGCTCTCTCGCATCTCCGCCACAAAGATAAACCTACCAAGCCTCGAGTAAAGACTCTCAATCTGCCCCTTCTTCGGCCCCCGTCGTGGCCGGTTATGATTCACAATGCAGACCCGCCCTGTCATCAAGCAAGAGCCACACTGCGGTTTGGCGCGGTCACATCGGGCCTTGCGCTTGCGACACTCTTCGCAGGCCAAGCCAGGCTGCTGCCGGGCTGGCTTGCTCGTGTCACGGGCTTGGCTTTTCTGTGGCATGGGAATCAGAGTGATGGATCAAACGAGACAAGCGTGGACGGTAGTGTCGGGCGAGATTGTCCGCGGTATTCATATCCGGTGTTTGTCAAACTCGGCATGTAGGTGGTGAAGAATCGCATTGTGCACGGGGCTGTTTTTACTTCTTCCATATGCACTGGTAAGCCATTGGCGTGATGAAGCCCGGTTCCGGGATATTGGGTTCAAAGCTTACCTTGATTCTGTCTGAAGAGTGCGTAAGCTTCCCGAGGTCAGGAGCACCGGGTCATCTGTACCCAAAGAAAGGAATCCAGCTCAATGCTCTCTTCACCGAAACACCCTTCAAGAGGAACCTCTTCTCCGAAACCAATATACTCCTCCGATAATCAGTGACGTGTTGAGCTCGGACTTGCCATCTCCGGGCCTCATAATTGGTCTCACCCAGACCGACGATAAGAAACAAGCAGCGATGACAAACAAAATAAGCATCGCCAGCGCCACGCTGGCTGCTGACGGTCCCAATTTCCAGACTTTAATCCCTGTCGCCAATCATTCAGGCCGATCGAAGGATTTAGGAGTATCTTCAGGTCGATCAGCCGGCAGATACTCCGGGCTCGGGGATCCCTGGAATACCCTACCTGGAAGTAAGAGCGCTGTCGAGGTGGAACTTCGGTGAAGTGACTGGGACGTCAGCGTCATTTGGGTCTTCAGTGGATAGGGAGCAGTAGAGTCAGGAAGTATATCCCGATAGCTGTCTCGAACACCGACTCAGCCAGCCGCGAGTGGCGAGGTAATTCATTGCCCTTCAGCTTATCGCCTTATACTCCGTGAAGAAACCGACTGATAGCGATGGATTTGGGTCGCCGAAGACGAACATTATCTGGAGCAATGAAATCGGATACTCGTAGATGGAAAAGGTACTGGCGAAGGAGACGTCCACGGGTGTATATAGAACGAGCTCGAGGATATGAACCTTGCCTAGGCATCTACCGCGTACCTACGATCCCATCATTAACATCATCTTCAATTCAATCCGATCTATACAGTGTCTCGTACCTGGATCTACACTGCCACCGCCGCACCGTACCGACCGCACAATGCTCTCAACACTGCACCTCTGGTCAGCACCAGCACCCGTCACCGGGCCAACCCCATCACCATACAGCAGCCTCCAATCCCTATACTCATGGACAGCATCATCACCCTCACCCTCACCAATTCACAATGTTCCCTCACCGTCACGACTCACCCCCGCTCCAACCCCCATCCAAAAAGATTCAACCCTCCACCTCCCCCGAATACTATGTCTCCACGGCGGCGGCACAAACGCGCGCATCTTCCGCTCGCAATGCCGCGTCCTGCGCGCCAGACTAAGCCCACACTTCC
Organism: Aspergillus mulundensis; assembly: GCF_003369625.1. Lineage (NCBI taxonomy): Eukaryota > Fungi > Ascomycota > Eurotiomycetes > Eurotiales > Aspergillaceae > Aspergillus > Aspergillus mulundensis. The sequence goes on along the minus strand of NW_020797891.1, from coordinate 321,616 downwards.
GCCTCGTCTTCGCAGAAGCCCCCTTCGCCTCAACGCCCGGTCCCGACGTCGTCTCCGTATACGAGAAGTGGGGGCCGTTCAAGGCGTGGTTCCCCGCGGAGTCTGCGGCCGCGAGAGCCGGAAAGAGTTTCGAGGACGCGAAGGCGCATGCGATGGGACGAGGCGGGGAGGCGGTGCGGATTGATGAGGATGATGAGGTGAATGAGAGGGCGATTCGGGGGATTGAAAGCGCGATCCAAGAAGCGATGGAGAGGGATGATGGGCTTGGTGCAACGGGGGAGTGGGTTGGGCTGTTGGGGTTCAGCCAGGGGGCGAAGATGGCCGCGAGTTTGTTGCTCAGGCAGCAGCAGCAGAACGAGAGGGAAAGTCGCAGCGAAAGCTCCAATCGAAGCTGGAGGTGGGAGGCGAAGCAGACGCAGACGCAGACGCAAACAAAGCCAGGATCGACAGCAAACGTCAACTACCGCTTCGCTGTTATTCTCGCCGGTCGCGCGCCAATGGTCTCGCTATCCCTCGACAAAGACGACGACGAGCTCGATTCCCCATTTTCGGAATCCAGCTATGGCTCTGGTTCATCCTTTAGCTTCGCGTTCGAACCAGCCCTCCACCTTCCCACGATCCACGTCCACGGCCTCAAAGACCCGGGGTTGTCATTGCACCGCGACCTCCACGACTACGGCTGCGAGTATGGTAGTACAAGGCTCGTCGAATGGGAGGGGGGACACAGGGTCCCCATTCGCAGCCAGGACGTCAGCTCGGTCGTGGACGAAATACTGGATGTCGCGAGGGGGGAGGGCGTGATAGCCTGATTGGCAGACGTAGATAGAAGTGAGGCCACCGCGGCACGCAAGAATAATCCATAATCCATTGAATGCATGACACACTTCCAGTCTGTCCGACATGCATCGTCGTTGCTTTGTCTGGCGATATGGCGAGGGCAAGTGGCTGCTGCATGGGTCCCAATAGGGCATGCCCAGCCCTATACTGACCGGATGCGGCGATCCCGAGTGCCGGACCGCCGGGTCTGGCCGTGGGTGGCACTGTCAGATCATAGATGATATACTCCGTACTGCGAGATAATTCAACGGCCCTAAGCAAGTCAGTCCGATGCGCTATAGATGCATATGTTCAATCTCGAACCCAGATCCAGAGTCCAGACAAAGGGAACAGAAAAGCTACTGCAGGTGTACCTAGTCTGTGCATGACCTTAGCGCTTATGACCACTTCCCTATTCATTAATGCCAGTGCTGTGATATGCATAAACGGCCCAGATCCCGGTCCGGAATCATCAGGAACTCCGCAGCCTGCGGTTAATATATATTATTGTCAATTCAGGAGCGGTATCGTCTCCCCCACCTTGCCCCTCAAGAACTCCACACTCACTTTCAGTGACCGGTCGGATGTAGTCGTTCTGTAGTCTGCATGAAGCAGGAAACCAGGATTCTGACAGCGGTCTCCAGCATGTCTAGCATGATGCGCATCATGCATCCCTTGCATCAAAGCCGCGAAGCCGTTTTGGTCCACCGCTCACCGCTAGATATGAAGTACGTACGTTTTGGAGTTGAAGAAGACGTATGCCGAGGTTATGCGGAGAATCTTGCCGACCTAAATCACGCATTCAGACTGGGTGCAGTCGACTAAATCGGACATCAATTTCGCCGTTTACCGACGGTGCGGTTCGAGCCACCGGCCGTTTTGATGCTCTAGCATGCTAAGCTCTTTAGAAGGACATGGGTTTGGGCGGAGTAGTTGTGTCAAGTGGGAGATGTTCACTAAGCAGATGTCTATGGACGAACAAGCTGAAATTCTGTAAATGGGAAAATTTCCGAGATTCTTTAGAGCGGCAAACGTCTCTGTCGGAGCGTAGTATACTACTCGCCCCACTGTAGCCCTTGCCTATTAGCTTAGTTAGCCACACCAAGTATAGCTTTATTATTATGGCCTAGCTAAATATAATTTTTAAGCTTTTATTTTTAAAAGGTTATATGCCCTAGGTAGCTTTTTTTATTAAAATATTATATTTATTTATATATAACTGCTTTTTTTATTACTACCTTTTTTTAAAATTTATTTACTTTAAATATTTATTAAGTTAAAAATATTTTTTATATAGTATTGGGATTTTTAACTGCCTAATATAAATTTTTTAATTATTTATTTTATATAACTTTTATATTATTCCTATATATTAAAGCTGTGTAAAAATTTATTTATAATATAATTAATATTATTATTATTACTTTTAACCTTTATAAAATTATTATATAATTTAATAATTAAAAAAATTATTATTTATAACGTGAATTTTTTAAAATTATACTTTAATTTAAACCACCTTATTTTTAGCCTATTATTACTAAAAAAGTTTTTTTTTATAAGTATTTACTAAAGCAAGCTATTATTATTATAAAATATATTAATAAAAATAACATGGCTTAAAATTAAGTTACTAAGCTTATTATTAAAAACTAAATTAGTATTTAAACTTTTTAAAATATTAAAATAAAAGTAAAGTAAGGGCGTTAAATATAGCATAACTTTTTTTTATTATTATTTTTATAATTAATATTTTATATATAATATATAAACTAAATTTTTAGTTTTTAAAGTATTACCTAAGCCTTTTATTACCTATAAAAGCTATATAACTTATTTAGCGCTAGTTTTTTTTAAAAAGCTAGTAAATACTTAACGCGATAAGGTATATTAATTAATAATTAAAATAGTTTTTTATAAAATTTAAAAATACTATTATTAAGCTAGTAATTATTTAAACCCTTAATTAATAAGCTATATAGTATTTTTTTATTATAGTAATTTTTAGCTTATATAATATATAGTTATTTATTACTTAGTTATATATAATATTTTATTAAAGTATTAATAATATTTATTTACTTTTTTTATAGTTTAAACTTAATTAAATATAAATATTTAAAACTACTTAATATACTACTAATACCACTAGCCACTTTAGTTATAGTAGCTTTATTTTTATTAAGAATTATAGTATTATATAGTATATATATTACTAGTTATATAATAATTATTTTTTCTTTACTTATATTAGGAATCCGGCAAACACCTAGTTATAAAATAAAGGTAATAATTTTAAAAATACCAGTACTAGCGCCTATTAAGGCCGCGGTAGTAAATTTAAATACTATAAAAAAAAAGGTAAAAAAGGCCGTAGCGCCTTTATCTTTATAAATATTACGTAGGTAAAAAATACTACTACTAGTACTTTATAATAGTTAGCTTAAAAATTAACTTAAGGTTCCCTATTAACACCTCTGCCTAATACTTTATAGGCCTTTTTAGGTACTAATATAGTTAGTATTAACTTTAACTTTATATACATAAACTCCGCGTTTATATAATTATTAAATCTTAGTATTAATAAGTTAAATCTTTATATTAAATTAACTTATATAAATATTAAACTAGCTATTAATAATAATTAAATACTTAATTTTAGCATCTTTTACTATATAATATACTTTAAGCATAACTTTATATTATTTAAATATACTAAAGTTCTAATTAAAATAGCTAATAATAATAAGTTTTTTACTAAAAACTATAGTAATATTATATTAGGTGTTACTAATAAGTTTAATATATAATAAATTAAAAGTTTTTTATTAAAAAATATTTAGTACACGCCTAGCTTAGCTTATAATTTATTATTAATTAAATAGCTTATAAATAATAATATTTATATAATATTTAATATTAATATTATTATTAAACTTACATGGTATAAATCCTTAATTATATACACTACCTTACTTAAATCCTATTATTATTTTTATTTAAATATTAATACTTTTCTTAAGGTAATTACCATGCTTATAAACACTTTTATACTTAGTTAAAGTATAATTTTACTTAAGGGTTTAATAATAGCTAGGGTTAAGGTTTTTAATAAAGTAATTTTTATATATTTAGCTTATTAACAGGCTGCCCATGTATTTAAAAAAAAATTAAAAATTTTTTTTAGTATATTATTAGCCTTAAACTATATAAGGGCCTGCTAGTTAAATAATATAAGTTATATATTATTAGTAAAAAAATAGCACTTTTCTTAATAAAATAAAATCTAACTAAAAATCTTAATTATTAGCTAGGTAATATTATATATATAAATATTTACAGGCCTATATTAATACACGGGTAAACAGGCGCCTTATACTTTATTATATTTATTAATAAGGCCTTTTAGTTTTACTAGGTATTTATTATAAAAAAAAAATTTTTAAAATTTTTTTTTAACTTTGTAACTAGCTATAAATATAACTAAAGTTAAAAATAAAGTATATTTACTATAATAATACTTTAAAACACTAACTACTAAAATTATACTATAAAAATTATGGTATTATTTTTAATCCAGCACTAAAATATTACTTAACACTAAACTTAATTATTAAGGTAAAAAATTATTATATTATTAAGCTAGTTATATTTATTATAATAAAAAACTAATTTTTAAAGTTTTTTTAAAATCACCTAGTTCTTGCTATTATTTATATTTATAACTATTTTTATTATAAAACTATTAGTAAAACGCCCTATAAAGCACTTAATAAAATATAACCTAATATTTTTTACTAGCGCGCGCTAGAATATAAATACTTTTATCTTATTTTTAAAAAAATATATAAAATAAAAATTAATTCTTATATAGTCAAGGGCTACTTTATTAAATACTTTAAAAGTTTATATAAAGTTTATAACCTTAAATTAAAGTAAGTTATTATTACCTATAATATTATTTTTAAGAAGTTAAGCACTTCCCTCCCGCCGCCTATTAATAAATATAATTTTAATATTTTATGCCTTATTACTAGTAAAGTAAATAAAAAAAAATTATACCTTTAAAAATAAAAATATACGCCCCTAGGCTTTAAAGTTTTATTAAATTTTTATAAAAATATTTTTGCTTTTTATAACCTTATTTCTTAACCTTTTAAAATAAATCTAGAATAGGAAAAACTATTTTAAAAAAACCTTTTTAATAGTACTACTTATAACCTAAAGTAGCTTTAAAAATATTAATTAATTAGTATTTTTTTTTTAATACCTACACTAAACTCTTTAATTTAAGGGTTATATAATATAAAGTTTTAATATTATTTTATTTTAAACCCCCCCCTTTTTTTTAAAAGGGTAATTTAAGTATAATTAATAAAAATTATAATAGCCTAGCAAAACACACTCGCGCTTTAAGGGTTAATACTTAATATTTTTTATTTTTAAAAAGTAAAATATACTATTTAAATTATTTAAAAAAGCTAAGTTAAATTATAAAAAAGTACCTTAAATTAATAAGTATAAATAAACTTTTTTTTATATATAATCCTAACCTTTTTTTAAACTATTTTATGTAATTCCTTGTGGATTATAAGCTTGCCCTTAATAACTTTATTAATAATATTATTTTTGCGGTAAACTTTAGCAAGCTAAATAAATAAAACTTTACTTTTAAAACCCTAAATAATGCTAGCTATAAGCTAAAAATATATATAAATATAGTTTTTTATTTAAAAGTAAATAAATAATATATAGCTATTTATAAAAAACTTAATAATTATTTTTTTAATAGCACGTGGCGCGTTATTAATTATTAAAAAAAAATATACCTTTTTAATTTTAAATAAGTATTTAAAATTAAATATAATAGTATTTATAAAGCTTACCTAGTTATTAAAGGCTTTTATTAAATTACTAGTTATAATTATAAAATTTATAAGGTATATATAGTTATTATTAAATTAATATTTTTTAAATTTTTTATTATGCTAGCTGCTTGCTATAGCTAGGTATTATACTTTTTTAATATTATTATTACTTTTTTATATATAAATCTTTTTAAAAAGATTTTTATTAAGCTATTTAAGGGTAGTAAGATTGCTAGTAAATATAACTTACTTTTAAAAACCTTATATAACCTAAAGTAATTATTAAAAAAGTAGTATAAAATACTTACTAGCCTTTTTACCTTACTTAAATTTACTAAAATACACGTGGATTATTTAGTTTTTACCTATGGCTAAGTATTTATTTTTTTTATATAAATAATATTATGCTTTTTTTTTATTTATAAATAATATTATAAAGGTTATTAAGGCGCTTAAAAGCGCCTTTAAAATTATTAATAATAAAGTATTTACTTGCTTTATTAGTATTAATATTTACTATATAAATAATAATATTTATTTTTTTTAAAAACACTATATTAAAAATATTTTAAAGTAATTTAATTTTAAAAACTATAAAAACTTTATAACTTTATATAATTTTAAAATTATATTATAAAAGTTTAATAGCAAGGCCTTAATAAAAAAGATTTTTTTATATTAAAAATAAATTAGTATTTTTATTTAGATTTTTATTAATACATGCCTAAATATTTCCTTTACTATCACGCTTTTATTTTACTATATAATAAATTTTTTAAAAAATTATATTACAGCCTTAACACGCGTTTTTTATTACCTTAAGGTATTAAAAAACCTTATTATTTTTTATTAATATAAAGGTAAAGGCCTTATTAAATATTATAATATTAATTAGCCTAGTGCTTATATTAATAGCTATATTTTTATTTTTAAATATATTTTTAAAATAGCTAATAAGTTAATTAACTAATTTTTTAAAAAATAGTTTGCTATAGCCTTTTTATTAATAAAGTTAAAATATATTTCCCAGGTAGTTATAACCTAAAAACTATTATAATTTTAACTTTTTTTTATTAAACTTAATATTTCGCGCCTTGCTTTAATATAAATACTTTTTATTAAATTAATATTTATTTATATAAATAATTAAGGCGTAATTACCTTATTAAAAAATTTAAAATTTTATGCCTATATAAAGCATGTAATAATTAAATATTACTTTATTTATAAAAAAATAGCTACTAGTAATATTAAATTTACTTATATTAATATTAAAAAATAAGCTATTAATAGCCTTATTAAGCCCCTTAAGCAGGTTTAATATTTTTATTTTATTAAATAACTTAGTATAAAATACCTTAGTAAGGGGGGTAATTTTTAAATAATTTTATAATTTTTTATTTTAATTTTTATTTTACTTATATACAAGGGCGTCCTGCCATAGCACCTTACTTATTTTTTATTACTTTATATTTTATTATTTACTTTTTATTTAAAAAATATATTTAACTTTATTTTTTTAGTAGGGCTTTTAGCAAGAGGGGTATTAAAGTATAATATACTACTTGCCCTATTATAGCCCTTGCCTATTAGCTTAGTTAGCCACACTAAGTATAGCTTTACTATTATGGCCTAGCTAAATACAATCTCCAAGCTTTCATCTCCAAGAGTCTCATGAGGACTAGATATGATGCCATCACATATCGAGCGGCCTCTACAAGTAACCTCATTAGAATTTAACAAAACATAACTATACATCATGCCACCCTCATTGGCCTTTCTATTTAGTTGTCTTAGCCTTACGTTCTGTACCATCATGAGATTCGGAGATCTCATAACTTTCAGATCTCCCAGTGAAAGACTCTTTTGCACTTTCGATTTGTTCACCGGGGTGAGGATGACGATTGGCCTCGGGATCCTCGACTTCCACTGTCTCCAGCGTCGGCTTTTCTTCTGCCGTCTCCTCCTTTTGACGGATATCTCTCCAACCAAGTCCCCAACAGAACAGAAATGCTCCACCGCCAAGGGCAATTCCCATGTAAAAAATCCTATCGATAGCCGTACTGTAGTCCTCTAAAACGGCGGTCAGCTGCGCCCCAGCCACGATATCCCGCACAGAGCGGGCGCCTGAATCAATGATGCGGACTCCCTCAGTACCAGGGAGGTCGTTGGCCAGCAAGTCACGTAGGCTGTTGGTAAAGATTGTCTGCGAGGCGGAAAGCATGACAGCGCCACCGAGGAACTGGCTGAAGACGACGATGGCCATGGCGGTAGGTATTTTGGGACGCGGTATGAGGTGGGGTATAGTTATGAACGGCTTGTGGTTTATTAGTATTATCTTGCGAAGCAAGCGAGTCGAGTGACATACTATGCTAACTGACAGCCCAATGCCAGCACCGAAGATGATCTGAAAGCCGATCAGGTCGTGCTCTGGTGTGGAGATGCCGATTGTAGAGAGGAGACCGGATCCAACAGTCATCAAGGCCGTGCCGAGGACGATCGGGGGGAGGTAGTAACCGAAACGTTGCACTATAGTTGTTAGTCTGCATCGAACGGGCAATAATCAGAAGAAAGATACATACCTAAGGCCCCGGCTGTAACAGCGAATAGGACCTGCGCAAGGATGTTCGGCAGCATATGAACACCACTCATGAGTGCCGAGTCGTTCTTGACAACCTGGAAGTAGATCGGGAGATAGTAATTGAAGGGGAACATAACGCCGTAAAAGCAGAACAGCGTCCCCGCAGCAGACCAAATGACGCGTAGTCGAATAATAGACAGTGGAAGCATGGCATTTTCACCGCGGGTGTATTCCCAACCAAGAAAGACCAGGAAAGTCGCCCCCGATCCAACGAAGAGACCAATTATGCGAGAGCTATCCCAGGCGTACTGATTGCCGCCCCATTCTAAAGCTAGCAACAACATTGTAACGGCAGGTGCTATAAGAACGAAGCCGACAAGGTCTAGCGATTTGACAGCCGTCCGAATGACATCGCGAGCGGGCGGCTTTTCAATGCCGGTCGGTAGTCGGGTTAAGAGTACCATGAGGAAGACAACGCCGCCGATGGGTAGGTTGATATAGAAGCCTAGACGCGACGCAAGAAGTGAGCACAGGGACAAAGAAGGTGAATCAGGGAAGGCGTACACCATCGCCACGAGACCTTCTCAGTGAGTGCTCCACCGATTAGCGGGCCACAGGCAGTGCCGAGTTGGCCAAGGGCCATGTTCATCCCCATAACTAACGGTTGCCTGTGGGGTGGCACGCAGTCGGATATGATGGTGAGCGCCCCGTTCATCAACACCGACGAGCCCAATCCAGCGACCGCACGTCCGACGATTAGCATCGTCGATGAAGTGGCCGCAGCGCAGAGCACTGATCCGAGCTCGAAGACCGCGAAGAAGATGAGGTAGGTCCACTGTTAGGGTCGCGTTAGGAGTGCGACTACTGCGCCGGTGGGTGTAGCGGAAGCTAGGGCGGGCCACTTACTTTGGTGTTAAAGTAGGTATAGAGCTTCCCACTCATGGGCTGAAAAGCCGCGTATCCCAGCTGGTAAGCACTGCCATACCAGCCGACATCGAGCAGCGAGTTGAAGCTGGACGTGATCTGGGGGATGGCGGTTGCTATAATGGACGTGTCCAGCAGGAGGAGGAAATACGTAAGCGTGACAGGAAAGAGGAGGATCATAAGCCTCGCCAAGGAAATCTGCTCGTACTCCAAGGGCTTGGGGGGAAGGGGCGTGCCGGCTGGCTTGCTGTTGCCTTGCTCACTATCTCCCGCCATTGCAATTTGGAATCCGTCGAAGCAGCAGTCTACAGAGCACAAAAGCAGGGTGTCGGGGTCACTTGGAATCTTAATTGTTATGTGGCTTGTTGATAAAACCGGCACCGGAGTCGCAAAGTTGGGTTAGCGGACCGGATCTGGAGATCTGCGGTGATCACCTTCAATATTTCCCAATAGCTTGATCCCTTTTCTGCACGGGTGACGGGACGGGTTACACGGGTAATGCCTCGAGCGGGGCCAAGGTGATCGACGTGGTTCTGTCCGTGATAGTTACTCCGTCTTACGCCCGGTGGCCGGTGAGGGCGCAGACGTGCATCTGACTCGATACTGTGAGGAAGTCCTCCTCTGACGCTACGGTCCATGTCATTGTAATGAGCCTCTATATCCATCCGAGATATATTATGGAGATAAATATATGTACAAGTCAGGACAAAACAACCGTACAGAGAAGAGCCCCTTTCCTTTCATTTCCCAGCCGCCGGTCTGAGACCACCTGGAATGCAGGCAGCCGGGTCTGGACCGTCGCCAAACTCAAAATTGCATCCCCGCTGTTGGGCTCTGGGATGGCAGGACCAGTCCATTCGCCCAACCTGGATCATTATACTGGACTGGAAACTGCAAGGGTTGGACGTGGATGGTGTTTGGGGGCGCATTCCATATCTGGACTGGCTGGACACCTTCTACAAGAGGACCACCACCCATTTGCTCCCATGTGGGTTGTGGTTGTGGTTGTGGCTGCGGCTCGGGCTCTGCCTCTGGCTCTGGATCCGTCTGTGTCCCTCTGCCTTCGAATTGCATTTGAGTCCAGGCGCGCATAGCACGCGCCAAGAATTGAAGGCGAGCGAAAATATCATCAGGAAATGCCTCGTTATTGTCAGGACAAAGCTGTTCAAGGCGCCATTCCACGTGGTCCATGATCTTGAGAATGTCGGTTGATTTGCGAACCGCCTCATGATCCCAGTCTGGCGCTGGATGCGTGGACAGCCGAAAGAGGGTCACGAGGGCCCGAGCAAATTGAATCCACTGGAACATCGTGAAGAGGGTGATGTCTTCTGTTTGATATCTGTGAAAGACTTCCCACCAGGATCGGATGGCCTGCAGACTGTGCCACATGCAACCTATCGCATCCGGACCTATCGGGCTGACACTGGGAGCAACAGTACCCACGGGGGCCGGAGCGGCGTCCTGAGCCGAATAAGCCGTTTCGTGGACGGCCAGCTCGACGTAATGCAAGTGACCGAGAATCCAGTCTGAAACAGTGGCCAAGTCAGCTCGCATCTCGTAAGCAAGGATAATGGACGTGTTTGCTACTCACCATCTTTCTTGGCGCCTGATGGGAGGGCGTTGCGAACAACCTCTAACTGTGGACGAAAGGACTTAAGGAAGAAAGGGACGGATATTGGTGTTTCCTGTTCGTCGCGAAACTGTCTCGCGCGTTGGGCGAGTAGCTGCAGGCGTACATGAGCGGCCAAGGCAGTATCTCCCGACCATTCGTAATTCTCTTCGACTACTTTGAGGTACCCCTCGATCATTGGCGTCCAGCGCATTGGCTCCATTTCTTCAAAATAACTTGAGATCCTGGATATGAAATCAGCATATATGGCAGAACACGCCAATTGCCGCTTCCTCTACGCAGCGATTCGGACTTACACTGATGCTAGTAGAAAGCAGCCCAGTACTGCCCGCTTTTCCTCCAAGGGGTTAATTGTTGAATAATGTATCTTTGGCCAGGAATGCGATCCCCCAAAGAGAGTAAGTGTGTTTGCTTGGGAAGGAGCTGGCTTGTTAAGATGAAGGCAGTGAACAATGGAAACGGCCATTTCCATTAGACGCGATAGCGTAGACTGTCTGTTAACGTGCTGATCGTAGCCCCAGGCTACGTAGGTCAAAATCCCAAGAAGCAGGTCAATGCTAGATTCATTTTCCACTACCATAGCGGTAGCTAAGGCCTTTTTGAACTCTTTTCCTCGAGCGATCTTTTCCTGGATAGAACGGGTAGTGACGGCAAGCATGGTTTCGAAGAGAAAAGGCCGTTCGCGTTGCATTTGTTGGGGTGTAAGATTGGGTGGCAAGTAGACGAAGGGACACAGCCGCAGCATGCGGCCGCGAAACAAATTGAGAGCTTCCTCCGCGTCCCGATCCCCAGGGATCTCGTACGGGATTGTCGCGGGCGGTAGCTGTGGGGTTGGAGTGGAGTTTGCTTGCGATGAGGACGATCCTGACAGCTTGGGTGTCGGAGTCCGGTGGAAGAATTGAGGCAACAGAGGCTGCGGTGCGGGAGACAGATGAGCTGACTGCAGCAGTTCGAGTACGCTGTCGAGCTTTGCATCTATTTCCTCCATCAGGGGATTGTTGAAATTCTGCGACTCCCGCTTCCGTATGCCTTGAGACGGCTCGCACGGCTTCTTGAGGCGATGGCATCTAAATACTGTGGGCGACAGTCCGAACAGTGTTTCATCTAATGCACTGACCTTTGACATCCCTCTCCATTGCCCATCGCAACGCATTTGACTTTGCCCTTGGCGCAGTTCACACAGGCCAGACCGTACGGCCCGCGTCCGTCCATGGCGTAGATAAGCTTCAGGGAGGGGCAAAGAGAACTGTAGCAGAAACCACGGAATCTGGCAAAATTTGACAGCGAGTCGTGTTCAAGTACCAGCTGACGATGCGAAACACTACAAAGACAGGAAACTCGCCCCTGACGCGATGAGGTGGAAGAACAAAGAAGCTTAGGTCCCCTCATCACATCACGTGAAATGTGATAAGCTGAGGTGAGCTCGTATAATGCACTGCTTACAGCATCACATTGCACAAAAGCCGCATAACTAGGCTGAAAGCGGTTGATCGTCACGGGGGATGCGACGTCGCGAAGTGGGGGCCCTCGAAGACTTGTGCAATCATCTGCCATCCAGGTTAGAACCACTGTATATTCCAAACGATGGCGGTGCTTGGATGCATAAAGCCCATGGACTAATGATTTGCCAAGGAGCCCTCCATCCTACGGATCACTCCCGTGGTTCAGCCACATCGACGAAATCGAATCGAAAGCGCCGCATCATGTTCCTTCCTTGGATGGCAGGCAGGCACGTTTTCCAGCACTCGCTCGAGCACTCCTTCCATCAACTCCCAACGCCGTATTGGAAGTTGATTTCTGTCTTGATGTCGTTTTCCGGTGGGAATGGGATGGCCCGGTCGCTTATAACCCCCAGCCTAGGCGATCGGAGCCTAGACCGAAACCTAACGGCGACGGGTGAGCCACAATATATTTCTTGACGGCAGTTGGCGACGGGAGGAACCAACCTGTCAGTTCTTCCACTCTCCCTTGCTTGCTCCATACCTTCACTACTCCATCCACGCTGACAATCTTGCATAAGGCAGGATCTCTTGTGCGAAATCGAACCACTATATGCAGTGCACGCATTAGAATTACTGCAGGCCAGATATCCACGTGTTCCAAGGCTATTCCCAATGAAGCTGTTGGTCCACACGGCTGGACAGCTTTTGGCGGCTTTCGTTCCGAAATCCGACCATCGATCGTGCATCACGCCGGCACCTGCGGTCGCACGGTTCGCAGTTTGCACCTGCCCGAGGCTCCAGGGATGAACTTGGCAGTTCACGCATCGAACATATTTTTGACGTTGAATAATATATGTCTTGCTCGGTTTCCTGGGCCCTTCCCTGTCCGACACGTGGAACTTGGAAGGATGACTGTGAGGACTGAGGACTAAAGCTAGCCTAAACCAAAGTCGGCGCCTCCGAGGATGATAAGCAGGATGGCTGGACCGCAAAAGTACGCGCCTACCTTTTACCGCTGCAGAAGTATCCAATTCCAGTGCACCGCCTCTTGGCCTCTCTGACATACATCTCTGTCCACAGCTGACTCGCATATTTCGTCCGACGAGGAGTCTTGTCTCCCTCCACCATCATGTCACGGCCTCCCGCCACAACGACGTGGCCGGCGGCGATCGATCCCGCTCTTCTGGAACCAACCAACGACCCGCACCCCGCGGCCGATTGCCCAGTCCTGTCAACTGCGGACATTTATTCTTTGCGGGCTGAGGTTTATCGCACACACTCTTTCTTCACGGCATCAGATATCAAGGCAGGTGTTAGCGGGGTGGAAAAAGACGGGACGGAGTGGACCCTTTCCCACTGAACCCGGCGGGTCGTGGGTACCGGGTACGCGGGACTATAAAACGGCCTGAATTTTCTGAATGTTCCTCTAAAAGTGGCTTTCAGCCCATTGAAGCACGCAAACGCACCATTGAACTGATTGAACTTCGCCGGTGTCTCTCCTCAGTATTTCCTAGCATACCGGAGCGCCTCACCATTGACGATATACGCCGCCTTGCCTCACGTCATACCACGACCTATCTCCGACCAGAATTGATTTGTCTTTCGATATTACCATGGGTAGCACAGGAAGCTATGGCCCTGCATCTGAGCCAATCGCTATAGTCGGTCTCAGTTGTAAGTTGGCCGGGGAGGCTAGCAGTGCTGATCGGTTCTGGGAGATGCTGGCCGCAGGTAGGAGCGCATGGAGTGAGATACCTCCTTCCCGGTTCAACTTGAGAGGTGCATATCATCCTAAGTTCGACAAGCTCAACACAGTAGGTTCCCATCTCCCCAAACGATGAGGGACTCGCTAAGACGTCAAGCTCAATATCCGCGGTGGACATTTCCTCGAACAAGATCTTGCTTTATTTGATGCTCCATTTTTTAGTCTCTCTGCCGAAGCAGCATCCGTACGTAAGCCCATTCAAGTAGGTCGTGCCATGTTAACAGATACAGTCAATGGATCCTCAGATCCGCCTTCAATTGGAGTCTGTATATGAAGCGTTGGAAAATGGTCAGTATGTACCTTCACGTTGAATGACGCGACACTGATGAAATACAGCTGGATTTACGTTGCCAGAGGTAGCTGGTACAAATACTGCTGTGTATGCTGCCATGTTCGGGCGAGATTACCACGACGGAATTATTCGAGACGAGGACAACCTGCCACGATTTTTGGCAACCGGTACCGGAGACGCCATGTTGTCTAACCGTGTCTCTCACTTTTACGATCTAAGAGGGCCCAGCTTCACCCTCGATACAGGCTGTTCCGGCGGCCTTGTTGCACTTCATCAGGGTGTTCAGACCCTGCGTACTCGCGAAACCAACATGGCTCTCATCTGTGCCTCCAACCTTTATTTGAACCCAGACGTCTTTAAATCCATGGGATCCCTAGGGTGGGTTGTCCCTCAGCTCTAAACACAGCCGCTGGCTAACCAAGCTAGGCTGGTTTCACCCGATGGCAAGTCATATACCTTTGACTCGCGTGCCAATGGTTACGGCCGAGGAGAGGGGATTGCAACAGTAGTTATCAAGCGCTTGTCTGATGCGATCGCTGCGCGAGACCCAATAAGAGCGGTAATACGCGAATCCGCCTTGAATCAGGACGGAAAGACAGAGACGATCACAACACCTTGCGAAGAGGCGCAAGTGGCTTTGATGCGCGATTGCTACCGTCGCGCAGGCCTAGATTTGAGAGATACCCAGTATTTCGAAGCACACGGAACAGGAACACTAACAGGTGACCCTATTGAGTGCCGCGCCATCGCTACGGTTTTCAAAGAATATCGAGGCCCGGATGACCCTCTGCGTATTGGTAGCGTCAAAACAAACGTTGGACACACTGAGCCGACAAGTGGGTTGGCGAGCTTGATCAAAGTGGTTTTGGCGTTAGAAAAGCGAAAGATCCCACCGAGTGTGAACTTTGTGAAACCGAATCCGAGTCTAGCACTGGATGACTGGCGTCTTCGAGTGGTGACTGAATTGGAAGATTGGCCGGAGGGCTCTGGTGGTATTCGGAGGGCCTCGATCAACAACTTCGGATATGGCGGTACAAATGCACATCTTATTGTTGAAAGCCCGACCCCGTGGGAACCACTCTCACTTGCGAACGGTCATGTGCAACCTGATTCTTCACTTGACTCGCAGTTGTTTGTGTTCAGTGCACGCGACGAACAGGTCTGTCTTGAGATGATATCGAATCTTCAACTTTACTTGAAGCGAAACGCCGCTACCGAAGACTCCGAGGGTCTTCTGCGCAGCATTGCATACTCTCTGGGCCAGCGCCGGTCTCTCTTTCCTTGGGTAACCGCTCGTTCAGTGCCGGTTCAAGACGGCGTCAGGGAAGCTATCCGAGCTCTCAATTTCCCGATGCCCGTACCGCGCCGCGCCACCCGGGTGCCACGTATTGGAATGGTGTTCACCGGTCAGGGAGCTCAGTGGTATGCCATGGGCCGTGAACTAGTTGCGACCTACCCGATATTTGAGGCCTCGCTCAGGGAAACAGATAGGTGCCTCAAGGCCTTAGGTGCCACTTGGTCGGTGATTGAGGAGCTGACTCGCGATGTGACGGAGACTCGTGTCAATGATGTTGAGTTCAGCACTCCTCTATGTATCGCTGTGCAGATATCTCTTGTACGACTTTTGCGATCATGGGGCGTCAAACCTGTGGCCGTTACCAGCCATTCCAGTGGGGAGATTGCTGCTGCATATGCTGTTGGCGCTCTCAGCTGTAAGTCCGCAATGGCCGTGGCCTACCACCGTGCCCTTTTAGCAGCCAATAAACGTTTTCAACTATCGAACAAGGGTGCAATGGTTGCGGTAGGTATGAGCCATCGCGAAACGAAATCTTACCTCGCTCGACTTGAAACGCGGAGCGGCACGGCAACAGTGGCTTGTGTGAATAGTCCTGCTAGCACTACAGTTTCCGGCGACGATAGTGCTGTTACTGAACTCGAAGCCTTAGCGAGGAATGACGGGATCTATACCCATCGTTTGAAAATCGAAACTGCGTTCCACTCGCATCACATGAGTCCTGTCGCAACCCCTTACCGCATGGCTCTCAAAGGTCTCTTATCGCCCGCAACAGTCAAGGACGAGGACTGTATTGCATTCTCGTCACCTGTCAGTGGAGGACGCGTTTATAACCTGTCAAAGCTATCAGAGCCAGGCTACTGGGTGGATAGTTTGCTCCAGCCAGTTCAGTTTGTCGATGCGTTGACTGACATGATCCTTAACGACTCTGATTCCTCTGGTGCGAACGTCGACATCATCCTTGAAGTCGGTCCCCATACCGCTCTTGGCGCGCCCATCGCACAGATACTCGCAGAACCAGAATTTGCGGGACTGAATCTGCCTTGCCTAGGCTGTCTCGTCAGAGGTACCAGTGCCATCGAGAGTATGCACTCGCTCGCAGCGAGCTTGCTTGCGGAAGGCCTTCCCCTCGATCTAGGTGCGATCAACTTCCCTCGTGGTCGGACTCCTAGTATACGGGTGCTCTCAGATCTGCCCTCATATCCATGGAATCACCAGACTCGTCATTGGTGCGAATCAAGGTTCAACAAAGCTCTCAGAGAGCGGTCACAGCCTCCGCATGATCTTCTAGGAAATATTGTTCTAGGCACGGACTTGCACAATCCCAGCTGGCGCCAGATCCTGAAACTCACGGATACCCCGTGGGTTCGAGACCACATTATTCAAAACAGCATTATTTACCCCGGCGCGGGATTTATCTGCCTAGCAATCGAGGCAATGAGACAGCTCTCTGAGATTCATTCGAAGACTAGCCATGTTGCTGCAGGTTATCGACTGCGTGATATCGATATTTTGCAAGCTCTAGTAATACCAGAGACTGACGACGGTGTCGAAATCCAAACGAGCCTAAAGCGTGTATGTGACAAGAACATCAACACTCGCGAATGGAAGCAATTCGAGATCTCCTCAGTCACATCCGACAATCGATGGACGCTCCATGCTCGCGGCCTCATTATGCTTGAGCCACAGAATGCACCACATAAGACTGCTCCAGCACCTCGCCCTGCTAGGCTCTCCGGGTATACACGTCGCTTTGAGGGAAATGACTTGTACAGTAGCTTGAGGGATATGGGTATCAAACACCAGAAAGCATTCCAATGCATTGCCGAGATTGAACAGGCAGGCGACAACAAACGCGCTGATAGCTTGCTGTCCGTTCCTGACACCTCTTTGCCAACCGACCTTCCTCATCGCGTATTGGTGCATCCCACCACGCTAGACGCCGTTCTCCAGACCGCTTACACTCCGCTGATTGAGAACAGCGAAGACGAAAACGGGAAAGTTCCGCGCTCCATCGGTAGTCTGTGGATATCGAGTGCAATCAGCAACGAGGCTAGACATCGGTTCAAGGCGTATGCCTCGCTCGGACATATTGATGCACGAGGTCTGAATGCCGACATCATCCTGGCGGACTACGATGACGAAGCCGCACCTCCCGTACTTGAGATTCGTGATGCCGTATATCAGTCACTAGGACGGAACTCCACAGCTCAGTCAAGCGACGACCAATGGACTAGACAGCCGTGTATGAAAATCAAGTGGGCGCCCGACATATCATTGCTGTCCAGCCCGGCGCGAGAACACCTCAAGCAGCAGTTGTCACACCCTGTTAACGTTGATGAAACTCGGATCCTCCTAGACCTGCGTCGAGTGTGTCTGTACTTCATCTCCGACGCCCTTGCCGCCCTGACACCATATGACGTTCGCCGGTTAGAAAAGCATCATGCCAAATTCCACGTCTGGATGCAGCATCAGATGATGCTTGCTGCTGACGGACGCTTGGGCCCTGAGAGTCATCGTTGGTTGGAGGACACACCAGAAGAACGCGAACAAATGATTTCCGAGGTCCGAAAGTCCAGTGTTAATGGCGAGATGGTATGTCAAGTAGGACCGCATCTCGCTATTATTCTCCGCAAGAAAAAGACGCCGCTGGAACTCATGATGGAAGGCAATCTGTTGAACCGGTACTATCGCCATGCACTGAAAAGCGACCGGGTGCTCCCGCAAGCTGCAAACATTCTCGAGTATCTTGTCCACAAGAATCCGCGAGCAAGAATCTTGGAGATTGGTGGCGGCACTGGCGGCTTTACCCGCTATACATTGCCGAAGATCGGCACCCCCAAAACAGGAGCGCTTGCGGAGCTCTACCATTTCACCGACATCTCGCCTTCCTTCTTCGAGGCGGCGCGGAATGAATTCGCCCCGTGGTCTGATGTTATGCTCTTTGATAAGCTGGACATTGAAGTTGATCCTGCCAGTCAAGGGTTTGGGTTAGGAAGCTATGACATTGTGATCGCCGCCCAGGTACTCCATGCGACGACATCCATGGCCAGAACCATGTCCCATGTGCGGAAGTTAATGAAGCCCGGAGGTACTCTGCTCCTGGTTGAAACAACTCAGGATCAACTCGACACCGAATTTGCCTTTGGGCTACTACCTGGTTGGTGGCTTAGCGAAGAACCGCAGCGGGCCTTGAGCCCTTCTCTCACTGTACCCTTCTGGGACGAGACCCTGAGGACTGCTGGCTTTTCTGGTATCGATTTCCACGTTCGCGACTGCGAGAGCGACGAGTGGTACATGATGAATGTCATGACCTCAACCGCTGATCCTCAGCCCCAACCCATCATGCAACCGTTGAATTCGGTTGTTCTTGTCGTACGACAGCAGGCGCCTTGCGACCAGCTCTGGCTTAACTATCTTCGGTCGAACCTTGCGAGTGCTGGGCATGCTCCGTCGGTGGTCGAGCTCGAGTCTGCACCTATGGAAGCGTTCAAGGACAAACAGGTGCTTTTCCTAGGTGAAGTCGACCAACCTCTGCTACATGGCTTAGATTCCGCTAGCTTGAAGCGGATTCAGGCCATGATTAAACACAGTCGAGGTGTATTGTGGGTGACTCGCGGCGGGGCGGTTGACTGTGAAAGACCCGAACTTGCGCTAGCCTCTGGACTATTCCGCAGCATACGACACGAATATGCAGGCGTCAAATATGTCACTCTCGACTTGGATCCTAACACGAAGCTCTGGTCATGCGCGACTGTGACAGCGATTACACAAGTATTCACGCACAGCTTCGGACCGATCAACAGTGGTGCAGTGAACTCGACACCATACGAGTTTGAGTATGCCGAGCGCCAGGGCGTCATTATGATTCCGAGATTCATCCACGACAATGACCGCAACGAGACCCTTTCGCCCAAGGCAATAGATTGGTCATYATCAGAGACATTCTCGACGGAACCGTTCTTCCAGCCTGAGCGTCCCCTCGCGTTGAAGGTCGGGGTTCCAGGCCTGCTTGATACTCTTGCTTTCGACGACGACAAAGCAGCGCCTCCTGAGGGTTCTCGGCACCCATCTGATCTCATCGAGATCGACCCTCGTGCGTATGGTGTCAACTTTCGAGATGTCTTAGTGGCGATGGATCAGCTGGAAGAGCGCATCATGGGCGTCGACTGTGCTGGTATCATCACCCGCGTTGGAAGCAGGGCAGCGGCACGCGGCTACGCGGTGGGTGATCACGTCTTTGCTCTCCTGCCTAATGGAGGATACGGTAGCAGAGCACGCACTGAGTGGACAAATGTCATGCATATGCCCCCAGGTATGAGCTTTGAGCACGCAGCTTCAGTGCCTGTACTGTTCAGCACCGTGTATCTATCCTTTTATAAGGTTGCCCGTCTTCAGCGGGGCCAAACCGTTCTTATCCACGCCGGTGCCGGTGGTACTGGTCAGACTGCCATCCAATTTGCGCAGCTCATTGGGGCCGAAATCTACACTACCGTCGGATCTCCTGAGAAGCGAGCCCTGATTATGGAACGCTATGGCATCCCCGCCGACCATATCTTCTCCAGTCGCGATGCATCCTTTGCACCAGGAATCTTGAAAGCCACAGGCGGGCGAGGTGTTGATGTTGTGCTCAATTCGCTTGCTGGGCCATTGCTGCAAGAAAGTCTTAATATCGTGGCGCCCTTTGGCCACTTCGTCGAGATTGGCAAACGCGATTTTGAGCTGAATAATCACCTTGAGATGCGCCCCTTCTCGCGCGCCATCACATTCTCTTCTTTCGATCTATTAGCCCTTGCTCGCCATGATGGACGACTTATACATTCAGCCCTCGCTGAGATATCCTACCTCCTAGAGAAGGGAACTATTTCCCCTGTCCATCCTATTTCCACCTACCCGCTCGGTGACATCTCCAAAGCGCTGCGGTTGCTTCAAAGTGGTAAGCACGCCGGCAAGATCGTCCTTACTGTGAGTCCGCAGGAGAAAGTGCGTGTTCTTCCGCGGGCGCGCATCCCTCGCCTTCGCTCAGACGCTTCTTACCTACTCGTTGGTGGAGGGGGCGGTATAGGACAGTCAATTGCTCACTGGCTAGTTGATCGCGGTGCTCGCAATCTCATTATTTTGTCTCGAAGCGCCGCTACTAATCCTGCGGCTGTCGATGTGGCCGCTCAGTTGCAGCCTACGGGTTGCCGGATCAAGCTCGTATCTTGCGACGCTTCTGTTGGGCCAGACCTATCGGCAGCCCTCAGAAGCTGTGCGGACGATTTACCGCCAATTCGTGGAGTTGTTCAAGCGGCTATGGTTTTGAAGGACTCGATGTTTGAACGGATGAGCTTTGATGACTGGCAGGCGGCATTGAATCCAAAGGTCAAAGTGAGCTGGAATTTGCACAACCAGTTCCCCCGCTCTACGGATCTCGACTTCTTCATTCTTCTTTCCTCCATGTCGGGAATCTACGGCTACACCACACAATCAAACTATGGTGCCGCCAATGCCTATGAGGATGCCCTTGCCCACTGGCGCGTCTCTCAAGGCCTTCCAGCGGTCTCGGTCAACTTAGGTCCAGTCAAAGCAGTTGGATTTGTTGCAGAGACCGCCGGAACCGCTGAACGGATGACTAGAGTCGGTCATTACCCAGTGACTGAGGGGCAGGTCTTGCGTACTTTGGAGTCCGCCGTGCTTTCTCCCTTCGACAAACAAGTTCCCATGGGCATCAACCAAGGGCCTGGGCCGCACTGGGACCCCAACAACTCGGCCCCGCTCGGTAGGGACGCACGATTCCGAGCTATGCAGTACCGCAAAAAGTCACAGCGTCAGGCAACAGGAGAAACCAACGGCACCACCACCTCCCTCGCAACACAACTCTCCGATGCAGGGTCGAAGAAGCAGGCGGAAGGCTTTGTAGCCCAGGCCATTGCGAAACGACTCGCCGAGATCTTCATGATTCCACTTGCTCACATTGATGCTGCAAGACGTCTAACGGAATATGGCTTGGACTCGCTGGGTGCGGTCGAGCTGCGCAATATGTTGACGCTACAGGCGGCCGCGGATGTTTCGATTTTTGATATCATGCAGAGCGAGTCCCTTGCTGCTCTCGCGTCTAATGTTACGCGCAAGAGTACGCATGTTGATACATCGTTGTTGGTTATGTGACATTTACGTGTAATGACTAATGAAGTTATGATTGATGGGATGAGTAACGAAGTGATGGACCTGATGAGCTGTTTACGACTATATGTTTTGCATAGATCCAGCTGGAGCATAGCATTGCATACATAATATGATTTGATTTGCATCATCACTAGACAATCCGTCAAATGGTTGTCCATTCGTATTGCTGCTTCTCTTCATGGGTAACTGGATCAACATCTTCATTTTTGCCGTGCAGCTTTGCTATCTGTATCCATCTTCGCAATCAATCGCGCGATCAACTCATTCTACAAACATTCTATCATGCTCCATGAAGCAACATCAGGGGACCGGAATCCTCGCCCGCAAACACCCATGGACTGGTAACCCCAAATCTTAACCCCGCGGCCTACAAAACCCATCTTCCCTCTCGTCCCCTTTTTCCTCTCTCATGCATCTTAATAGAATCTTTTTGTCGATTTTTATTAGACTTTTCTATAGATATTTGCCTTGAAATTTTGTGAGGTGTGAGCCTTCGATCTGGCTACCGTCATCTAGGTAGTTCGGATTGGCTTGCTGCTCTGTCGTGAGCAGCTATAAAGGTGCTTACTTGGTATTTAGTTACTCCAGCTATCTACCGGATGTCTACCACATTATCGCCGGATAGTAGGTCTAGGTATCACTGGATCTCTCCCCTGACCGAGGAGCTTGCTATAAAACAACGATATGCATATGCTGCATTGCAATGTTTTGTATTTACTTTAGACTTCTATTTATTTCTTCTTGCTAAGCAGAGCCGGAAGGTCATCCACCTGCTTCTTCCCTTCAATAATGTCTATCGTCCAGTTAGCACCTGCATTCATCCGTAGTCTCGAAGAGAGAAGGCAACTTACTCCTCACAGCACAGAACAGCGGGAAATCCTCCGTCTTCCCATGCTTATCCAAAAAGTCATACACCACCTGCGCCGTCGAAACACCCTGCAGCTTCTGCCCATTCATCTCCTTCTCCTCAATCTCGCCGACACTAACCCCCTGTTCAACCGCATGCGTCGCAGAACGCACATTGCGGCCTCCGTAGCAGCTCGCCACTAGATCTGCAATACCGGCGCTCTCCTCTGTGAATGTCTTCTCGTTCACGGAGCTGGGGAACCACGTCCGTCCGAACCGGATCATCTCGCCGACACCCTGCCGGATAATGGCCGCCTTCGTGTTCTCGCCCCATCCCTTGCCAGCGACAAATCCTGCCGCCAGTGCGACGACGTTCTTGAGGGCTCCGCCAAGCGCAACGCCAGCGACGTCCTTGACAACGTGCACGAAGAAGTAGGGTCGCGCGAAGAGTTTCTCGAGGAGTTCGCCGTTGACATGCGGTAAGTCTTGCGGCACGCGCTCGAGCTTGATGCTCGTTGGCTTGCGTTCCTTCTGGCGCTGGACATCCACCTTGATGAGGTTATCCTTGGGCGCGCCATCCTCGGACGTAAGATCCATAGGTGGCGGGTCGTAACCGATCGTCGTCTCGCAGAGCCGTTCGGCTGCAACCTCTGGTGCGATGTTTGCGCCGGACAATGCGCCGCAGTAGATGTGCAGCTTCTCCATGATGCGCTCTGAGTACAGTGTAACCGTTCCGTCTGAGACGTCGACGCCCTTGATGCAGGAGATGCCGCGGGCGTAGGGGAGGTGGTGACCCTGGATCTGGTCGAGGGTCTTGTCAATGAATTGGTGGGGGAGGTTGAAGACTAGGATTGTTGCGTCTTTGACGGCTTCTTTGATGTCTGGTGTGGCGATGAGGTTAGATGGCAGCTTAATGCCCGGTAGGTACTTGACGTTCTCGTGTGTCTCGTTGATCACTTTTGTGAGCTTCTGTGGTTCGTCGCCGTATTTGTCGTGGTGCGCGGAGTCGGAGGGGACCTTGATGTCTTCTTCGAATACCCACATGCGGACATCCTTCTCAAAGGTGTCGCTGTGCTCGGCGGTGTTTTCGGCGAGGATCTTGCCGATTGTTGAGCCCCTGCTCTCATATTAGTTGCGTATTGATAAAGTGTTGTGTGGATGGGAGGTGTACCAGTTGCCGGAGCCGATGACGGAGACTTGGTGCTTTCGTGTCGGTGCCATTGTGTCTGTGTGTTCGTAACTGCGTGATCGTAGGAGGATTGTTAGTTGAGTCCTTGAGGGGAGTCCAGATGGTTAATATAATGTTTGTTCAAGATGATATCATTCGGGACCCTCGGCAGTCCTCAGCCTTCCAGGATTGTTTGTGTAGCCAAGATGATGCAATCCTTACGGCAACCCTCCAGTTCATGCATGAAGCTCGGACTCGCATTAATCCACTTATATTTCACAAGGTTATCGCGCTGGAAAAGGAATCCTGACACCTAGCACAGAATAACACCGAATCCCCGCCGAAACATCGGTCCTCCGTGAGGCTATGACGGCATGGCTTTGTGGCATTGCTTATCCTTATCGATAGAGATAAGTTGCAGCCCTATCGATAAGCTGCAACCAATCAAGATGGATCTGATAAGCAGCGCCAAGCCCGCCTGAAAATCGGTCGGGAGATCTCCAGACCCGAGATGGACTCGTCGTGATCTTCACCCTGCGTCCAAAATGGCTTCACGTTCGCTTGTTTCGGTCCCAGCAGCTGACAGCCACGGTCACGGATCGCTTCGCTCCCGCCCGATTCCCTGAATATCTTCTCCCGAGCCCTTTCTAGTCAAACCCAGCCGTCGCCATGCGCGTCCGCCCACCAGCCCCGAAAAAGCCCACGCCGGGCCTCCTCCACGAATACGCAGACCGCCTCGTCGCATTCGAGTACTCCTCCTCCAACCGCGTCAAACCGCACACACTTCTCTTCATATCAGGCCTAGGCGACGGCCTCGGCACGGTCGCGTACCTCGATGACATCGTTGCGGCGCTGGACGATACACAATGGTCCGTGTTTTCGCCGGTCATATCCTCGTCGTACGGCGGGTGGGGAACGAGTGGGCTAGGCCGGGATACCGATGAAATGGCGCGGTGTATTGATTATATCCGACACTACAAATCGGGGTCAGATGTGGACGAGAGAAAGCGGAAGATAGTCATCATGGGCCATTCAACAGGGAGCCAGGATGTCATGACTTACATTTCGTCCCCGAACCCCCGACATCCTCAGCCCGGGCTGGACCCTGGGCATGGACATAAACAGATGCCGGTCCTCCGACCGCAAGTCGACGGCGCGATCATGCAAGCGCCCGTCTCTGACCGGCAGGCCATCGAAGTCGTCCTACGAGAAGGAAACGAGAGACACTCGGCGGAGTACATGCGGAAGGTCGTCGGTGATGCGGTTGCATCAGCGAAGAAACATACGTACGAAGACTATGACGCGCTCGACACGATCATCCCTCTCCCCGTTACAGCGGCGATCGGGTACCCGGCGTCAACGGCGATATCGAGTCGGCGATTCCTCAGCCTCACGAGTCCAGATGCCCCTGCGAGTCCCAGTGAAGATGACCTATTTAGCTCGGATTTGACGGTTGAGCGGCTGAGGAAGACATTCGGGATGGTGAGGCATCGGGGTGTTTTAGGAAGAGAAAAGGGGCTGCTCGTGCTTTATTCCGGCAGCGATCCTGCTGTCCCGCCGCATGTCGATAAGGAGCGGTTGTTGACGAGGTGGCAGCGGGCTACGGATGCGGAGAGACAATACTGGCATGCTGAGAGTGGGATTATTCCTGGCGCGACGCATACGCTTGAGGGAGCGAGGCAGGTCGAGCAGCGGAAGGAGCTGGTAAGGAGGGTGAGAGTGTTTTTGAGGGATGTAGAGGGTGCTTCGTAATATGCATCCTGTTGGCATTTGCTTGAAAGGGGTAAACACAATGATTCTTTATAGAGGAAAAACAGTTTCATGATGCAAACAAACCCACTCCGCGTAAAAAGTGAACTACTCTTCAATGAAAGGGTCACAGTAAGTTCCCTCACCCAAGACTCGCAAAAAGCCCCCGAATCTGGTAGTCCTACAAAAATATATTTCCGTCCGATGAGACTCCACCAACTCTTTTGCTCACCAAATGAGCATAAACCTTGCATTACAACCTAAGAGGCATGATCTGATCATTCTTGATCTTGAAACCTATTTGTCGCTTCTTCTTCAAGTGGCCTTGTAGCTCTCCAACCAGGCTGTTCTCGCGTCCCGGCTGCTTTCCATGGATGCATAACTTAATGCAGAGAGAGCCTTTGTAAGCGGGAGCTAGGTATGCACACAAAGCCTTATCCGGTATCCAGTGCGAAAATCATCACAAAGCCAGCCAAGCACCGCTAAAAGCGCCTCTCGACGATCTCATCGCCGTCGACCATGGTCGATTTCTCGGAGTGCTCCCCGCTTTCCAATCTATCCATACTCCAGGTCAGCTGCCGCGACAGAAGGCGCAAGGTGAAGAACATTTAGAGGGAGCACTGTGATCGCGTTCAAAGACGAGCCACAGCTCGCGCATCGTCTGGTTGGACGCCCAGGCTCTATTCAGGGTTCGAAGTTTGAGATTTCTCTTGTCGCGACGTAAAACCAGAGGCAACCATCACGCGCCAGATGAGAGCCGACTCGGTCATCATAGAGCCGATAAACTATGTTTTGTAGGTGCTTGGACAATCAATTGTGGAACTGACGAAATGGCTACAGAAGCCCAATTGGCTGCGCGATATGTACCCCTGTCCTGAGTCTCGATTGCACAGGGACAATGCCTAGGCTGCTAGGCAGGAGATCTTACGACCGCCAATGGGGATTCACGGCGCAAGCTAAGACGCTCAGAGCTGAAAGAGAAGCAATTGATTAATGCCTCGGGATGGAGCACGACATGTGTGATTTTGCCGGCTTTGGACCAATCGATGGTGTCTTACCCCGGACTTTCTCTCGCCATGGTTCCTCTTTGAATGCGGGGGGCAAATTGAACTGACACTAGCGTGAGGTCTGGGGTAGCATTGATATTGATGGATGGGTGGATGGGTGCTCCGGGGATGTTGGATGAGGGCTCAATGGAGATAAATCTCCGGCCTGTCCATCGCTGAACCCAAGCTGGCCTACGATTAAGCTCGTCCCTGCAAAGACATAAAGTGTTCCATCTCTCTCATTCTCGACCCTATCCAACTGCTTTACGCCGGTCTTGTCAGCTACAATGCGCTTCCACATCCCCCTCATCCTGGCCCTCACGGCTCTTGCAACGGCATCCCCAGTCCCAGTCCAAGCCCCAGCTCCTGATGCGCACCCACTGTCCAAACGCGACGGCGCCGCCGTCATCTCCGCCGTCAACACCATCACCGAGTCAATGATAACCCTCAACGACACCGTAACCTCCTACAAGGGCGGAATCCTGGGCACAGTGACGGCGCTAAAGATCGAATTCCAAGCCATCGCGCTAAGCAACGACCTGCGCGACGCCGTGAGCACCACAAAGGCCTCTGCGAACTTCACGGAAGAGGAATCGCTCAATGTCTCCGCAGCCTTCCTGGACCTGCAGCCGAACATTGACTCGACGCTCGACAATATCGTGCGGAAGAAACCCCAGTTTGATACGGGGCTGCTGGGGATTGGGAGTTTGGGGTTTTTGGTCAAGGCGAATCTGGTCACTGAGAAGGACCTTGCGGCGAAGTTGGGGGATGAGGTTGTGAAGAGGTTGACGGCGACGTATGCGGGAATTGCGCCGATAATCAATGCGCAGATTCAGGCGAAATTTGAGGAGGCGATTGCTGCTTTTGAGTAGGGTATTACCGGCCGCGGTCTTGACGGACACTCTGAAAGGAATCAAGTCATTATATTCAATATACATTCTGACTATGTTCGTCATAACTTCAAATCAAACAGCCACCCAACAAACCAACCTATACAGTAGCATTCAAATTATGTTGCAGTCCTCTACAATCCCAAAGCCTTAAGCAATGCCTCCCCAACGCCAGTGGCACTCGCCGGGTTCTGCCCCGTAATAAGCGTGCCACCCAATTCCTTAACGGTGCTGACAACAACCTTCTCGCCCCAAGGCTGGTCGGCCTTGACATACTTCCCGCCAGACTTCTTATTCAGCTCATCCTCCAGCATAAACGGCATCACCTTGGACAGATCAACCTGGTCCTCCTCGGTGTTCGAGAACCCGGTGACTTCCGCGTCCGCGACGAGGGGCTTGCCCGAGGGCGTTGTGACGTTCACGAAGACGCAGGGGCCGTGGCAGACGGCGGAGACGGGCTTGCGGGCGTTCGCGAAGGATTGGATTAGGGCGATCGAGGTTTTGTCTGTTGCGAGGTCGAACATCGCTGCAAACATAAGCATTAATATCATTTCGAAGTTTCACGGGTTTTGGGTATGTGGAACGGGTACATACGTCCGTGTCCGCCGACATAGAAAATAGCGTCGAACTCGCCCTTCTCGGCGCGGGGGAGCACATCGGCGAGCTTCTCGGTGTTCTTCCATAGCGCCTCCTGCTCGTTCAGGAATTTTGTGGAGACGGGGTCGTTCTCGAACATCTTTACGGAGGAGGGGTCCAGAGGGGCAGCGCCGCCCTTGGGCGAGGCGATTGTGAGCTCGGTCTTGGAGTGCAGGACTTCCCAGGGGTGCGCGAATTCGGGCTGCAGTGGACGAATGAATGTTAGCTTGCGAATAACGAGGGGAGCATGGTAAGGGGTGATGGAGGGGTAAGAGAACGTACCAGGTACCATCCCGTGGGGTGGTCGTTCGCCTCGATCTTATCGAAGGAGGTAAGAACGATGAGGACTTTGGGGGCCATTGTTGCTGTGTATCTTGATGAATCGGTTCGCGAGATAGTAGAAAGAATTATCTAGGCTGCTTGTTCAATTGAGGGAGAAGAGGGGAGCTGGGAGCTTATAAATGCGCCTCGGCGGGCGGGGCATTGACATCATGATCAACACCGCGGACCCCGAAGGTCCCCCGAGTTTTGTCCCACAGCAACATTCAATTGAAAGTGAGTCTCGGCGATACAAGTGATAGCACTTTGAAGCGTGACGTTGGCAGTATAGGAATCCGAATTATCAGATGCGAGCTTATGCAACAATAGCTAGGCTGGACTAGCCACCCCGCTTTTCCGTCCACCATGGCACTGGAGCTGGCACCTCTTTTCTCTTCTGCTCATCCATTCCCCGGTTTCAATTCGTGAGGCTATAAGGAGGTTATACTAGGGACCTATCATAGGCGTGGAGAACGAATCGCGTTGTCATTGCTCTCTATCTCTATCCAGGTAGGTAAGCAAGGCACAGCAGTGCTACTGAAACCGCTTCGCCTCCTCTTTAAACTTCCTCGCAGGCACTTTCTGATGAAACAGATGATCTAGTGTTTCCGTCGTCATACCCTTTGTCTCAGGCAATCTAAACAAAGCCTAGGCCAAAAGAAAGACTGTGAATGTAGCAGCTGGAAAAGCGGCCTTACCTTTTAAGTCTCCCTCGGCGGGATTTAGCATGTACGGTGACACCACTGAGTTAAGGACGGAGAGAATATAGTACGTCCCTCTGCCAAGCGCGATCGTTTTGTTGCGAAGATTACTTGCTCCGATTTCTGCTGCAATTGCGTATGGAATTGGTCCGATTGTGCATCCTGTGATTGATTAGATGGAGCCACCACGCAGGAATAGGGAACTTACCATAGCAGAAGAACCAGATCATCAGCAGGGCACACTGGGCCCACTGGACACCCGAAGACTGGGGGGCTACGCCCAGCAAGGCAACGGCAAGCATCAACGGCAGCATCGCAACAAGGCCGGTGATGTAGATGGTGCGCCGGCCGATATGGGTTTGAAAGATCCACGACAGGCAGGTGCTAATGAAAGAGAGCGAGATCGTCCCTAGCAACGTTAGTTACTAATAGGACAGTTATGAGAGAGTCGTACCGAGAGTGATCTTGAACGAGTTGTCAGACGATAGACCAGCAAGGGTGAAGAAGTAAGTGATGTAGTTCTGAATGGCCCAGCCCGGCATCAGTTGACATCCCCAGCTGACGATGGAGATTTCCGACCGCCGGCAATTGTTCCCACGGAAACACTCGCGGTAAGAACTGCCGATCTGCATATCGCGCTCGACTTGAATAGTGTTTTGGATCATAGCAATGATCGGCTTGGTGTCGATAAGCCCGTCTGGGGCGGAGATGGTACGCTTCAAAGATGCTTCAGCTTCTTCGACGCGGCCTTTGCGTATCAACCACCATGGCGACTCTGGTGCGAACCATGCGACAACGAACAGAGGGAGCGGAAACGCCCACTGCAGTGCGAAAGGGAGTCGATAAGACCATTGCGAGGGAATGCTCAGGGTGCCGGTTAAAACACCGGTCGATATAAGTCGCCCCATCACCCAGCACAAATTTACAAACGTTGTGAGGTATCCTCGAAGCACGAGGGGACAAATTTCGGACGCATACGAAGGAGTGGCAGCGGCGAAAAAGCCCCAGGGAATTGAACTATGGTGGGATGTTAGGGCTGTGGCGTCTATAACAACGAGGGCCACATACCAAAGCAGTTCACCAACAAACAGGACCTCAACGGACGGCGACAGAAAGGTAATGGTCACGAAGCCGGTCAATGCAACAAGAGAAACCATAATCACTCTCCTGGCGCCGAACATCTCCGACGCCCAGCCGTTGAGGAAAGTGCCAGACATCAACCCCAAAAGACTGGCGCAATTCAAAGCCAACTGCCACTTGGCTGGGATGCTGTACTCTCCATCGTCGAGCTGCACTCCATACTTCTCCTTGGATTGCGGAAAGGCGTAGAATGAGTGGACAATCTGCATGTCATAGGACTCCATGACGGTAGTGAGGGAGATGAGGACGGACCAGATTACGGCTGGGCGGTAGTATCGCAAGGAATCGCGGACACCCAGGTCTGTCTCTGCTTTCCGACCGACCTCAACCTCATCCACATAAGGTGCCTTCTCTGTTGTCTCGACCATGGTGTATGGTGATTTGCTGCCGAGTGAACACCATCGTGCAGTGTGGCTTATATACTTGTCCTGGAGATTGCCGATGATGCCATCCAGTACACAACATCTCGTGCTCGAAGACGTTTAGAAGGCCGCAAATGCACTTCATCTCTGATGTACCGGGAGTCGGCCGGGAGTCGGAGAAGCTTGAGAGAGGAGGACTGTGTTCCTGACCAGCCACTAGACAACCAATCGGTGCCAGCCCCGACGACGCCATACTGCCCCCCGCTGTCGTGCCCCGGACTCCAACTCTCCAACAGAAGGCTTAGTTTTGATAACATGGACCAACGATTCTCTCTTAAGCGTTATACTCAAATTGGCAATTATGGCTCGTAGGCCATTGCAATCGCCCTGTCTGCAATGCCGACACCGCAAGGTGAGCCTTCTGGTGCGGAGAAGCTGGTGCACATGACTGAAGCTGGCAGGTGCGCTGCGATCGCCGACGCAACACCTGTGGCAGCTGCGAACGCCTGCAATTCAATTGCTCCTTCCGAGACGACGGAGAGAGAACTCAGACCTCGCCGCCTGAACGGAAACGCGCAACTCAAGCATGCCTAGCATGTCGCCGTTTGAAAACACGCTGCTCCGGCGAACTTCCTGAATGTGCCAATTGTTGTCAACGGGAAAGGCAGTGTCGATACACTGCTAGGAACGAGCCAGCGAACGAGTCACTGCATGCGGAAGACGAAGGTTCACAGTGCGGCCCGATCTTTCCCAATCGTTTAAGGGACATGGTCGAGACCCTTGATCGCTTCTTTCGCCATATATACCCCATCCCTTCGTTCGCCTTCGTTCATGAACCCTCGACTCGGAAGCAATATCTGGAGGGGACAATGGACGAAACGTTTGCTATAGCGCTGGCTGCTGTGACCAACGCTTTTCTTTCCTCAGATGAAGCCATACTTGACGAAGGCAAATCGTGCATCCGCATAGTGGAAGCGCAGTTCTGGGACCATCTTCATGAACCGTCCATTCGTCGCGTCCAATGTCTTCTCTTCGTTATCCATTATCATATTCAGACCGGGAATTTCGCACGCGCTTACATGCTAGCCGGAATCGCCGGACGAGCTGCGACAGCCCTGCGGCTCAACTACGAACGGCCGGATATTGAACCAGTGGCGCAGGAGACACGGTGTCGTGTGCTGTGGGCGCTGACTAGCATCGACGGGCAGTTTTCTGTTGGCTTGCCAGAGCACGAGACGATGCCTTACAGCATTGTCTACCAGCAGCTGCCTCATTCCGAGGAAAGCTTCTCTGGTTCGCAAGTAGAACCGCCGAGGCATCCGAACCTCCTGGCCGCCTGTTTCCGACTGTCGAAGATCCAGCGGGACGTAATGCGACTTACTCGACAGCTTTCCATATCGGACAAGCCTATGGTGGGACTACCGGGACTGGTGCAGCAGATCCAGAACGACTTGTGGCGGCTCCATGCAGACCTGGAGGTCGAACATGACTTTTCCATCTCTTCGACCACTCAACCACTCAAGATGAAGGATTCTCGGTGGTTTGCACGGTATCTCCTAGCCTCCCTCTCATGGTACCAAGTCCATTGCGATCTCTACCGCATATTCCTGCCTGGCTATGCTGAGGCCGTCCCCACAGTAATCATGAGCGCGACCGATGCAGCCTTCAGAGGCCACGCAGCAGAGATGTGCCGACTCCACGTCCAGCAGATATTCAAGATACTAGGGAGTCTTTTAGACCCCGGCCTAAACGTCCCTTTACTATCGTCCTATGTCGCAGTCTGCGCCTATCAATCCGCGCGCTTGATCCTATTC
This sequence comes from Aspergillus mulundensis, assembly GCF_003369625.1. NCBI lineage: Eukaryota > Fungi > Ascomycota > Eurotiomycetes > Eurotiales > Aspergillaceae > Aspergillus > Aspergillus mulundensis. Next base: position 289,166 of record NW_020797891.1, on the reverse strand, counting down.
CTACCGTCTTCACAGCAAGTCGAGGAATGCTTATCAGAGGAATGTGCTTTCCGCGGAGCAAATATTGCCTCCCAACTCCTATCCAGATTCTTCGCCGCGTTGCCATGGGCTCGAGATATTATCACCGACCTGCGACGATTAATATCCAACGCTACTTACGGTATCGGTGCGTCTTCAGTATCGACTGATAATGGCCGCTACCGGCACGATCAACTCGCTGTGCACAGCTTGCTTCGACAGGCTAACTTTGTGGATGATGACTATGAGCACTTGATCTCCCGCGACGCCCCTAGCATGGTCTGATCCTCCTCACACGTCAACAGTTTAGTATTTGCCCATGTCGTGGTACAACATATGGAAGACGGATCCCGTTGGGCACGCTCGATCCGGCAGCGCAATAGGCCGCTAAAATGACGAATTTAAGTCATTCCTTCTATGACTCCAGAACAAAGTGATGTCCGCTCTAGAGCCTGCTCCCCATCTCCATCTACGCCAATGTAGACTCGCGTTTACCGACTGCCGCCGACATCCGTCCTCCATAGCCTTCACTACTCCACATTCTCATGCCACACCATCTCCAACAGAGTTTGTCACACGGAGTAGATCCACAAGATGTGACTTCTCCTATTTCTCCTCGCGGCCTCTCCTCGTTTTGCTTGGGAATGCGATATTTGAACTAATCACTACCTTCCTCTTATCCGCCCTCCTGCCCCCTCTTCTCATCACCACACCCCATCCCCAAACTCACACCAAGCACCATGCCCACCCAATGCCGCCGTCCAAACATTCTCTTCATAATGGCTGACGACCACGCCTCAAAAGCGATATCTTGCTACGGTGCCAACATAAACCACACACCGCACCTCGACCGCCTCGCGTCGGACGGAATGCGCTTCAACCACTGCTATGTGACCAACAGCATCTGCACGCCTTCCCGCGCCGCCATTCTTACAGGGACACACAACCATGTTAACGGCGTGATGACGCTGGACAGCAAGATCAATAACCGTATCCCCAATGTCGCGAAGCAGTTCCGCGCTGGCGGGTACCAAACATCTATGATTGGGAAGTGGCATCTTGGTGAAGGCGTAGACCATCAGCCCACGGGCTTTGATCATTGGAGTGTGGTTCCGGGGCAGGGAGAGTATTGGGATCCGCAGTTTATTGAGCCTGATGGAGTAAAGAGAGAAGAAGGGTACGCAACAGATATCATCACGGATAAAAGCCTGGAGTTTATGAAGAACCGTGATAAGAACCGTCCCTTCTTCCTGATGTGCCACCATAAAGCGCCGCATCGCAGCTGGGAATACCATCCCAAGTACCGAAATCTCTATACAGACCTCATCCGAGTCCCGGATACATTCACCGACGACTACAAGCACCGCGCGAAAGCTGCAAAGGTAGCCAAGATGCGTGTGGCCGAGGATCTGACCTACGCCGATCTAGGCCTCGTGCAGCCCGAGGGTCCCGCGTCAACAGTCGGAGTCAAAATGCTCGATACCTGGTCCTTCCACGACCGCAAGATCCCGGCCCCTGGGCCCGAAGATGTCACGAAACTCCGCCTGATGGATAAAGAAGACGGCACGATCTACACCTTCACCACAACCCAGGACCTCGCGGAATTCAAGTTCCAGCGCTATATGCAGCGGTACTTACGGACAATCCAGAGCATCGACGATAACGTCGGCCGCATGCTTGACTTCTTGGATGAAGAAGACCTAAGCGAGAATACTGTTGTCGTGTACACGTCCGACCAAGGCTTCTTCCTCGGCGAGCACGGCTGGTTCGACAAGCGCTTCATGTACGAGGAGAGTTTTCAGATGCCCCTGCTTATCAAATACCCCGCTGAAATCGCCCCTGGGACTATCTGCAACGATATCGTCTGCAACGTCGACTTTGCGGCGACATTCCTGGATCTCGCTAGCCTGCGGGTCCCGAGCTATATGCAGGGCGTTAGCTTTAAGTCTCTATTGCGTGGACATACACCCAGCGATTGGCAGCAGGTAGCGTACCACCGGTACTGGATGCATCGGGACGTTATTCATGAAGCGTACGCGCACTATGGGGTTAGGGATCAGCGGTATAAGCTGATATACTGGTACAACGAGGACTTTGGGCTCGAGGGGACGAGAGCTGGAGGTCAGGAACGGGAGTGGGAGCTTTTCGACTGCGAGAATGACCCGCTAGAGCTGTTTAATGTTTATTCGGACCCGGCATACAGCCAGGTTGTGAAGCGCATGACGGTGTTGATGGAGCAGAAGATGGAGGAGATTGGAGACGAGGCCGTACACACTCTTACACTTCAGAAATAGGTAGGTAGTCTCATCACATTCGCGGTATCGCTCTCATTATAGTACACTGTACATAGCCCTAGAGTTAAACACTAATCATCCGCACAAACCGACTCCCCAACTCCTCCGCCGCCATCGGATTCCCCCCAGTCAGCAGTTCGCGATGCAGCGTCGTGCAGCCCACCTTCTCGCCAACCCCCTCGACCATCTCCGCGCCCGCATTCATCAGCGCCGTCTCAACCTTCTCAACCTCGCCGCCCAGCATACTCTCCATCACCTTCTCCTCCGCATTACTCCAGCACGTAATCTTATACCCCTTGTACGCGAACTCCCCGCCTGACGCCTTGGTGGACAAGAGCGCATACGGCCCATGGCAGATCGCCGCAGTAGGCTTATTCTCTCTATGGAAGTATCCCAATATCCGACCGAGCTCTTTATCATCGCCCAGATCCGAGAGCGGCGCATGTCCGCCCGGAATAAAAACGCCCGCGAAACTCTGCACCTCTTCGTCGGAAATACTAGATAACTTCCGCGGCGTACTGAATCCATTCTCCCTCTTCATGCGCTCAAGGAGGTCATTTTCCCTCCGGCGCTCGTAGAAGTTCCCTGCGAAGGCGAGCAGGCTCTCGCTGTTCGGATCGGGTTTCGGTTCCTGGCCCTTCGGCGATGCGAATGTGATTTCGTGTCCGGCGTCTAGGAGCTTGCTGAGGGGTTTGGCGAGCTCCATTAGGAAGAAGCCGGAGGGTTGGTCGACGATTTTGGATTCGTTGGAGGGGCCGGAGGGTTTTTTGAGGGGGAAGGAGTTTGCGTCGGAGAGGACGATGAGGATTTTCTTTTGGGGCATTGTGGTGGGATTGAAGTTGATAGTGTCTTGGTTGATGATAGGTGTAGGGTTGATTGATGTGATGGATGAGCTTGGTTCAGTGTTAGTGCTGCTGGTTGGGGGTATATGTATAGAAAGGCGAGATGTGACATCATGGTGATGGCAGCCCTAGACCTGAAGATGCACAAATGATATCAGGACATATGCATTATCTCATAACAGATCATTAATCATAGCATAACATCTAGGAACGCCCGCCAATCCAAATCCCAAGGTGTACTCTACTCTACATAACCAGAAACATCATCATGACGCCCCCTCCTACACCTTCAGCCTGTGAATCAACAGCCTCACCACCCAATTCGACACCCCTGACTTGTTCTCGATCTCCACCACCCCATCGGTAATCCTCTCCATCAGATCCCTCATCTTCTTCTCCGTATACACCAGACTCCCTGCATCTCTCAGGTGCGACAAGACCGTCTCCTTCATCGGGACGTCCAGACCCCCCGCGCTACGGGACTGCTGCAGAATCCCGCGGAGCTGGACATTCTTCGGCTGCGTCCGTAGCGCGTGGATAAGCGGGTAGGAGAACTTGCACTCATCGAGATCCTCGCAGAAGCCCTTCTGCCCCGTGTACTCGTCGGAAAGGTTCTTGTAGTCGTCGCGGATTTGGAAGAATTCGCCGAGGGTGTTGCTGAGCGTTGATAGTTGGGTATCTAGACCCTTTTGCACGGGTGCAACCTGCCCCATGAGTCGGGTTAAAAGGCGGAAGAGGCCTCCCGTTTCTGTACTCGAGTCAGTATCGCTCTATTTCCCAATCTCAAGATAGGGGCGACGTACTCTGTCGAATCATAGCCAGATACTCCTCCTCATCCGGACACTCGCCATTGCGCGTCCAATAGAGATCAAAGCTCTGTCCCACGAAGAGATTCCTCATTTCCTCAATATAGATATCCATGCACTTTGGGTCCTCCAGTTCCCGCACTTTCTGCATCACGTCGATGAGCAGGTAGTTCGCCGAGTTGATGGTTTGCTCCGCGCCGAAGATCATGTGTGTGGCTGGGCGCCCGCGGCGGAGGGGCGAGTGGTCTTCGATGTCGTCGAGCCTGGACACTTGTAAGTAAAGTGGTTGTCTCGAGGTTAGAAGAGTGAACGTACATTAAAGAAGCGTTGTGTAATGTCGCCGCGATGCTCTTCAGCTGGTTCACGCGGTGGTCGGGGAGAACAAGCCAGACGTTCAGTGCGTCGATGAAGGCTTCGCGGACGCCCTTTGAGGGGAGGGAGGCGATGTATTCGGCTGGGCCGAGGAGGTGCTGGTGCCGTTAGTACGATTTCGTTCACCTCGATGAGACAAACGTACCTCGTCGCCAAGCGTAACAGACTCGGCCGGCTTCTCATGCATATCAGACGAAGACGATACAGACGAGCGGATAGAAGACCGGTCCGAACCAGACCAGAAAGTCGGAGATGCGTCGGAGAGATCTGAGTCAGAGTGCGTGCGGCTGCGACTCTCGTGATGTCCACTTGGTTTCTTTTCTGGAAGGGTAGAGGTAATGATGTCCTGGTCTAGCAGCTTCGCCGCATCCTCAATCAGCTGCGGATGGTACCGCGGGCACCTCAAGCTCCACGCGACATTGCCCGGAATCTGATACCCCTCGGCCTTGAGGTACTCGACAACATGGGGCATATCCGTGCCATGGGTCTTCTCGAACTCCTCAATATTGCGCAGGTACTGCTGCTCATAGCCATTCGTAACCTCACGCACGCGCTCCTTTGCCTCCTCAACATCCAGTCCCTCCCATTGCATGAACAGCCAAACCGCGTTTGTCATGGTCTCTTTATCGGTCTCGGCCTGGAACTCCTCCCACTCGATATCGAACGAGAAGTAATCATTGGCCAGTCCAAGGGCCGCATAGCACGGCTTGACAAGCGGCTCGATCATTTTCTGCTCCTCTTTACCCAACAGAATGCCCATACCAAACCGCATGAGCATATCGACAAACGGAGCACCGGTATCAATGATTCGGTAGTCGACGTATTCTTCCAAATTGTCAAAGACGCGCTTCTTGTCCTGCTTCGCGGTCGTACTGATCATTGTCTTCCAGGAGTCGATGACGACTTCGGCGCAGGGAGCGTCAATCGACAAAAGCTCGAGGAGCATCTTGGATTGAATTTGTTTCGTGCCGAGGACTGAGCGGACGGTGCGGTACTCTGTCTCGTCAAGGGCGATGTTGTCCGTATCCATGTTTAGCTATCATATACAGAATCAGCCATTTGGACCAAGAACAGAGGAGAAGAAGTTTACCGTTGACCTCGCGGCAGACTCAACGACATTATCGTACAGAAATGCGTCTGGCATGCTCAGCAACAACACCTACCATAGAGCTTGAAGAAATGTGAACATGACATACACTCGAAAATATAACACAAAATCGCCAGCCGTTCCGGCCGGCAGAACGGTAGCACCACGGATCCAAAGTGTCCTTCCCAGGGGTTACAAGAGCCCCAGCGCTCGATCGGGCCGATGGTGTTCTCCCAGTCAGCGCGCAAGCGCAGCGAGCCTTCATTGGCCTTGTGCTCGTGGCGATGGCGACGCAGCTCATAGTTATGGCAGAAGCCGGCCATGTCTGGCGTCGACCTCGGGACAACGAACGACGTTGTGTCTGGGTCTTTGAGGTATGTCTGTTGCGCCATTGTGTAGTAGGATAGTTCAGGCTTGATCGAGATTGTTCGTCTTCCATGAGGGTTCTCCATCGTACGCGCTTAAGTACATCTCGCTGGAGGATCTACGATCGTCAACCCGGACGGAACGAACACCTCATCTCATTACCTCACACTCCATCTCGTCTTGGGCGTTCTTGACCAATGGAGACCCCACGGCAGGGCTGGACGCGATAAAGTTGATTGCGAAATCTTGGATCTCAGGGCGTGAACTATGGTTTGCATCGATATGACGTTGAAACTGGGGCTCCACAGTTCTCCATAGTTGAGCAGCACGTTCCTATCACGAGTTGTCTGCGGGCGATCATTTGCAGTTGAGGTACTTAGTTGATGTCATCCAGGATGGGCGAGCAGGATTCGAGACTGACCATCGCCAGTTGAGTTCGCACCGACAGAGTCCATAGCGAGGTGTAGTGTTTGTATATTATGGAGGGAACGGGACTCCGAGGATTCAGGATGACGGGCCTTGATCGGCGACTAGGGATCCTACGGAGTAGATTACCTGGCCAAGGCCATGTTTCCAAATCTTCAGGCAGGCGCAGAATGCAGAATGCAGGTGCATCACAATCCAGTGCACGGGCACACCAATGACCTGTCGCAGCACTGTGGGAGCGAAAAAGCAACACTGTCGCACAACGTCATCCAGTCGCTGTCGGTCGGACTTACAACATGCCCAACTTTCCCCTTTTCTTCGAGTCGACACCTGTCCTGTGCTTACTCTTGTTCTGGTTCTCTATAACGCCAGCCTACGGACTCGCTGGATCGCAGACAATCCGACTCTACCTCGTCGAGTTACTGAGCAGAGACTCACGCGCAATGACAGTTCCCAATGGAGATGAGGCATCGGGTGCCTCGACGTTTTCCAAGCTGTGCGCCGATGCAGGCCTCCTAAAGCGCCCGGAGGGATTGAAAGACGGAGACGCAGTGGATGGCTTTACAGACGAGGCCACACTCTTGTGAGTATGCTGAAGCAATGAGGAAACCTCCACAGCTAATAGACTCGTCAGACGCTTTCTACAGGCGAACGATATGGACTCCACGAAAGCCCTCGAGCAGTTGAAGCAGGCGACCGACTTCCGCGCCAAAAACGACGCGTTCCGTATATACGACCGGATCAGTGTGCCTGATTACGAGGACACGCGTGCGTTGGTATGTCGACTCGCCATCAAACCATACTGTCATAACTGATTGGGACGAACAGTATCCTCATTGGACAGGCCGCTGCGATCGGGAAGGACGGCCGATTCTCATGATGGACGTCTCCGCGTTGGGGAAGGAGGGAATGGGCGAATGGCGCAAGACGAAGCAAATACCCCAAGCGACACTATCCGGACCAGACGCGGACCCTGAGATATCCCCCAACATGCCACAGCGTGCACTGGCGCATTTCGACTATTTTACGCGGTTTGTCCTGCCGCTGTGTTCGGCTGTACAGGGGAAGCCCGTCACGAGTTGCGCGTATGTCGTGGACGCTGGGCCGCTTTACATGAAACAAGCGTGGGAGCTGCGCGAGTTCGCAAACGATATCAGCTGGATCCTGGCGACATGCTTCCCGGAGACCATCTATCGCATTTATGTAAGTCGAGTCGCCGGCATATTCCTAACGTCAGTTGCTGATAGATAGTGATGGCAGTGCTGCAACGTCCCGGGCTTCCTCGCCCGATGCTGGGCGTTCTTAAAGTCGTTCGTCAACCCGGTCACTGCATCCAAGATCCAGTTCTTGACGAAGGACAACGCATACGATACATTGAGGGAGACTATTGAACACGACAATATTCCCACTAGTATCGGTGGCGGATTTCAATTCGAGACGGGCATGCTGCCTGACCTTGACGACCAGATCCGTCGGGCGCTGGAGTGGTCTGGGTCGCATGTTGATCTTCCTCCTGGGCCCATCAAATGGATCCAGACTGCGGGTGGCGATAGGAAAGCTATTGCCACTGGGACCGATGCAGAGCAGAGGGCGGTTGAGGTCGCGACGTTGCGAGCTCCGTCGAGCGAGAAATACCCTGAAGACCGAATTGTTGAAGAATAAATTTGTTAGAGCTTTGAATGGCCTACAGACCACTGCGAACTATCATCCTTCATGCAGGCTTTATCTCTTGGTTGGGACGCTAGTTGGTGATCGAGATCGGGGCGTGGAGTCGGCACTTGTAGATGAGAAGCATTCACTCACAGCACCTATAATTGCATATATTTCTCAGAATTATCGTGTAGTGCCCTGCTAGTGTCCCTGACTCGCTCTGGGCCACGCTCCCCAGGATCCAAGGGGCATCTTCGTGAACCGTCGGGGCTTGTCCGGGGACAGTGGAGCATGCGGGGAGAGAGCATTGAGATCGACGAATCTTCCCCTCCGGCAGCAAAATTCGGTAGTTTCCCTCTGTCCCTGGCAGTGTCCCAAGCTCTTCCGTTCACGCGGGGTCGCGGGGTGCAGCGCTCGTTTCTGGTTCATCCGGAGGCCCGGTGCGAGCTCAGGACGCTCCGTGGTACCTGGCACCAATTCGGCACTGTCCCTTGGATTGTCGGTACTTTGGGCTTCCCAATCCAGCGGTGTCGGGTTGAACGACCGGGGTTGAGCTGGGGTAGCTTGGGTTATTTAAACTTGGTGATGTTCCTGTCGGTTGTTGTTCACATTTCAAGCTTCAATTTCAACATCGAGATACCCAGATACCCTTCAAACTTCTCCTTTCCTACCAACCTATTTTTCTTTCACAATGGCTGTCAAGACCCAGGCTCTCGTCTCAAGGGAGGTGAATGTCGCCCCCAAGCTCGAGGAGATCACCCTCGACAACATCCGCGCCGACGAGGTGCTCGTTGAGATTCATGCGACCGGTATCTGCCACACAGACTTCTCGTGCATGAACGGGACACTACCAGCCGCATTCCCCAGTGTGCTCGGACACGAAGGTACTCTCTTCATTCCTGTTGCAAACCCAAATCTAATTTGTGAAATCGTAGGTGCCGGTGTCGTGATCGAAGTCGGCGAGAAAGTCAAGCACGTCAGCAAGAACGACAAAGTCCTGCTCAGTTTCGACCACTGTGGCGCCTGCTACCAGTGCGACGAAGGCCACCCAGCCTACTGCTCCGAGTGGGTTCCCCGCAACTTCGGTCAGAAGCGAATGGATGGAAGCTTGACACTGGCCGATGCCAGCGGCGCAAAACTGCACGGAAACTTCTTCGGCCAGAGCTCTTTCGCCCGACACACGATCGTCAGCAGCGCTTCGGTCGTCAAGGTTCCCGCAGAGACAAGGCTGGACCTTTTCTCGCCGCTCGGATGCGGTATCCAGACTGGTGCTGGTGCCATCCTGAACACGCTGGACGTACAACCAGGCAAGTCCGTTGCCGTCTTTGGTGTCGGCTCAGTCGGCATGAGCGCCATCATGGCCGCTAAGCTGCGGAACGCAAAGACCATCATTGCCATCGATCTGCAGCCCCAGCGCCTGGAGCTAGCGAAGAAGTTGGGCGCTACGCATACAGTTATCGGTTCAGACAGCGACGTCGTCGCGCAGATCCAGAAGATCTCTGGGTCCAACGGTGTCGACTACTCGGTTGACTGTGCTGGTATTCCCCAGGTCGTTGAGAAGGCGCTGGACTGCCTTGGAACCCGCGGCAAGGGCGCCACTGTCGGCGCTCCCACTCCTGGTGTGCGTGCCGGAGTCGACGTCTTCTCTCATCTCGTTATGGGCCGTCAATATCTCGGGTGCTGCGAGGGTGACAGCGACACACAGAAGGTATGCAGCCTGATTACAGTGTCAGCGGCGTAAAACTAACAGTTATAGTTCCTGCCCTACCTGATCGAGCAACACGCGAAGGGTCAGTTCCCTCTGGAGGAAATGGTCACGTACTACCCCGTGAACGAATATGAGAGGGCGTTCAAGGAGGTCAAGGAAGGAAAGGCCCTCAAGGGAGTCCTTGTGTGGAACTAAGCCATTTCATTCTCGAGCGTATTAATGTAATGTATTAATGAAAATGATAATCATGAGTGTCGATCGCGAAAGCCCAGGAAAGAGAGTAGATCAGGAGGTTGGCGAGTACTTATGGTAGCCGATCAAGGACCCTGCGAGAAGGCTTGCCCATGGGGAATCGGAGGACGGCTCTCCATCCTGTGCAGCTGGTCGATCGTTGACCAATTTCATCCAGGCGTTGAAGTACCTCGTGTCGATAGCAATGCCATCGGCAATTCATCAGGTTAATGGGTCGATGATGAGATGGGTGGAAGAAAGGCGGGGGAGTTGGTACGTTGAGGATTTCGAAATCCGCCGGCGCCCGAAGCGAGCAATCGCTCCTTCCTGAGCCCGACAGTACCGTAGAGCAGTCCAGCTTTACCTGCCTATGTCCAAGGCCTTGTGCAAGGGGCAAGATGCTCCAAGAAATACCAACACTATTTAGAAATAAACACTTCAAGGGCTACTATCTCAGCAGTTTAATCTTGAACAAAAATATGCATGCATAAATTTACCAGAGAACAAACACAGAAAAGCCCCGGCCAGCATCTCAGCATACAATTTAAGATGCCAAACTCATATAGCTCTAATATAGTTTGGAGTAGCACCCACAGGTCCGGATACATCGATCATCTCATCCAGACTGGATATGGAACATGAGCAGCAGCTTCATGAACGCTTCGAGTGGTCTATTAGGTGGTCGGGTCTATGTTTGCATCCCCGAAAACTACCATAACTACTTCTCTTTGACAGAGCGGCTCCCATCGCAGACCTGAAGTTATAAATTGCTTTAAACGGACGGGAAGATGAAAAGACTTGAGTTGATTGCATGATGTGGTAGTTAAACCGCCTAGGCCTGCGAAATTGCAAAAGAGACAGAGACACAGCTAGCCAGACTTGTTAGGTCACCTTGATGAGTCGAGAGAGTCGAGCCATCTCATGCTTTGACAAAGGAAATACAAATGAAATCGGACTGGTTAGGTATCCATGGATGTTGAATAGCCTTAAAAAGTGGAAGAGGGAAAGAGAACAGGAAACAGAGACAAACGCTCGAGACGACATGTTGGAGTTGGATCATCGCAGCCACGAGGCATGTAGATACCACGGGCAGTATGGATGGAGCGTCATACATGGAGTAGAGTACCTTGCTCTCATCAGCACAGCACCCCTAAAACCAAGGACAAAGACGCTGACCAGGCACCCGATCAATAGTAATCCACCACCTCCTTTCCAGGCGGCACACCGGTAGGAGGCTTGTAATCGAGACAGTGATCGTCCCTAATGATCGCAATGCGGATCTTCTTGTCGGGGGAAGCGATAGTGCCGCCAACGAGGTGATCCTTAGTTTCGCATTTCTCGAAAATCTGGTTTCCGCCGGCGATGTAGTCATCGCGCAGGACTGTCATTTCGATGTCGTCGTTCTGGAGGGACGGGCTTGTTAGTCACTGCTGCAACGTGACCACCTCAGGATGTTGTTGTAGTGCATGCATGGAGGAGAGGGAGAGAGAGAGAGAGGACGTACATCATTACACACCCAGACACCGGTATTCGGGTTGCCGTAGATATCCTCTTGGCAGAACGGGCGCACGCATGACGCCGCGGGAACCGTGATGTCAGTGTCCCTATCCAGGAAGAAGTTGAAGTACGACTTGGCATCCACCCCGTTCGCTCCGTATTCTTTGGGGTAGCAGCCAACGATGGACTGGGTTTGTCAGTTCTTTACTGTAAAGCTTTGGGAGGGGTGAGGAGTTGAAGAGAACGTACGTCAGCCGTGACGGTGCAAACGAGGATAGCCAGGATAGTCATGACCAGAGCCTGGAGGCGGAACATGTTGGCAATGCTGGCAATGCTGGCGAACATGCTGGCGAACGGAATTGTTGTCGGAGTGGGTTTGATAAGGTATTTTCGAGGCGAGGTAGGTGGAAGTTCGCTGAAGGCTTGAGGAGATTGGTTGCAGAGGAAATCAGGGTCGAAAAGACGTGGGATCCAAGGGTTATTTATATTTGCTAGATGGGAGTCCGGGAGCCATTCTGTCTGCCGGTTTGAGTGAAGTAGGCATTCACTGCTTGAGGGACATTCTCAGCCAGTCATAGCCACCCTGCAGATTTAGTGCACTACTCCACTGACATAGTGAATGATGTTGAACTCACCCTCGACGTTTTCCTTTCTCTGTGTGGCCTGTCCTGGGATATGCTCATGCGTCCCTATTCACTTTGAGCAGGAATCTTGATCACAGAAATCCAAGTATCCACACTTTAGATCTCTCCACAATAAAGTCTGACTGTCCTGCACATGCCCTGTACTCTGTACGTCTCACAATCTGATGCCACCGTCGCTGGGAGCTTGGCCAGCTGCCTAGGTAGATCAACCTCCAAGCAAGGAAGGCGGGGAGTGTTAGGGCATCAGGGAGTTTGAAAGCCGAGGCACCCGAGCAATTTTGAGCTTGTATGCGTACACGTATGTGGTAAATATTATATATATCTATATGCAGTAAACAAGCCCAAAGCGCCCTAGATCAATCTATATACACCAACATTAAATCACGTGTAGCGCTCAAGCAAGTGCTCCGACTCCTCGAAGCCATCGTCACCCTTGGTCTGGCGACTGTTGCGGTGTCGGAAGCCGGTTGTCGGCACGGGCTTCTCCAGGCGGGTTACCCAGAGAAACAGGTCCTCCAGTGGCAGCAGGATCAGCCAGATGCGGTTGATGAGGAAGCAGATGATGACGGAGAACATGGCGACCGTTGCGTCGAACCAGTAGTGGTTGGCTGTCGCGACAATCACCGAGAGGACTAGGAGAGGGTAGAGGATGCCGAGGAGGACGAAGATCACGGTCGTGACCATGGAGCGCAGGGTCCGTCGTCCGCCGTTAAATGCAGACCAGAAGTTGGAGTGGTAGATGAATGTCGCGCCAATGCAGAAGGCGTATGTGAAGTGCAAACTCGGCATCGCCGCCAGCTGGTTGACCATCTTTCCTCCGACCCACACACTTTCTGCGTTTTCCTGGCGCACGGTATCGTGGAAGTTGAAGGACTCGGGGAGCAGGCGGGGAGGCATGCAGGGGAAGAAACAGAAGACGATGAAGGCGACGAAATTTCCGAGGGTCATCGTGCGGCGGGCGATCGCGAATCGCTCGTGGTCGGGGGCGGCCCAGTACCACCATGAAAGGAAACTATACAGTCAGACTCTTCTGCCCAAATGCTCAACGACGGCGTACTTACGCAACTGTTCCCGGGATGTGAACAAGCGAGTAGATGCGATTAAAGAATGTCATCCACCCGGGGTGGCCAGTAAGGAAGAACGATTGAAAGTCGGACTCCTCGATCGGAAAGAAGATGCTGAAAATCGAGCGGTGCTCCAGGTCGAGAATTGCAATCCCATGGTCCTGAGCAAGCTGCACAACGTCGGTCCCAGCCGGAGATAGAGCGTGCGAAATGGCCTTGGTGCAAGAGTAGAAGGCGTAGTTGAGGACCCAGTAAAACATCTCCACCAAGAACGGGAATTTCTGTACGAGCCGGCTGTGGATGTGACGGGCGAAACGAGCCGAGTTTGGCGTCCTGATCACGAACCAGCCGTATACGCGTCGCTTCGACTCGTGGGGGTCCTTGCGGCCATTCTCGTCTTGTAGGGGGGCGGCGCTCGACTCGACGTCGGATTTGAGAAACTCTCGCTCGGCGACGGGGTCACGGTTTTTATCGAGGATGTTGAAGTGCTTGTATCGGTTGACGTAGAGGGAGGTAAGCATAATGCTAACGACGACCTAGACAGCATTGTTAAACCTTGCGGCGTAAACACGGTGAGACAGAACATACGATCGGCTCGAGCCATGAGTGGGAAGCAAACTGGGGCTTTCCCAAGTCGATCTTTTCGGTACCGTTCGTCGCCATTGCTGCGTTTCGGACGGTCAAGATGGAGGGCACGTTCAGGTCATGGACGGAGGGAATTAAGGTCCGGGGTCGAACAGCGAAAAACAGCACGCGAGCGATTAAGCGGCCGAAGGAGAGACGAGAAAGGGCGATCGATTGCGAAAGGGAGAGAGGTCCCTTGGCAGTATTAGGATTAAAAAGAGGGCAAAGAGAGCGCCCCGAAAAGAATGAGCGTGGGATGAAAAAGGGGAGAGCAGAATCTGGGAAGATGAAGGCTGAGTCCTGACAGGGAGTTGGAGGTGGAGCCGCTGGAAATCCGATCCGGCCAGGGTGCGTGCTCAGCCTTGTTGGATACGATGTGCAGCTCTAACCAGGATTTATCTTCGGCAGTGACTCAGAATGCTCAAGATGCGGTCTTTGAATCTAATAATACGGCTACAATTCCCACTGCCGCCCCTGTTTACTGAGTTTACTCTTCCCAGTGTTTTGACTTTCTCTTGAACTGGAAAGAGATCAGGAGACTGCGATCCACATGACTAAGCGGGGGATCTCGTATCCGTATCCCGTACCAGCCTCACGCACGGATATTCGTATACTGCCGATAAATTTAGCGTTGTTCAAAATGCCAAGGCCACCATTTGTAAGTAATTAATTTATTTAACATTATATAATATATTTTATATATTTTAAAATAAACACCTTCTCAAGCAATATTTACCGCGTGCACCGTGTAATAATAAAATAATAAAGTAAAAAAGTATAAAAGTTATGCAGGTATATTATATTATATAGTATATTATATAAAAATTAATATACTATATAATAAATTAAGTTTTACAAAGTAAAATAATAAAAATTACTAAATTATAGCGGGCGGTAAGTTAGGCATTAGCTAATTAAAAAAAAGTATTTATAGTAATTTAGTAAAATTTAAACTTAAATAAATTTACTAAAAAAGTTTTAAAGTTAACTACCACTATATTTAAATATATATTTTATTATTAAATATTAATTATTTACTAAAATAGTAAATAACTCCAGAACTTTATAAATTTAAATATTAAAAAAACTTATATAAAGTAACTTAATCCCGCGCTTTTAATATTTTTACTTTATTTTAATTTTTATTACGAATTTATGGCGTAAAATACTTGTAAAATTAGGAGTATAATTATAAAAAAAGTAATATATAAAATTCTTGGCCTAATTCTTGCTTCGCGTAAAGCTAAACTTTATATAATAACTTTTATATAAACTTAAGCCCATGGAAATTTAGCACACTAAAAAAAGGGTATTTGCCACTACTAAAAGTAAAGTTATTTAAAACTTTTTTCTTAATAGTTTTATTTATAAAAATATTAATTTTTTTAGTTATTTAGCCTTTTATAAACCTTTCTGCTTGGCAAAATTACTTTTTTACTATTAATTTTACTAAGGTTAAATTTATAAGGGCTAAATTTAACATGCTTTAGCCCTGGGTTAATAATATTTATTCCTAAAACTAAGACTATATAAAAAAAAATGGTAGTATTACTATACACTACAGGTATTACCTTTATAATAAAAAGGCGTGAAAGCTAGTATTTAAAAAAAAGGACTATAAGCGCAAAAAATTAAGCTAAAAACCTATTTATTACCCTTGCTAAATATATATTAAGAAATATAGCAGCCTTGTTTATATTTGCTAGTTATTTAAAAAAAGGCTATAATTATTTGCTTAATATTATTTATAAGCTAAATTTAGCTATATAAGCCATTGCAGGTAAAAAAATAGCTAAAGTATATTTTATAATAAATTACAGCAGTGTTTTAAAAAACCTTAATAACTTTTAAATAGGTAATCTTATTAATTTAAAGACTATTAAAGGCGGAGATATAAATCTTTATAATATTTATAACACCCGGGCAAGGGTAATTACTATTCTTCTTAATTTTAATAAAACAGGCGCTAATTTTAGCTACAAGAACCAGATTTTAAAGCTTATAAACTTCCTAAAAAACCAAAAATATTATTAGAAGCGCCTCCTAACTACTAAAAATTACAGTATTATTATATTTACTAAGTAATAGGGCCTAAACGCGCTAATAAAATAAGGCTTTATTTTTTTAATAAATTTAACCTATAAAATAAACAAACTAAACTATTTTTTAATAATACTAATAGTTTAAAACGCGTGGAAAGTGTATATTCCTATTACCTTTATTTTTTATAGTAATTAAAATGCGGATATTATAGCTAAAAAAATTTAATAGCTTAGGAAGTGGTATAAGAAATAGAAACCTAGCTATATTATTACTAATAACTTTATAACTAAGTAAAAGGCTATTTTACTCGCGTTTTTTAATATTAAAAAAAAGTTAAGTATTTTTTTTATATAGTACACTCCGCTCGAACTCTCTGGCGTTGTTTTAGTAAGAATTTTTTTAAAAAATAGCTAAAAATTTATTTAATAGTTATTTCCTTTTTTTAGGTAAGAAAAAATACACAAAGGTTTTTAAAAACCTTAAAGCTATTATTTACCTTTAAAAAATAAAAGCTAGATATTAAAAATTAATTAAAAAGGTTATTAAGGCCTTAAACAGCAATAATATATAAATTACTTATATTAAAAATAAGTAAAAAAAAAATAAGAATAAATAGGTAATAGCATACAGGTAACATAGTATATTTTTTATATAATTATAAAATATAAATATGTTAAAAAGCTTTTACTAGGTTTTAAAAAAAAATTTAAAGATTTTAATAAAGAGCTGGTTAATTAAGAAAATTATGGATTAAGTTTTTAAGGTAATAAGGTAATACTAAAGGCGCTTAGGAATAAAAAAAAGAAACTTTTATAATTAAAATATTATTAACTTTTATAACAAGCTAGAGTTAAGGTAATTCCCCTTTTTTATATAAAAACTTTTTTACAGCAAGATGGAACGTGATAAGAAATACCTTAAATACCTTTTTTAAAGCGCTAACGGCGAGCTATTTTATTAGTATTTTTTTTTAAAAATAGGAGCTTTTTTACTATTATTTTTTTACTATAAATAAGGCGTATAGTAATGTTTTAACCAAGGAATTATAGGCTTAATTTTACAAGAATTAAAAATATAAAGGCTTTAAAATTTATAAAAATAATAATAACAGGATGGCTAAAAAGAAAGCTTTTTAAAAAGTTTAAGGTATTAATAAAAATATTTAACCTTATTATAAATAAAAGCTTTAACTTTAAGAAATTTTAAAAAAAATATAATAAAAATACTATATATTAAAAAATAAGATTAAGCTATAGCTAGCCGCGGAGTATTAAAAAGGTATTTAGGCCTAAATAGCCTTATTAACTAAGGCTACTAGCTTATTAAGGCTTAAAAATACTAAAGATCTTAAAAATTATTTCTTAAATAATTTATAATAATGCTTAAATAACCCCTAGTTTAACACGCCGCCCTTAATTAACCTAACCAAAGAACACCTAGAAAAAAGCGGAAAAATTTAAATAGCTTTATAAAATTAAACCTTAATTTAACACTATTTTACTAAAAAAACCCCCCTAAAAGCGCTTTAAAATAACTTTAAAAATAAATTTTTTATTTTTACTATGTGTTAAGGTATGGGTATATTAATTTATATAAAATTTTTTATATAAATTAATATACCCGTACCCGCGGGCGCCTGGTTAACTTACTTTAAATTTAATACTAAACTATAGTTAAAAACACTTTAAAAGCGCTTTAAAATAACTTTAAGAATAAATTTTTAAAAATATATATTATTAAGTTTGCTAAGGTGTACTAGTACATTAATTTATATAAAATTTTTTATATAAATTAATATACTAGCACCCGCGGGCGCCTTGTTAAACTTTTTATAAATTTAATACTAAGTTATAATTAAAAAACATGTTTATTACGCCTTAAAATAACTTTAAAATAAGTTCTTAAAGGTCTTTTTTATTAAGCCATGCGTTAAGGTACGGGTACATTAATTTATATAAAAGACCTTATATAAATTAATATACCCGTATCTTAATATAAAACTTAGTAATTTTAAAGCAAGTACGCCCGGAAGGCCAGTGTTTAGTTTTATATATTATTTACCATATAAACTAAAATAGCTTAATTACACGGGCACGTGCGCCCGCAAAAATTGTTTTGACGCTAAATTTATCGGCAGTATACGAACACCCCTCACGCACAGCCACTCGTCGCTCGTCGCCACTTGGCAGTTGGACAGTTTCTAGCTGCCACCACTTTGAAGGCAGATCTCAAACTTCCTTCTCAGTACGGAGTATAAAACCGTAAAGGCCCTTGAGAGATTCAAAGTTTGCTCCGTCCTCGTTCCATGGTCGACGACAAAAGTTCGCTGTGACGGTCACGTGCCGTAAGCATCTTTGTCGGCGAAACGCCGGCAATTCCAGCGCCAGAAGTCTCCTCACGACGATACCATGGATCGAGACGTAGCAATCCATGTTTGTCTGGTAACCTCTTAACTTGGGCGTTGTGGCTGAAGTTTATCGAAAGACTTGTCTTAACTGCGGACTCAACCGGTTCTTAATTCCACCGTCGAGCGACACTATATATATTTGGGTCTACAGCATACAAAAATGTTGACATGACTTCACAAATCCGCCCGAAGCAAACCATCTCTCGTCCTGAATCTAAAGATCAGGACGAATCGCCTCCGCCTCCAGCGTAGGACGCCCAGGCCCCCTCAACGTAACCGTCCGCGTCGGAATCTCATCGAGCGCCAGCGCCAGCGCCACAGGCGTGACCGCAGCCTCCACAATCCTCTGGCTAAGACTCGTAAACGCCGCTCGTCCTTCAGCAGGATACGAAGCGGTAACGGTGATTCTCGAGCTCGTGGGACGCGCCGACTCAAGCAGTTCCCACGACGTCACGGTCACTGCCTCCCCAGCACCAGCACCATCGCTGTCATCCTCGGTTTCGTTCACGATGTGAACCTCCTCGTACCATATTACCGTCTGCTCGAAGCAGACGTCCCCGCTTATCTGGAAGCAGGATAGGCCCTGTGGACAGCACCGCACGGAGCCGGAGTGGATGTAGCAGTAGTCGCCTGGGAGGCAGTGCTGATCTGCGGAGCAGCAGTCTTGGGTGGAGGGGATGCAGGTGTGGCGGCAGGGTTTTTGGTCGGATGGGCAGACGGGGGAGGGTTCGGATGAGGTTGAGAGGGTGTTGGGTGTGTCTAGGTGGCTGTTAGTGTGCTCTTGATGAAGCGTGCGCAAACGTACCACGTGTTGGCACAGGGACATGATGATTGTATGAGACCGTTTTCGTGAGCAGGACGCGCGAGCCATGCGACGGATACAGACCCCGGCCTGAATCATCGAGGACATCCTGCTCTGTAGCAAACGATATGGAGGAAAGAGAGAGGAGGTAGAGAAGCGTCCTGTGAAGTGAGATGGTTGTTCGGGATGACATGTCGGGCAAGCACACTGATTGACTGGAGTTGAGTATGAAACGAAGACCAACCAACGCGAACCTTGGAAGCAGACCGAAAGAACATATATACCCACCTACCCTCCATCTCAGAGAACCAGATGCCCCAGCAGCCACTATAAATGGAAGCAAGCGCTCTGTTCCGCTTCGAGTATACAGGCGCTTAGACCTCAAGCTCGCACACCATCTTGCATGCAACCTGCAAGGATCGGCCCGCCCCAGCGGCTAGATACAATCACATACTGATGAAGCATGAAATAGAGGTGCGACATCTATAGACAATGGAGACGGGCCTGATTTCCAAGGCGCTAGCCGCCGACAACCCCTTGTATGCAGTCGGATCACATGGGGGCGAAAACAGAGGATTGTCATTGGTTGAGCTAGACTGTACTCCCTTCCAGGGCTGTTAAGGATGCATTCTCAATCTCCCCTCTAGAGACATGGACTCATCCTCAAAACGCCACGTTTCTGCGTTAAAGCCATCCGTAATATCTAGTTGAATAGTCAATACTCTTCTCTGGGCCTCTACCTCCCCAATGTCCCCACAAATCAATACCTCATAATGCCCTCCGAAGAGACAAGGCTCATGCTCCTGCATCAAATCCACAACACCATGAGCGAGTTCTTCCGCAAAGGCATCCCCAGACAATTCCGCCTCGTCGGAGATACGCCCACGGCGATCCTCGACTCTACCAACTACCTAGCGTCGATCCTCCCGTTTGTCACGACAGCCCAAGAG
This sequence comes from Aspergillus mulundensis, assembly GCF_003369625.1. Taxonomy (NCBI): domain Eukaryota; kingdom Fungi; phylum Ascomycota; class Eurotiomycetes; order Eurotiales; family Aspergillaceae; genus Aspergillus; species Aspergillus mulundensis. The sequence goes on along the minus strand of NW_020797891.1, from coordinate 269,335 downwards.
TCCATGAAAAAGTGCTGTCCAGACACAGACCTCGAGACCCGCTTCCTAGCATTGAGGATCACAAGCCGCCACTCCTACTTTGTTGTCGACGTGAACAACACCGAGTATGATTACGAGACGGCCCATGAAGTGACCACGCCCATCCCGGTCTATGTTCTCCGGCTGGCCAAACGGGCCAGGATCTTTAGGAACCCCCCGAATGATGAGCAGCTGGCGAGTATCCTTGCGACGATGCATTGGGGGCATGGGGATGATCCGCTGCCTTTGGTTGATGATTATACGAAGCCGGTTGTGTACCACTCGCCGCGTGGGCTTTGCTCTTGATGTAGCGTTGTTTCCTCCCGTTGCTTACCGCCTCTCGTTGCTTTCCTCCTCGGAGGGCGAATATACAAGAAGATAGAACCAAGGAAGCTCGAGAACATGAGTAGTTCACGAGCGTCGGCCGTGCCCAGCGAAGCAGGGCTCAAGCTAGACCGAGGACATCCTCACCCATCGAACAAGATCACTTCTAGAGTTCTTCATATATTCTGAAATATATACGTAACCAAGTTGTAAATTGTAAAACATATATTCGACCATACTACTAAGCCAGCCTAAGGGAAAGCCCACCCGCCAGTATAGTTCGCAAAGTACCCATCCGGATCATACCGCGCCTTGATCTCCTTGAGCTTCGCATACCCACCATACGTCGTAAGCGGATTCTGATCATGACTGGCATCATTAATAAACAGCGGCAAGCCCTCCGTGGGCGGAACCGCCTCAACAAGCTCCTTGTAGCTCTGGTTCACCTCATCGAGATCCTTCTCGCTAAGCAGCGGCGACGCAGTGAGCAGGTAATTAACCCAGTACCACGGCCCATCAGGCATCTGCATCGCATTGCCGCCGTAGTTCGAGTTCGACGCATCAGTCAGCGACTTCGGGATGGGCTGGATGTCGAAGCTCGTGAGCAGGTATTTTCCCTTGTTGTCGTTGCCCCAGTCGACCCATTTCTCGTAGAGGGTGTTTAGGTTTGCGATGCCTGTTTCGTCGCCGCCGTGGACTGTCACGCGGAAGGTGTTTCGGCCGGCGTTGAGTTCGGCGCTGTTGGGGATTGGCATGTTCACGACCTCTGTGTAGGTCTTTTGCCCGAGGGTGTTGACGAGGTGCGGGATGTCGGTGAAGTTCTTGAAGGCGTTTCCGGCGTCGGGGCCGTCGTAGACGAGGAACATGATGATTGCTTCGTCGAGGTTGAGGTCGAAGCCGGGTGTCGGGAGCTTCATGTATGTCCCGATGATAGCGGCCTTGGGGTCCTCGTTGTACGTGATGAAGTCGCTGATCGCATCTAGGACAGAAGAGTTGTGCTGAAAGAGATAGACCACGATGCCGGCGTAGAAGGTGTCGGCTGGGTAGGATTGCACGGTGTACTTTGTGACGACGCCGTAGGCGTTTCCGCCGCCGCCGCGCAAGCCGTAGAAAAGGTCGGGGTTTACGTTCTCGGAAGCTGTCACAATTTCACCGGAGGGGAGCACAACCTCGAGTTCACGGAAAGAGTCGCAGGCCAGACCGTACTGGCTCGAGAGGTAGGAAAGACCACCGGAGAGCGCGAGACCAGTTCCTACACCAGCCAGTCGCGCACCAACGACAGTGCGGTTCCATTTCGCGAAGTACTCGTAGACATCGCCAAAGTCCCCACCGGGCTGGTAGGTCGCGAGCGTCGAGTCCTCGTCATACGACTTCTCCGTCATATCGCACAGATCAATCAGGACTCCCTTGTCGACCGAGGAGTAAAAGTCATTCGGGTTGTGGCCACCCGCCTTAATGGCGAACCGGGACTCGGAGTGTCGGATTGCCTTGATCGCAAGAGAGACATCGTCGGCGGAGGTTGGGTAGACGATGCACGAGGGCTTGAACTTGCTTTGCTCGGTGTTGAAGTATGATTTGACCGAGTCGATGTAGTTCATACTCAAGACATTGCTGACGACCGTCTTGGACCCAAGGGCCTGGGTTAGGTTGCCGCAAGCCTCAGGACCAGGACCAGTGGCCTGCGTCGCAGAGGCGGACAGGGCCAAGGCCAGAAGGGCACAGGCGGAGCTGATTTGGTGAAGCATGGTTATGTTCTCGACTTCAACGAGAGGCAACCCGATACCGACTGGCCTTTAAAGGCGCGGCAAGGGGCATTGAGGCGTTAAGTAGTCGCCATAATTCAACCACGGGGACAGCAAAGCATTCCATATCGAATCCAGAAACAAATCCGTATCGGACGTATCCCTTTCGACGAACCCTGGTCGATTAGTGCAGCATTAGCGTACGAGAACGCGATACGCAATACGGTCACCTCGGCCCTGGGTTCCTGAAAGGCTGAAACGCGCCCACATTCCGCGGCCGAGGAACGTCGAAAAATGGGATCGGCAGACGGGCGTAAGGAATGTAGTCTGATTGGATAGCGGTTGAATTAATATTCAGGGCAGGCCCACCACGAGCCGACCGGCTAAGGCGTCGACTTCGAGTTAGAGTGGCGTGACCACGATACTGTCAGGGAATATGAACAGGAACATTCTTGATCAAATATAAATTGATTACTGACTGCGTTGTTGAAGCTGAGATCTGGACGAGAGTATGGCCGTCTCATAACTCTTATGGCTTCGCTGTGCCGGAGGCTAGAGAGTTTTCGCCATATCTCGCTCTCTGGTACATGTGGCGATCGACCGGATGTACGTTTCAGGGGAACCCCGTGGGGTCGTGATGCGAATCGATGAGCATGGAAATCATTATCAGAAGCGCTGCCTAGGCAATCCGTATAACTATACGCATTGCCGTCGGTGCTATGTTAGGGAGCGTTATATGGTATGGGATCAAGCCCGTCATGGTCCTGGCAAACATCGTGACTGAGATTCAAATTCGGCAGTGTGCAGGATGAAACAATTCGAAGGCACAAGCTGATCAGATCATTTTCAGCATTTAGCTCCAAATATTCGCTTTCGCATACGGTAGTGAAGCAGTACCGGTGTCATATCGGCAGTGAGAAATGAGATGTCGCGAAAGTTGTCATTTGGCGTTAATCACGTTGTCCTCATAATCATAGAATGTTTCAGCATTCTGGTCCGTACATTTGCCGGCCTCTATTCCATCGAAAATCTGGCGCGTTCTGCCGCCGTACCCGTGGTCTGCGACGAGGAATGCATCCTTTAACGTAGCTCAGAGCCGCAGTTGACCGACCTCGGGCCGGATTGTACTACGAGCGGCGTACAAGAGCCTGGATTATTGGTCGCCTGTTGCCGTATTCAGCTGCCTTGAGTATGAACTGGGACTCAAGATCGTATGACTTGGTCAATCTCCTTTGTGCATGTGCACTGACACTCGAGGACTGGTCAATCTCCTCCGTGCATGTGCACTGACTCGGTCCTCGAGTGTCAGTGCCCCACGCAACGAGTATACGATATACGGAGCGGCCGCTGAACTAGATCACCCCTGAAGAGTCTCTTATAAGCTATGAAAGCCCTGTCAGAAGGGACCGGCCGGGTTGCCTGGACATGTTGCTCGTGTCGTTCGACCCGACCACCATCAACGGCCAAGCCACCCATCCTCTTCTGTCTGGTCCGAGCGCCAATTCCGCCATCGCCACCAACCGATGAGGCAGCTCATGAATCCACCATCTGTCGTGACATGCCCGATCGAGGAGGATCGCATAGTGGGCGAGCACGACCATCGCATAAACATTCCCTTGCTCCATGAGGCGACCAAAATCGGGAGTAAGGCGGATAAACCATGTGAAGACGCTCGGAACATCGTCTAGACGGCCAGACGAGAGTCTTTGGTGGATCTCTGTTAAGTCCACGCCCGGAGACTCGACTCTGCCGTGTTCATGGCTAGCAGGAGCTGGGACTGTCAACTGGGTGACCATTGAGAATGTTTCGCGGAGGGTGCCCAAAGCGGCAGATAAGGCTTGCGAATGCGTTAGAGGCATGCCCGGATTTTCCTCCCACAGGCGACTCAATGTTGCAAGGCGTCCGTCCTCAATTCTGATCCAACTGGTTGAGGGCTCGCCTAGCATCGGGGCGCTGTATCGTTGAATGGCGGGATACAAAAGACTATTGGAAATCCAGCGCTGATATCGCCAAAAGATGCTAAAGATATGTTTTTGGGCATGGGCCAGTCGCGCGGCATTCATCGCTAACCCTTTCACTGCCTCGATGCGCTTGTATGGCAGATTCCTCGCTTCCTGAAGAAGGGCGCCGCATTCTTCACTGACATTCGCCATGGTCCACAGGCTGACAAACATGGCGAAACCGAAAAGTGCGCCCGCATTTTCCTCGGTTATATTCTTGAGTGCCTCCAGATACTCGGGGAGAGCTTGATTGACGTGAAAGGCGGATTCTGCGAGTAACGTCCGCGAAGGGGTCCGCGACAGCGATGCAAGATGGATGTAGGCGAGACTGAGAAGACCATGACCGATAAATGGGAAGGAAGCGGCTAGCTGTGGCAATCCTTCACGCCAGAGTCTTTCAATACGCGGTAGGTGCGAGAAACTTCCCGCCGTGTGGACTTGGAAGTGGCAGTAGAGCTCCAGGTCGCGCGTATTCCTACGGCAGAAGGAGTGATTTGTACCCGTAGCAGAGATTAAGGTTGGGATCCAGCCAAGTAACGGAGGAGTTGAGGGATTGCTCGGCCTCCTCAACGCCGATAAACGTTGGCTTGTAGGTCGACCGAAGTATCGCAAAGGGCAGTCAATGCCCCGTTGGACGCAGTTACCGCAGATTGGCTTGACCTCATCGCACTGTCCAAGTCAGCGCACGACCCAGATGATCTGAACGAGGCGAATACCTTTATCCTCCGCTGCTTGCACGGCAGACAGCCGTACCTCGATTTATGGTGGAACTTGCGACCTTTCTTTGACGGGGGAACAATGTCGGCCATTACCGACTGCTAGTGACTGAAGGTAAAAGCATTTTGAGGATGGATTTTATCGAGCCTCGGACGTGTCGATTCGGAGAAAAATTATGTCAAGCAGCCTAAAATTGAGCTCCTTGAGGTGAGACAGGGGTCTGATTCAAGGTGTCATCGCCGATCATTCGGTAGACAAGTTTCAGACACCCCGGATCCTCGTGATAAGCTGCTGCCTAGGTCTGGGATATACGAAGCGCTGTACAGGATGTTCCGTTGATAAAAGCCGGACCATGTCTATATGGCATTCTTGTTCGGAGACAGACTCTGGGCTCTGTCTTTGGCAAGAAACAGTTGAGCCATGAGGCTTTTTGAATTCCGTCCGGCGTACGGAAAGAGCCCAATTGTTCTGTGAACGATGAAAGATCCGCCGGGAAGACCTCAAAATTGGTCCATCGCGGCAGATGCCCGGGATATATCGCACTGATGCAGTTCCGCGCTGCCGGCGACTTGGGGAGTTGCTCAAGCCCGAAGAAAAGGGTATCAAAAGAAATGGCGTTGAGCCCCTGAGTTCCTTTGATTATAGCATTGATGAAATATCCAAGTTCTAGAAGATGTGTGATGCTTGTTAACGAGACAGAGGGAGTTGTCCCATTCAAGAATGTTTCCCCGGCTACTCGGAAAGATATTGTTCCAGACCACTATGCGCTAACCATATACGGAGGAGGGCTAACCAAGCTTGCCAAGGAGTCTTGACTGCCTGAGGCCAAGAGTGCCACGAGTCAAGCTTCCGTCAAAAAAACCAAAACCTTCTCTTTTGCATCATTCAGGCTACACCTCACGGCAGCACAGGATAAGGGAAACTCCATCTCTTAGATGCTTTCATCAGCGGCGATCGATCAGCATCTTCGAAATCAACGCTCTGCCACTGTTCCTCCGAGCTCGGCCACTCTCCGAGCGCGGGCTAAGCGCTTTTCCAGTGGCTCCCAAGGACTCTTCGGCCCGGGTGGGAACGCTGTCCGACTTGGCCTTTGACTGGCCAACGGGCCGATATGTGGACTTGACGCCCTGGGGGCTGGCCCAGGATATGTTCAAGGCTCACCGACACCGGCAGAGTCTTCCCATGGACGATGGCTGAGCGATTTTCCCCAGACTCGCTTACCGGGTCCATCGCAGATGGCACACTTTTTGGAGTAACGCTCTCCAGGCGGATAAGGGGGACAGGCTGGGGAAAATGCTCCCCCGGACAGTTCTCTGCTACTCCGTACTGACGTGTGGCCTCAACGTATCGTAGCCTCGCATTACTCAGGGTGCCCCAGACACCTCCGTGGCGAACCCCAAGGTGGAAGTGTGGAGAGGGCTGGAGTTGACAAACCCCGAAGTTTCTGCGGACGCTTTTTAGAAGCTGTTCCCACCTCGAAGTCTCTTCCTCATCCAACTTATCCCATCATCAACTTCATCACTCACAATGGGCGGCGTGCTCCATCTGGTCGAGGACCGGCCAACACCAAAGTCCGTCTACAACTGGCGAATCTACGTGCTCGCCCTTATAGCATCATGCGGTTCGAACATGATCGGTTACACATCGGCCTTTATCGGTACGACAATCACATTAACGTCGTTTGAAAAAGAATTTGGGCTCGACAAGAAGACAGACGACCAGGTCGACCTGATCAGTGAGAACATTGTGTCCCTTTTCATAGCGGGAGCCTTCTTTGGAGCTATTTTCACATACGGCCTCGGCCACTTCATCGGACGGAAATGGAACCTGGTCGTTGCCTCTGCCGTGTTCACACTCGGCGCTGGCTTGACCTGCGGTGCATCGAGCTCGACCGGGCTGGGCATACTGTACGCTGGACGTGTCTTGTCTGGACTGGGTACCGGTGTTGCGTCGAACATCATCCCGATCTACATCTCTGAGCTGGCACCGCCCGCTATTCGAGGCCGACTGGTCGGTTTCTACGAGCTTGGCTGGCAGATCGGTGGGCTGGTTGGTTTTTGGATCAACGTGAGTATATCGATTTGTTGATGTTTTCATTTGCGGGGTTACAGAAGCTAATATCGTCCATAGTACGGAGTTGAAATGCACATGCCTTCAACACACCAGCAATGGATCATCCCGTTCGCCGTCCAGATCATCCCCGCTGGAATGCTCTTTATCGGGTCTCTGTGGATTAAAGAATCTCCTCGCTGGCTCTTCCTCAAGGGCCGTCGCGCCCAAGCCATGGTCAACCTCTGCTGGATCCGCCAACTCGACGAGACTGACATCTACATCACCGAGGAGGTGGCGGCCATTGACCAAGCGCTGGAAGAGCAAGCGGCTACCGTTGGAGTTGGCTTCTGGAAGCCTTTCCAGGCCGTTGCCAGACGCAAGGCTATCCTGTACCGTCTGTTCATCGGATGCATGCTCTTCTTCTGGCAGAACGGATCTGGCATCAACGCCATCAACTATTACAGCCCGACCATCTTCCAAAGCATTGGTGTCTCTGAGACTGATGTTGGCTGGATGACTGGCATCTTCGGTGTTATCAAAGCTGTCATGACGTTCGTTTGGCTTCTTTTCTTGGTCGACCAGCTCGGACGACGAAACCTGTTGCTCGGTGGTGCCATCATAGGATCCGTGTGCATGTGGGTTATCGGCGCTTACATCTATGTTGTCCGTCCCGAGGACAATCCCACCGATCATCTTAACGGTGGTGGTATTGCGGCCATCTTCTTCTTCTATCTCTGGACGGTATGTCTCCCTCGCTCTCTACCTCAGAATTCCCACTAACCTCAATCCCAGGCCGTCTACACCCCAACCTGGAACGGCACGCCCTGGGTCTGCAACTCCGAATTCTTCGACCCGAACCTGCGCTCCCTCGCGCAAGCCGCCACGACCGCCTCGAACTGGCTCTTCAACTTCCTCGTCTCCCGCTTTACCAAGCAGATGTTCGCGACGATGCACTACGGCGTGTACTTTTTCTTCGCTTCTCTGTCCTTCCTGGCCTTCTTCTTTGCCTTTTTCCTTGTTCCCGAAACCAGTGGTATCCCGCTTGAAGCCGTTGACCGGCTGTTCGAGATTAAGCCCGTTTGGAGGGCGCACTCTAAGCTGAAGGAGCAGCTTAAGGAGGACGAGGAGCAGTTCCGGTTTGAGATTAAGGAGGGTGTCTTTGGGAAGGATGGGAATGAGGTTCCGGCTCATGTGGAGAATAAGAGCTCGAGTGAGGGTGAGACTGAGACTCCGGCGTCGAATCCTTGAGCGGAAGATGATTTTGAGAGCGTATACATAGATGGACGGTTTCATGATAGAATTATACAGATAGTCATTTTTGCATTTTATTAGACTCGATTCAGAGAATCTTGGACATATTCTTAGCCAAATTTCCGCGTTAGAACTCCTGCTGACTGACCGCAAGCCTTGCTCTTCCGACAACAGAGCGCGTTCCGACCCCAGGTGAGACTGAAGATTCCTTCGCCATTTCAGAAACCAGCTCGGTGAACCGGTGACCCTGGATAAACCCACGATTTTGTTTGTGCGATCAACATCCACGGCAGAGCACTGAGCCGGCTGGGAGGAAAGTCGGAGTCGGACCGACCATCGAGTCTGGCCGAGCCGATGCATCCGGACAGTGACACTGTTGTTTACTGTGTCCGTTACCCCTTTCCCGGCAGTTATGCCGGGCGCTACGCAGCGAGTCCTCAAGTTCTCGAGGATTGTCGCCAAGTCTTTAGCCGGACGCAACATGAGTCCCTGGAGTCCAGTCACAGTCTTGGCCTTCCATGCGAACGCCCGGATTCTCATCTCCGGTCTGTGTGACCCCCATGCGCCTGTCGAGGTAGCCACGCGGGACGTAACAGAGATAGAAGATTGCTACTACGACAGGGACTGAGGAGACGCGGTCTGAGGGCGTGAGGTTGCAGAGGATTGAAACTATAACATTACTAAAAAGGTTCGCGATGCGCTCACAGTGCGACCTGAGCTGTACGGAGCAGAGATCACCATGCGCATACTCGTCACTTCGCTGAGCCCGACCGCCTAGGTGGCGGTCGGTCAGCCCCACCCATATGAAAATATCATCTCAATGAAAATTGATCGAACATGAAGCTATTCAGAACTTATTTTCTTAGCTAAAATAGTAAATATTGTAAAATAAAATAGATGAGGCCAATCCTTAGGTATTCGCGGATTGGCTATACTAATGTTGAATTAGTAATATAAAAACTGCGCGAGAAAACGCGTGTTAAACGGGCCGCCTTGATAATTAGCACTATGATAGTAAAACCTTTAAACAATAATATCTTAACTAAATAAAGCCATATAAAGTTCTTGATAGGCTTATTTTAATTCTTAATAAACAGTGCTTTATCTGGTATATTATTAGCCTTTTTCTTTGTTATTTTCCCGATGTTTTTGGCTAGTTTTATTTGCTTAGCAGCGTGTGCTTTAAATAGCTTATTAATCTGCTTTTTTTTTTTCTTCTTAACATGCTTCTTTGCATCTTTGATATATAGAAGGTTTGTTATCTTGTTAAATTACTTTTTGGACCTAGGATTATAGTGCTTTTTTAACCTTTTAATAAGTTCCTGGTCTAGTTTCCTCTTTGTTATGGCTAGGCTTTTGGATTAATAGATGACCCCTTAAATAAGGCGCTGGAGTATAGGAGACTTTAAAAGTTTGGGATGCTTTTGCTTAATTAATTTAATATCGCGGCGTGTTAATTAAATAGTTTTTGGTGTTGTAGGAAGAGGTGTAGTTTGCTAGGCTGTAAAAGACCTTAAAGCCTTAAGATTAGCCACGCTTTTAATAACACACTTACCATTTAATATTTGCAGAGGCCTTTTTAAAGTTTTTAAAGCGCCTATTTTTTTTAAAACTATGTTAAAATTAAATGGCTAGAGGCCAGTTTTACTCCAGCCCTTTTTTATAACCCTTGTAGTTAACGCCTTTATTTAAATTAACTTAATATTGTTAAGGAAATGGACCTTGTTATAGTTTTGGCCGCTAAGATAGCTTAGCTTGTTGACATGCTTTTTATGGACCTTTTTAAGCTGCTAAAAAGGGACTGAGTCGAGCGGTTGGAGAAGGTAAGTTAGGTAAGATGGTAAAGGGAGTAATAGAACTTTCTCCTTAGCTGCCAGCGCAGCTAATTTGTAAGAGATATGGCTTATATATTAATTAAAGATAAGAAGCTAATACGCTCCTCTTTGGTGTTTTTTAGTTTTCTTATAAAAATGCCTGAACTATTTGTAGTTAAGCTCACGGCTTGTATAGCTAGTTTTACTCTTCTTGATCATGTAGTTATTAGGGAGATTAGTTAGAGAGATCCAGTTTTTTAAGAACACCTGCCTAGGCAAGATCAGGAGCGGAGGAAGGAGTTGGCTAGCCATAGATACACACTCGACTGATGTAACAAGCTTCCGCTGAGATCAGTGACGAGTAGGCTATCGAAGAAGTCTCGACAGCCGCCTGCGGGCGTTGGTGGGTGCTCCCCAGGGCCAAGAACTGAGCAACGTCTGACACGACGTCCACGCGAACTGAAAGCAGCGATATGAACTGGCACCGACGTAGGGCTTTGCATGTAACCGCTCGAGGCAATCGGGCCACCCAGCCGACATACGACCGGCGCTAGCTCCCAGAGGCCTCCAGCCTCCAGGGCTGCCCGGGGAGCCAGCCACTTGTGGAGGTGGCGTCAAGGCTCGTTAGCAACGGATCAGAACTCTCATGAATCATGATGTGGCATCATCTCTCAACGTCCGAGCGATAGGAACTTTGTTTACGTTGCCTTCTTTGTCTAGAGCTTAGCGAGTTGCCCGATGCGAGTCGTGCGACCGCGTGAGCAGTTGCTGATGTGAGACCGCTTGTATAGCCCTCATCCGGCGTACAGTTTCCATCAAGCCTCGCTTCCGGCTGAACTTACCGAAGGGTCTTCTGGGCGACGAAGTTTAGAGTGTGGGCGCACATGCAACGAACGGACCACGGTTGTTTACTTGGCTTATGTGGGGATCCCAGAATGGAAGGAGCAGTAACGGCGCGCTGGGCGTGGCTGCCGCCTGCTCTCCGAAGGAGTCTCCTTCCAACACTGCGACTCGAATTTCAGCTAAATCGCTTCACTGCTTTTCTTTTCGTGGACTCGAATGTGCTCTTGCGCGACTCCATGATGCCGAAACCGCATGGCTACTCCGGCCTGGCGGGACCAGTGATCCTTGCATAAACGTGGCCATGTTGACAACCTTACCGAAACCTTCTTTGCGGGAATTTCGACCGCGATCAGATCCCGTCAAAACTTCACGACTCCGAGTGACTGCTTTCGGCGGAGTGGCCGGTTCCCTGTCATGTGAGGCAGTGCGACAGGATTCAGTCCGTACCAACTAGCTGCTTAAGCGATAACGGCGCCAGCAAGTACCGAAGGCCGTTCAAATGGAAGGATCTGAGCAGGATCCAGCCATCCAGTCGGAGGATAGTTCCATGTTACAGGTGACACCCCGCATTCGATGGCACGATACTCTGGAGAAGGCTGAAGCAGCGTTACATTCGCTAGTGAGTAGTCTCGAGTCGAGTCTAGCTCGAGTGTCCAACTCCGGATTCCCCGCCATTTCCCCAAATCCGTCAGGCCAAGGGCCCGACCACCTTGGCTCCTCCGCCACATGGCGCACCGCATCCTACTCTGTCCGCTTCAAGGGGTCATGACTGCCAGGTCAGTCTATACAGTCGATGTTATGGGTACGTCAGGCGGATGACTCGAGTCGGGCGGATGCAACGGTGTCGAGTGATGAGGTCAACTTTCAGGACACGAGTGAGCAGCGGACAAAGGATCCGCCCAGCGACGCCCAGACGCACTAGGCCAAAACCTTGGGTGACTCAGATTCCCACTCTGCCAGCCTTGTGCTTTGCTTACCACTGCTTCTTTGGCCTTGACTTGCCCGCTGAGCCAATCACCATCCCCTCCAAGCCTGGGCTGTGGAATCCGGGGTCTGGGGAATCTGGGGCTCTGAAGACAGAGACGCCCTCGAAATTGCCCAAACCAAGCGATCGGGACAGCGCAATCTATCTCGCAAGAAGAAAAGCCCAAGGTGCAGCTTGTGCACCCGGCTGAAACCCCGAATCTCACCCCGGCCGGTTTGAAATGGCGCTATGGACGCCTCCTATAGGACCGTCTCACGCCACACGGGAGAGGAGCATTAAGGCTCTGAGTAGTGATGCCATTCAGTGGTCTGCCCTCGTTTGCTCCGGTGGGTGAGCGGCCATTTCCACCAATCGATCCCTGGTTCTGTCCGAGGCTGCGCCCCAATCAGCCAGGGTGTTGCTTTTGCTTTGTGCATGCGCCCTTTCGATTCCGGCCAGGCGCGGGGAAACGGTATTAATATTTGTGTGATCTTCCTCCAGGGGTCTTTTTTTTCTTTCTTCACAGACTTCTAAAGCTTCTATATCCCTTCTCTCTCTCACTCTATTCCAACACCATGGATGAGAAGGTGGCACCCGACGCTGCTGCTGCGCCTCAAGAGGTGACTCTCGAGTCGCTCCCAGCTACCAAAGCATTGCACACTGACCCTGCTCGTCGCGGATCGACTGCGGTCAACATTATCCGGAATCCTCTGCAGGTGAGTCCGCGTCATCCGGACAGATGGCCTATGCTAATTGACCAACTTTAGAGTGCCTCCCGGGAGCAAGTACTTACCGATGCTCGCGCCTTTGCCGAGACGAACGGATTGAGCGAGCACGTCGACCTTTTCGGCCGGGCTGCCTTGGTCGCGCGGGACCCGGATAACTTTGAAACCATCACCGAGCTTAGCGAGGACGAGCTGGCAGCGTTGACGTACGAGAAGAACCACAAATGGCACGGACCCAAGGTCCTTTGGTATACGGTTGGTCTGTGTGCCATCGGAGCTGCCACGCAAGGATGGGATCAGACCGGGTCAAACGGCGCCAACCTGCAGTTCCACGATGAGTTCAACATTGCCGGCACAGGGCGAGACGAATGGATCGTGGGGCTCGTCAACTCCATCATCTTTCTGACAGCTGGATTGATGTATGCACGGCTCCTTATCCTGAGTACCTTGATCATGCGCTGACCTGTTTAGTGGTGCTTTCATCGTCGACCCTCTCAACCACTACCTTGGCCGTCGAGGTGAGATTTTTGTTACAGCTCTGTGCCTAACTGCGACGCCAATTGGCTCCGCCTTTACGCACTCATGGCAGGCACTGTTTGCGGCGCGCTTCGTCATGGGTATTGGCATAGGTGCGAAAAACGCGACCGTCCCTATCTTCTCAGCAGAGATAGCCCCTCATCGAGTGCGCGGTGCCTTGGTCATGTTCTGGCAGTTGTGGGTTGTCGCTGGTAAGATCTCCTCCTGACTATCGCCAATGATTCTAACAAGACAGGTATCTTCCTTGGTCTTATCGCCAACGTCGCCGTCAAAGACACTGGCCGAATTGCGTGGCGACTCCAGCTCGGCTCGGCGTTCATCCCTTCTTTTGTCCTCGGCGCTGGTATCTACTTCTGCCCTGAGTCTCCTCGCTGGCTCATGAAGCACGGTCAGATCGCCAAGGGATTTCGATCGATGGCGCGCCTGCGAGCCCATCCCATTATCGGCGCCAGAGACTACTACTACTCGTACGTGATTTACCAGGAGGAATTGAAGGAGGCCCGGGGAGCTGGGTACTTCCGCCGCATGTGGGACTGCTTCTCCATCCCTCGTATCAGGCGCTCCAACTATGGCGCCTCAACCGTCATGCTTGCTCAGCAGATGTGCGGCATTAACAGTAAGTTGAACGCCCTTCTGGATATTACCGATTCTAACATGCGCAGTCATCTCATTTTACAGCTCCAGTATCTTCGTGGACGCCGGATATGACAATGAGCAAGCGTTGTATGCCTCACTCGGCTACGGTGCGGTCCAGGTTCTTGCCACAATCCCGACTCTATTCCTTATTGACACCAAAGGCCGACGAACTCTGTGCTTGATTGTGGGTTGTTTTGCTCGGTACAAGGATTCAGCTAACTGTATCCGTAGACATTCCCTGGGATGTGTATCTTCTTGCTCGCCGCTGGTCTCTCCATGCTCACGCCCGAGGATGCCAGCAGGGGGGCGCAACTAGGACCAGTTGTATTGTATGTCACCACCTTTGTGGTATGAGACCGCCGCTCATCTCTCGCAGATTCATCTACCTGTTCACTATATGCTACTCTCTGGGAGAAGGACCAGTCGCGTTCCAGTACTCCGCCGAAGTCTTCCCCACTATCCAGCGAGAGCAAGGAATGGCCTGGGCAGTGTGCATCAACAACACCTTTGGTGAGTCATCTGAATAAAGAAGACCATAGAAACATAGGCTAACGAACCTCTCCAGCCGGCGTCCTCAGTCTCACCTTTCCCCGCATGTCCAGTGTAATGACTCCAACTGGCGCTTGTAAGTAACGTTTCCCATTCATCTTGTCATCCATCTAACGTACTTAGTCGGCTTCTATGCTGGTCTCAATCTTATAGCCTGGGGCCTGATATTCTGCTTCGTCAGAGAGACCAAACAACTCACCCTTGAGGAATTGGACCGTAAGTGAACAAGTCAACCTTGCATTGCATCCCACTAACCACAATCAGAGGTCTTCTCCGTCCCAACCAAGGATTTCATCAAGCATGAGACTACCGTCTGGCTGCCGTACTTCTTCAAGCGTCACATCTTCCGTCAGAACATTGCGAAGCCACCGGCCATTATCGCGACGGCTGACGAGAAGCGCGGAACCGGAAGCAGTACATCGGTCCTTGCTTGATGCCTGATGCTGGATACACTATACTTGATACCCCGGATATTATGGTAATGTGGTGAGAGGCTGGGTGGTTTTGTGGTTTCTGAGTTGCTATGTCGTGGGGCTGCCGCCTGTTGTTGTAATGAAGTCGAACTATCCTTTTGATTTATGTAGGTTATGTGTTTACGTAGAAGACGATAATGAAGAGGCGTACAATGAGACAAATTGGATAAAATCGAATCTCATGTTTAATCCGTTGCATTGCCGAATAAGGGCATAGCGGTCCTTGCTTTAATATTCTAAACTCACCCAATACTCCGGCTGAAACACCTACGCCTCGAGGGATTGTGGGACTTACGGAACCATGAGGTACGGGTCTATAATGCAAGTTTGCCTTTATTGATTTTGTTCAACCTGATAGACTGTTCGTGTTTGGTACTGCAGTCCGCAATCAGAGTACTTACCATAGTTCTTCTGACAATACCCGTCCAGTGACGAAGGTTAATTGCCTACAATACACTTGATCTGCTTTCTATTGCTTGCCTTGGCTTCTAAGACACAGAGTACTGTGCAGGGTATGGTCTAGGCAGGATTGTAATGTGTACGAGTCCTTCTCATGCAGCATGCGGATTCAATAGATAGCAATTGGTTGGTACTACCACTCCCCGCTGGGAGGACGTCCGCCGCTATTGAAAGGTAGTCCGACTCAGGAATGCTGTCGGCAAGATGCAGCTGAGGTATAAAAGGGTCTTCCTGCCACTGCATTCTCATTCTCATTCTCAATCTCAATATCCAAGCTCTGTTCTTCTCTCCCTTTACCCTATCTCCTTGGTTATCCGGCACATCTTGCTGTCCTCTATATATCTAGCTTATACATAACCACCCTCTCACCTCAGTATGCACCTCCTCAAGCCCGCAATCCTTGCAACCTTGGCGTCCCTCGCAATCCCCTCGGGAGCGTGGAGCGTCGGCTTCTACAAGCACCAGGTACGTCAACCCCATCCTCAACACCGACAGGGTGCACCCGAGACTAATCAAACATGACGGCGGCTGCACGACGAGAAGACAACTGGAAGCTGGGGCGCAACCAAGGACATGTACACCTGCTACCATGGACGTACCTGTGATGGGTTCAGCACGAGCATCGAGATCGACGCCAGTGCCCGCGGACGAGCCGGCCATGGCCGCACGGTCGTCTATGCGGATGGGAAGGTGCAGACGGTTGTATGTCATCTAATCCATACTTGCAATCTCTCGGTTTTCGTTGTGCTAGCGGGAGAAGAGTATACCGTGGCTATATCTAACCCTCCTCCTGCTTCCCAGAATTCGTGGAGCGTCGATAACAAGGGCGGGACCGCTGGTAGAGACTGAACTTGGATCGAGTACGATATCCCGCTGTCTAGGTTGTCAACTGGAACTGGGACGCTGCGCCTCAACGTGGGCTGGGGCCGTGCTGGTATCTAGGGGGTTGGATGGATTGTGCGAGCCCCGACGAGAGAATCATACTTGCTACTATCAACTATTGGATATAGAGCATGCTTTGCGTCGCAGATGGGCTGGGTATTGACTTGGATGATTGGCCCCTGTAATGCAGAGGAAAGTTTCTAAAGATGTCACTGGAAAGTATTTGGAAGTACTAATGAAATGAGTCTCTTTGGCTGTTTCCGAACCTCCTTGTTCTTGGGCGCATGGGAATTTTGAAAGTGGATTTCCATTTCCACAGACTGTCTCGCTAGCCACAACTGTTATGGTTATAGTGCATGCTTTCTGATCGGACGGGTAGGATATTCACGCTTTGTAGCATCACTATACTATATCAGAGGACGAGCCATCAAGCTCGCGGTTCGCGGGTCGGGCGTGGAGTGTCATTGTGGATTGCTGGTTCGAGCATTCAGATTTAAACTCCAGCCTCCAGCCCCAGTCTTATCCCTATTAACATGACATATTCATGAGGCTGGGAGGAGGCTGGTGTACTTACCACTTCCTGAGAGGTTGCCTCGGCGTTGGACTCGGCATAAATCATGATGCGGGAGTACACGACACAATTCCGACCGAGCGTCGGCTTACAATAGGTATGCAGTCACCGCCACTGTCAAGGCAAGTCCGGAGAATGACCTGATTCCAGCGCCGACTATTCTTGGGTTCCTGGCGGCTGTGCTAGCCGGTGTCTAGGGCATCTGCGTACGCGTTCCTGATCACCACCATCAGGTACGCAGGTCTTGAATCATGCCACTGTTGCCACCGCGTGTTCTGCTTCGCAAGATAAGAGTGAGACATCTCGCTCGCTTAGACCAACCTATTTATACAATTGTGGGAGTGGGAGTGTGGGAGTGGTGGGACGAACGCCCGGAGCCGGATGGGGATGGGGATGCGAACGCGGAAGCCCATTGCGCCCTCATCACCAGGCCCGGAGCCAACGAGTCAGTTACGTAGGCATCCAATGCTATCTCAAGTCATGGGCGTACGATAAATCCGCACCAGCCACCTGTTGACTCTCTGATACTGTCTCATGCCTCCGACCAACCAGAAGCAGTGCTGGCGCTGGCACTGGAGCCAGCCGCGCAAGCCGAATCGTCAGCATCCACAAAAGCTTTTTGGGTGGGGGCTTCGATCTCAAATCACGTTGATCAATACTGACAGGCGGCGAATCGGAGTTAGAGATGGTGGACTGTGGGAGATAGTTTGGTTTACCTGGTCTTGTTTAGTCGTTTGTGGTGAGGTGTATTCCGCAGCCACATGTGGAAAAGTTTACCCACGGCTGGAATTGGAGTCCGGATATAAGTAGGCAGCGATGGATTTGAGGAAGAGTTGTGTTTTTTTCAGCAATATTGCACGATGAGGGCGAATATGAATATGAAATGGCATCTCGGCGCCATTGCCGTTGCGACGGCCATCCAGTCGGTGTTTGTGTCTGCGCAGACGTACACCGACTGTAACCCTACAGAGGGTCTATACCACTACCCCCAATGGAATACTGGGATGGACTAACACTGCGGACTGTAGAAACCTGCTCCGCAGACACCGGCCTCGCACAATGGTCCTTCACCACAGACTTCACCTCCGGCGACTCGGCCTTCGACAGCTGGAACGTCACCTCCGGCTCTGTCCCCAGCACATCCCTCGGCGCCGAATTCACGATCAACGAGCAGGGCGACGCCCCGACCATCGAAACAGACTTCTACATCTTCTTCGGCTATGTCGAGGTCAAGATGCGGGCTGCCAACGGCACGGGGATCATCAGCACGGCGATCCTGGAGAGCGATGACCTCGATGAGATCGACTGGGTGCGTCACGACATCCTTACCATAGACACCGGTATGAATATGAGGGACATACTGACATGGGCGCAGGAACAAATCAGCACCTTCGACAACCAAATCAGCACAAACTACTTCGGCAAGGGCAACACGACCTCCTACGACCGCGCGACAACCGTCTCCGTCATAAACCCCACCGAGGAATTCCACACGTACGCCATCTCCTGGACTTCATCCAAGACCGAGTGGTATATCGACGGCACGCTCGTCCGCACCCTCAACTACGCCGACGCCGTCGACGGCACGAATTACCCGCAGACACCCATGCGCGTGCGCATTGGCATCTGGGCCGGCGGGGACCCGGATAATAGCGAGGGCACGATCGAGTGGGCGGGGGGCGAGACGGATTACAGCGCCGCCCCGTTCACGATGTATGTGGAGAGTGTGTCGATCGTCAATTATAATCCGGCGGAGAGTTATACGTGGACGGATAGGACGGGGGATTATACGAGTATCAGTGCGAGTAATGGGACCGATGGGACTGGTGCGGGGACGACGCTGTCAGGTACGGATTCTACTACCATCTCTTCTGCGTCCACGTCCGTCTCTTCGACGGCTGTGTCGTCAACGAGTTCGAGTTCCGGCGAGAGCGAGACGTTTACGCCGACTTCACACATACCCTTCTCCTCCCATCTACCCACCACCCCGTCGAGTTCCAGTTCCGCGCTCATTCAGGTTCCTCACGCAGGCACAACCACAACCAGCTCGTCAACCTCGTCATCCGACTCGAGCTCAAGCTCTACCTCCAGCTCCACCGACAGCGTAAGCAGCAGCTTCGCATCCCTGTTCCCAACCAGCGGCGCCAGCTCGAGCGCCCTGTTCACCCCGACTTCCAGTATCAGTCAGACCCCTGCCACCAGCTCGCCGACGACGTTCTTTAATGCTTCTCCAGGTGTTTTGTCTGCCGGGTTCGGCGGGTTTGCGCTGGTGGTTATTGCTATGGTATTGCAGATTTAGGGAGAGGACCGGGGTTAGGGTTGGGTTGCGGTAGCCCTAAGTTATTGGGTATTGGATATGAGGGTTTACTACTGCTATTGCTATCGCTGATGATGTTCTGAATGCTACTGGTATGCTATTTATGTCGTGCTATTCTCGCTTTGCTTATCTGAGTAAACCAGAATTGTCTTCTGCTGTGAACTGGTGTTTCTTCTCGCTGTACTAAGTTGTCTAATGATTTATCCCCAGAGTCTGGAGTAAACTGCATGCTAGATAAACACCTCACGCCCTCTCCGGATTTACACCAAATCTCGCTTCATATATCGGAATTGGTAGAATGTCCGGGCTCAGACGTATGCCAACACGATCATCGCGATAACGCAGCGAAGGATTCGAATCGCGGCTGGAATGACGTGGACGCGATGACCTCGCCAAGATCAGCAGTTTCCGATGAGCTTAAGTGTCAGGGACTAGGGTCTTCGCGTGGGCCTGTTGGAAGGCACATACTCCGTACTTAGGATACGGGAAGACGAGCTTTGAATTTCTAGAGCTTGGTTGCGTCTATTCTACATCTCATCACGATCCTACATAGCATCATCGCTCTGGTCGTTTTCTATTAATACCTCATTGTGGTGCCATCAGCCCTACAAGCCACGACAGCCAACAAGCCGTCGCTGCGACCGCCCAAAAGAGGCTTCGTGCCGCGTTCCAACGGCGCCGGGCGGCCGAACTGCGCCACCGACATAGCCTGGAGCTGATCTCTGGGGCCAAAACTAACCACTCACCTGCGAAGTTGACCACTCACAGCCTGCGTGGCAGCTGATCCCGACGTCATCTCTACTGCAGAGAGAGGCTCAGCCCGGCGCTGTATAGCTCCCAATGCGGTTAGTCGCACATCCAGTCAGTGAACATAAAAGACATTAAGACCCTGACCTGACAGATGCACAACAGAATAAACTAAACAAGCTACAACGATCTTCATCGCAATCACCATGGACACCAAAACAAGCTACAACGGCTACCCGGCCACCACTCCCCAATGGGGCCACGACACTCCCTCCTACGGGTACCCCCAGCAGCCCCCGGCCTACCAGCCCTACCAACAATATCCTCAACCTCCAAACCAACAACCCCAACCAGCCTACGCCAACCCCACCCCTCCATCCACAAACTCCCCCCTCGGCCTCGAAGTCTCCTTCACAAGCTGGACAGGCCGCCACCTGCGCGTGACGCAGGAAACCCCCGACGGCGCCCTCCTCTACGCCGCCGACCTCAAAAACCGCAAGCCGCACATGCTCTTCCAGGCTACCGGCACAGCAAACCTCCCTGCAACAGTCATCTTCCACAGCTTCAGCCGCACCATCGACATCACCATCAACGGGGCCGAGATGCCCCTGCGCCCCATGAGCAAGTGGAAGTACGGGTTCGGCTTTGACTCGCATGCCCTGGGGAGACAGCTGACTTGGAAACGGAGTAAGGGCTGGAAGGGCCTGGGTCTTGAGTGTGTGGATGCTGATGGCACTGTGCTTGCGATCTGGAAGGCGCATCGTTCGTGGAGTGGGAAGAAGGCGGGACGGCTGGAGATTTTGGGGACGGGGCCCGCGGGGAACGGGCTTGTCGATGAGCTCGTTGTCACTGGGCTCGCGAATGTCTATCTCCAGATGATGCAGACCATGGCGGCGAATTCGGCGGGGGCGGCGAGTGCGGGTTCTGCGGCGGCGGTGTCGGTTTAGTATTGTTTATACAGGGTTGTCTCTTTATCTTTGGGTTGGCTCAGGGGTTTTTGCTTGATATCCATAATTTGTTTCTTTAGCCGGTACGATTATAGACTTGATTTGGTATTCAATTGACCATTTATTATCTCCGCAAACCGGTCGACCTGAGGCCTCTGTGGTACTTGCCTGGGAGGCTCTAGTATATTTTTAACCGTACGACGTCATAGATCGAAATGTAGAAAGGCGAGCTAATACAGTAGACAGTGATTGGCATTGTCGGTGGGTGAAGGGAATAGCGCAAGATAAAATCTCTACCCAGCACCTAGGTAGGTATATCTACTGTCCTGGAACCACGAGGGCTCCTTCCTGTCTGAGCTGGACGTTGCTGCTTCAAGACCGTGAGCCGGGAAGGTTAGGAGATTTGCTTACCATTCAGAGGCGATTTACTCTTTCCGCTTGACCTTTGTATGTCGGCGGAGATGTCGTTCGCGGGTACGGTGAATGCAGGGTTACTGGCTGAACACCGGCCCTGTGTGAGACGGCACATAGGGTAGGGTAGCCACTTAAGGTACTTGGATCGGCACTCATAACCCATGACCCACAGTTGAATCGCCCATTACTAAGGCATGGTGGACTTGGACTGTATTGACGGGCGTGCGATGCTTGTCTTGATTGCATCCGCACGCGCGTTCCGGCCAAGGGTATGGTATCCGGTACTATGGTATCTTCACCAAGCGCTGTCACCCGGGCAGTGCACATGGAAGGTTACAGCCCTACAAACCTAAGCCGCCGACGGAGCCAGTGGTGCCGGTAGAGCGTACAGCGTATGCCAAGATGACTGGCGGGTGCTGGCTAAATCGAACATGGATCCCAGTCTCTCGAGACCGTCGGGGCCGTGATATACCTGGAGCGCACCACCTGAAGAGCCTCAGGAAACTTTACGACAGCCCAGTCTAACGCTCATTCCCGGGGCTAGGGCCACCTCGACGAATGTGATATTCGTCTTCGGTGGTTGAATCCAGGCCCCAGTCGGTGCCAAAAGACTACCATAATCGGATACCGAGTGGCCGGCCCGGTTCAATGTGCGGGCTGCTGTGATGCCATCGAGTGAGTTGTCCTTACCATATTGAGCCAAACCTAGGTCGGGGTACAATCGCCGCTTTCCGTAGTGAATGCAAAGAATGCCCCAGGAATCTACCATATTGTGGGGAAGGTGGTTTGGTTGTTCAGAACCTCTTCACTAAGACATGCAGCGGTGATCTGGATGTGCCGATAATCCGCCTAAAGGTTTGGACAGCTTGTTGTTGTTATCACTGTTGTCTCACTTGGTCTCACCATGGGCACAGTGGTTATGACAGCGTTGTACGGGAATTTCGTCATCAGCTGGCAGGCACGGGTATTCTGCTGTTACCGTTTCTCCTTCAGATACGTTTGTAGTTGCCTAGAATATTCCGACCACTGCGCCTAAGAACAACAGAGGGCGGAACTTAGACGATCATGGAACGATTCCTTGCCACAACGCCGCTGAGAGACCCGGGAATATGCCGACTGATATCACGCACTATGCCCTCGGAGACGGATCGGTCCTCACGCAGCAATTGGCACCTTTCGTTCCAGTTGACTCTGCTGCATTTCGGATCTGTGATTGACAGTCCACCAGGAGGTCGTAACCACTCTACCGCGGAACCAAACCAAATGTGCTTTGGTCCTGAGGTACTTGACGGCCTGCCATAGCCCCCATTTCCGTGTTGTCCTGCGATATCCGCGGGGTTCAACTATTTGGGCCTTTATATAGACGACACCCTGTCTCATCGTCGTTTGCGTTGAGGTCTGGGTTGATCTGCTCTGCGATAGCTTGATCGGGGGCAATTAAACCCCTGGATACACGGCTTTGAGAAGCTGGGGGGTGAAGATACGGCGGTTGTTGAGTCGTAAGAGTCACCAAGAGCCTTCAGCAGCCGCAGGCTACTCCTTATGGTGTTTATTTCTAGACCGAGATTGGTGCAACCACCTTTTCAATATACTTGAATACTTGCGAAATCAATGTCGAAGACTGCTGACTTTGCCCTGCCTCTGCTAGAGAGGGAGGCATTATAGAAAGAGTTGTTGACAGCAGTCTTCCAGTAACACACCCCAAGCCCTTGGGCATTTACCTCTAAGCAATTGCCCTATGGGATAATATCGCATATTCCCTGCGCCACATGATCGGAGAGATGAAAATGGCAACTATCGATGTTATATCAACCAGAAACCTCCTGGATCACCTTTGCGTCGAAGACCCCAAAGACCACGGAAACCTCTAGGCAGTGTATATCTTTTACTACAGGCGCCTTTGAAGTACCAAAGAGATAGGCAATACACGATGTACCCTACAGATTTCGTAGAAGAAACTCTACGGACGTTGGATTTACTTCCGCCCCGCGACGACAGTGGTTCTAGGGCTTAAAGCCCTATCCCAGTGTCACACTAGTATTGCTAATTGTACCGCCAATCATGGTCTTCGCCGCGATATAGCATCGATAGGGGAGGCTATATTCAAGCCGAGAGCAGGTGCGCTATTTCATACTCTTCAGGCAGTTGAATGCTCTTATTGAATAAAAAGGTAGCTTAGCTCTCAGGTCCTGCACCACCACTTGGTGCCATACCACACCCACATGTATCTCCAATGGCGCGGGGAGAAAAAGCAAGGAATGCCTCTTGCCAAGATCACAATACGCCCTTGACCTTTTACGATGCATAGAGCGCGCAGCGACAAGATATAAGATGGAATGCAATGGAACAGGGCGCCCCAACCCCTGCATTTTGGCACCTCTTCTGTTTGCGGCCTAGACAGTTCATCGACCTCGTCGACTTGAGACCTGAGCGCGTGATGACTCCACTAGACGTTGCATCATCATCATCATCTCACCTACCCTAGTCCAGCAAGGATCTCGGAACGAGTCAAGGCAGCGGCTTATTGGAGGCATACCTAGTAGATAGACCGTTGTACAACCACACAGGAATGATCGAACTTAACAATGAGAAGGAGTGGCCAGCTCTAATTGGGTGCCGGAGCCGGCGGGACCGGATGTCTGGGTGACCGGACTCAATGCAAGTTCGTGGTACAAGACTCGGAGGACCGGGGAGTCCTTGGAACGCCGTCTGGATGCTTGACATGCATGTGCTCTGGCGGAGTTTTTGTTCCGTGTCATGCGGAACGCAAGGCCCATCAACACACGGGGGTCTGCAATTGAGGTAAGGGGTCTATATATCATATATTGACGAGGCGCCGAGGACACCTCAGATACTGTGAGTTGGCATAAGATCCTTAGCAAGGCCTTGCTGTGTCTACCATCCACCATGCCGCTTACCCCCCAAGCCACCAGTCCACAAGACATGGACCTATCCCAGCGTCTAACAGACGCCGTCTCAACAATCCGCCATCTCAAAGACACCTTCAAGCTCCCCTCCATCTCCTTCGGAGTCGTGCACAACGGAGCGGTAATCCTCAAACAATGCATCGGATACCGAGACCTCGAAAACAGCCTCCCCGCAACCCCAGACACAATCTACCCGATCAGCTCGTGCACCAAGATGTTCACGTCCGCGGGAATCGGCCTGCTCGTCGCAGACGGCAAACTCGCCTGGTCCAACCGGGTCTCGCAGCATCTGCCCGAATTCAATCCCGTGCGTGATCCCCGCATCTCCGCCGAAGCAGACCTCATTGATCTCATGCGCCATTCGATGGGGTACTCCGAGCCAACCGCGCTGTACCTCGGGCCAGATGGGTGCCACCTCCAGGACGCTGGCGTCAAGGGCCTCATTCCGCTGCTGAACCGCATGCGCACGGCTGATAAGGACGGACAGCGCTTTAACAGACACTGGATGTACGCCAACGCGAACTTTAGTCTTGCGGGCGAGATTATCGCGCGTGTTAGCGGGCGCCCATATGCAGAGTTCATCCACGACCGGATCCTGAAACCCCTTGGGATGGACCGCACGGTGCTCACTAAGGAGGACGTCGACGCCCAAGCTCAAGATGGTAATGTCGTGCGCCAGTACACGGTCCTCCGCGACGGGACGCACTGCCAACTCCCAGCCAACCACTGGCCGTTCAAGCAGACGACGCCCGAGCTCCCTGGGTCCGGGATGGGCAGCAGCCTGAACGATATGTTGACGTGGGCCATGGCCGTGCTGGCTGCTGAAGCCGAAGAAGAGGACAACTCTGTCTCCCCGCTGAAGCAGATGCGCCGCCTCCGCCGCGCCTACTGGACCAGACCCCCTGAGGACCCGGAGAGCAACGAAGCCGCGTTCGGCATGGGCTGGATGCGCATGACGCTGCCGACGTCTATGGTTGGTGCATACAGCGGGAACCGCTGCACGCGCGAGGCACCCTGGAAACTCCACCTGCAGCCTGACAATATCCTTGGTCGGGAGTCTGGGAGCCGGCTGATGATTGGACACTCGGGGGGTGCGATCGGGGGCATTGCGACGCTGTGGACGTTCCCCGAAACCCAGAGCGCAGTTTGTGCGCTGGTGAATGGGCGGGCGTTGGGGGATGCGAGTGATTTTGCAGCGCAGGTGCTGATGCAGGCGCTTTTTGACCTGCGGCCGCGGATGGACCTGCTTGTTTGGGCGAGGAAGGAGGCGGAGTTGGCGGAGGCTTTCCTAGAAGAGGAGGTGCTGGGGCCGTGGATGGCGAATCGGAAGATTGAGGATCCTGAGCGCGAGCTGGGCGTGTATGTTGGGCAGTATGTTGGGTTTGGCGGGCTGTTTGCGTTGACGATTTCCATGGGCGAGGATGGGCTTGCTGTGACCTTCAACCATGTTGAGCGCGCCAGGAGTCCGTTGGTACGTTTTAAGAAAGACACATACAGCTTCTTTACGGGGGACTTGGACCACTGGGCTACTGGGTTTGTCCTTCGCAAGCACTATAGCGAAACACTGCTCGAGTTCAAGGTGGATGACGCAGGCAATGCACTGGGGCTCTGGTGGACGTGGAATAAGGACGAGCAGCGTGCGTGGCTGGGGCGGGTGGATGGCCTCTGTTAGAGCTAGTAAATAGCTATCATAGCCTTCTCGGGATTGTTGTTTGATGTTGAGGTAGGCCCATATACCGCACAAATCCTCGTCGCTCCAGCACTGCGTATCCATCCCAAACACGGGCATTGATCTTGGGAGCTGGTCTTGCCTGCAGAAAGGATCTGGGTCTAAGAGCTCGCTGCATCGCAATCGTAGGGAGGGTTACGTGAATCTGGAATGGCTACGCCCGCCATATCGAACAGGTTGGTCAACGCAGACTAGAATCCAATCTCATTTCGGGCCTCTGCATTCACATAGCAGTACAGGGAAAACCAACCCTCGCAAGAGCATGGACAAAAACCTGCACCAAGGCCGCCTTCCACTACCGCCTCCTTTCCACTATTACTTGGGAAGAGCTTCACCACTGCCACCCAGGTCGCCTCCAGCGGCATACGGCTCTGGTGCCCTCGGAGACATTGTTTTTGGACTGAGGCCAAGGTTAACACGAGGTTATCAGCGCTTGGTACATTGCTTGGAGAAGAGGAGCAAGACAGTCACAGGCTAGACTTACTAGGTAAGGTTAGGGTTGAGCTACTGGCCAAAGCAATTAGCAAGAGGGAAAGTGGCGGGGCTGTGGTCATACCTTTTGTTCTGAGCAGTAGACAAGTCTTAGGTTTCAAGATTCGTTCGCACAATAAAGATCAGAAAGAAGAGGCAGACAGCGCAGCGCGAGGCCCGTACTTATAGACACTCCGGAGCACTTGCGTCTGAGGTCATGGGCAGCGGGTGATTTCACGGTGGCTCTGGAATTGGCCGAGGCCGAGTGCAGGTGATACCGAAGGTTTGTGAGAAGCAAATATGGTCAGCTGGTGCTCTATTCCAGATAGAGTACGAGCTTGAAGTCTACGTCACCGTGCCATGTAAAGTGAAGAAGCAGGTGGGTTTGAGGGTGAAGAGCAGTTCGGGAGTTCCGGTTGGCTCCACTGCCATAAGGTAGGTACGCACAGCTTTCGCCTTTCGGGCTTGTCGGCGGGCAGAGTGGGATGCTAAGGATTGGGGAGCTTATTCTATTGGAAGAATTCGGAGTCGCAGTGCAGTAGCTCAGGCCAACACACAATCATGACCCAGGCTGTGTGAAAATCCCAGGAAAGTAAGCATCAGCCTTGGGCCTAGGTGGAGGGTAGTAAGGGTACCCTAGCTTCATGACAGGGATGACACCAGTTCTCCTACTGCAGTCTGTAAAAAGCAAGAAGAGTCAGCTGGAGGCCGTTCCCCATCGATCGGGAGTCCACAAGGGGATTCTGGGTTTGGACCCTTCCACTCGCGAAGTGGAGGGGATTGCTTCTCGCTGACATCTTGCAGGCGCCGAATGGGAGAGTTTGGGTTCTGAAGTTCCGCGAAGCGATGGATGAACGTAGTGAAGGTAGGGCATCCCTGTCTGCGTCTGGTTCTGGGAGCCTCGTCAGGAGAAAGGCCTCAGGGGTTGAACTGGAGAGCGGTCGATGACAGTGCTGGCTCGTTCAATTGGAACCTGGCGGAATCTTGATGAGTCTAGCAAATCGGGAGGTTGGATAAGCCAGGTTTTGAACCAAGCTCCCTCATGTCTTTCCGTTTCTTGCAGATCAATCACAGCATTGCCGGGAGACACGTATCTTATTGCCATGCGCGCGGAGCATCATACACGCCCCGCTTATTCGCAAGGCCACGTCAGGCTCAAGCGGAGTCTTCCCAGCGTCGATGGTTCCACCAGACCTTCGTATTGACCATGGAGGCCAAAGAGTCCTCCTCAATGATCATGGACGTCCTATCATTGCTTGTTAGGTGCTGTGTAGAAACAGAGAGTAGTCAAGCGCCGATTGCTCAGGATTCCGCACCTGCTTGTCCGAGGATTCCGGGGTTTGTCCTACCACGTACTGCGACAGACACAGGGCTGGCATGGCTTCTGCATTTGTTGGCCGCGTCACATCTTACCTATAGATCAGCTCCGGCGATCCGGGCTTGTCCTACCAGGTACTCCGTACCGGACTGGATGGATTTCGAGCTTTACTTTCGGGGACCCTAGGGTGCTGGGTGCTTCAGGTGTTGAATACTAAGTATTATGCAACTCATTCCATCCAGCTCAAGCAGTCCAGTATCCCAAGCCGGAAGACTAGGATAACCTGACGCGGTGACACCTGGTGGGTGTGCGATAACCTCCCATTTTCACGCACGTGAGGAGGCAGATCGGCACCTGCGGGGAGTATTCATAGTCTCCTCCTTCTAGCTGGCAAATCGGCGGGTTTGAATAGGCCACGTTTTGAATTGGATTCTGAGTCGTACAGCTGCATAGGTCAGATCCGACTCACACTGGGTGTATTGTCTGGCACTTGCACACGGAGCTCGCTCAGAGCATGTAGGGCCAATTGGTCGATAGAAGGATGGATTTAGATGGATGTTGGAGGAAACATGCCAGTGCTTTTTCTCCCGTACCAAGCCTTCTTGCCTCGAAGCGCAGTCCTCGGCAATTGAACGACATGTAGAGAGTCTACTCCTGCAATAAACATGTCGCCGTGACATAGTAACCATCTTTGTGAGTCCTTGCGGCCAAGAAGCCACGCTGGCTGCAGCATCAAGATTCAGTAGAGACAGATCTGAGAGCCATAAGTACGTTCGGGGGTTGAACCATCGGGTTACCCTGCTCGAGGGCCCTGTGGAGAAGAGTCCGCAGCAGTTGAACAGAACCTTTGACATTGTATTTGTGGATGCTGCCAAGGAGGACTATATTGATACTCTTGTCCTTCCAATGTTGGATGGAGTGACGATGACCAAGTGGCAGCTTCGAATGGTGCAATTGCTGACAGGGCATACCGCTGCAACGGAGATAGACGCAGATCTTTGAGATATGCCGCCTGAGGCGCAGATCCTATTAGACAACCGTACTTGGTAGGCTAGAAAATGCGCTTGCAGGTGCATAGGGTGTATCGGGATAGAGGGTTTCGGGTGACTTGAGCAGGACATGAGTCTGACCGACTGAAACCAGGAAAGGGAGTTTTGGACTAGGATGACTTCTGATGTCTTGTATTACTATTAGTCTATATATTCGAGCTGATGTGTGAGAGTGAGGACACATTTAACTGCATTATCTCAGCAGGCACCAGTAATATCGCAAGCGATTTTCTCGGCCAAGGCGTCTGGAAGGACGTTAGTAAGGATATACAAAGCCAATGGTGTGGTATAGAACTTACAAACAGTAGCCTGCGGATGACCTGGAGGCAGAAAAGGGAAAGCAGCTGCATCAACGACTCGCAGTCCTTTGACGCCGTAGACCCGGGCCTTGGTGTCAACGACAGCCATGGTGTCATTCGCCTTGCCCATTGCGCAGGTACAAGCTGCATGATAGACGGGGGTGAAGCTCCTGCGGATGATATCATCGATCTCGGCGTCGGATTGCACTTGCGGACCGGGGAAGGCCTCCTCTCCAAGAGCAAACGGCTGCATGGCAGTGGAGTTCCAGAACTCCCGGGCGCGCTTGAAGCCGGCAATGGCCACTTCCATGTCGGCGGGATCAGTGAACCAGTTCGGGTTAATGAGCGGGTTGACGGCGGTATCCGCGGAAGATATGGTCAGGTTTCCCCTTGAGCGCGGGGCGACGAGGGCGACGGCTAGGGTAGCGTAGTTGTGGCCGTCATTGGGGTCGGCGGTGCTGCGGACCTGTTGATAGCCGAAGTAGGCCGCCTCCGGGAGGTATTCGACCTCCGGCCAGTCGCCGGGGTATTGGGCAAGGGCTGCAAGGGTGCGGTTGGAGAAGCTGCGTCGGTGGGAGTTGGGGATTTTCTCCCAGCCAACAACATCCGTGCCAGGGTTGGAGTATATGCCGGTTCCATTCTGGTTGAATTCCAGCGCGGCTTGGGCGGCGACTTCAGATCACTGAGGGAAGAGGCTGTGAGCGCGTTGACGCGGTATGAGAGGCCAAAGATGACGTGGTCCTGCATGTTCTGACCAACACCCGGTCGGTGAGCAACGACTGGGATGTCGAGGGCCTGTAAAGTGTCCGCTGGGCCGACGCCAGAGGCCAGCAACAGTTGCGGCGAACCAAAAGCACCACCGGAGATGATGATCTCCTTGCGAGCGCTGAGCTGGTATGTCATGCCGGCAGTGTTAACGATGACGGCAGTAGCTCGTTTCTTGTCGTCGAAGAGAACCTTCTTCGCGAGGGTAGTCTTGTAGACCTGATAGTTTGTGTAAGGGAGCGCCTTGCGAAGAAAGGAAGTCTCAGACGAGTCGCGGATACCGGTGGTGGCATTGATTGTGAACGTGCCGTAAGACTGTCCGATCAAGGAGCCGCTCGACAAGCCAGGAACCGAGGACATTCCAAGCGCTTCAAGCCCCTTGGCCGCCCAAGTTCCGAACGCGTGTACGTAGCGAGAGTAAGACACCGACAGGGGGCCTGTGCCATTGCCCATGACCCGCGGGTCGTACTCGGGTGTCGCGTTCTGCAGGCGCATGCTGTTGTCGGGAGGAGTGAAATGGAGACTCTTC
Source organism: Aspergillus mulundensis (assembly GCF_003369625.1). Lineage (NCBI taxonomy): Eukaryota > Fungi > Ascomycota > Eurotiomycetes > Eurotiales > Aspergillaceae > Aspergillus > Aspergillus mulundensis. The sequence goes on along the minus strand of NW_020797891.1, from coordinate 239,266 downwards.
TCGAAGAAGGGGAGAAGGTTGCCAAAAGTGTAGCTGGAGTCGCCCACGGCATCGGCCCATAGCTGGTAGCTCGCCTTTGTACCGCGATGGTAGAGCATGAAATTGCGGGCGGAGCTGCCGCCGAGACACTTTCCACGAGGATAGAGAAGCTCATCGCCATAAGAACCGGCTTGAGGGGTGGTGACATACCCCCAGTCAATCAGCGGCTGCCAGTCCGTGGGAGACCGACCGGTGTAATAAGTCCCCGTGGCAGGAACCTGGCTGATGTTGCCGTTGTCAACCTCATAGAAGCCGCCGGCTTCCACGACTGCGACCGAGCCGGACTGTTGTTCGGCGAGGCGAGTGGCCAGGGTCAGGCCGGCAGTGCCTCCTCCAACGACGATGTAGTCGAAGGTGGCATTGGTCCCGGGGACTCCGAAGGAGGTGCCCACCAGACCGGCGACTGCGGGAGGCACCAAGGCTAGAGCAGCTACGGCGCGAGGGAGATGCATGACGACGGACGAGACGAGCCTGGGGGGAGGAAACGAATGGACATTGTGCTGTTAAATAGCAGAGGTATGATGCAGATCATCGTCGCTCTCAATCTTGATTCTTGAGGGTGCGTGGAGTTGCAGAATGCAGATCGGGAGAGGAAGCTTGGGTCCTTGAGTCATGACTAACCGATGACTAAGCGCTTGGCTGCTACTTCCGCTCTTGGCTGACTTGTTGACTCTTCCTCTTCCTCTTCCATTTCCTGTTGATTCTTCCGTCAAGCCCAGCTCAACTCTCTCGGACTCTCACTGCCAACTGCCAGGACCGTGGAAGTCAATCCAGGAAGAAGTCATCGTCACGAATGTCGCGACTCGCCAGGGTCCAGACGCTGTGGGTAGATCGCTTTCCTTCAGCTCCACCGAACTGACTCGCCTAGGGAAGTGGAGCGATTGCATCAGAGCGTCCACGATCTCGAACACCAGTTCCTGCAACATACGATCAATGATTCCGATCGCCCGGTTGCCTCGGTTCCAATCAGACCGCGGAAGGGACGGGATAATACTCACACTGACAGCGCGCACTCCTCCTCCCAGTCACATTGGTGTGGGCCGGGCTCGTCACTTTACTTCATCGGTCTCATAAACGCCTACCTTTCTGCAGCTCTTGAACAACCCGAAGACGACCCAACTGTGCACCCGACGTCAAAACAGCTTGCTGGAGGCGAGCCTATCGCAGGTGGGACTGGGGGGCTGATTCATACCTCAGCATAGAAGGTAACCTTTTCTTGGGCATGTTCTGACATTCCTATCACCCAGCATATCAGATCATAGACGAGACGATTCTCGTGAACATTACAAGTCCCTTTGGGCTGATGCGCCTCCGCGCTAGTCGATATCGTCCTTGCACCATGCATGCAGTTTGGCGTAGCTGTAAAGCCAGACAGCAGACCGGATAATGATGGAATTACAGACGTCAGAATCGCTAGCCGTTGGTATTACCATCGCCCATAGGCTATTCTCTTGTCGGAACTGGAGACGCGAATTCTCAGGCCCTTTTGACTCTTACGCTCTCATCATACCAACTGAAGGAATCAATGTGGAATAGAAATCGCATTGGCAGTTCTAAGCTTGACATGGTTCTTCTATCGGATCCAATCAGCCCTGGGCCTGCCACAATCCCCGCGCCCGCTCATTTGGTCTCAATCTGAGCCCTCTATCATCTCGACAAACATAGCAGGCGCCAACACCAAGTTCGCAAGTGACGCTTCTATTCCCCGGAGCTCGTCGGTTGAAGCGTGCTTGATCAGCTTCCAAATCAAAGTCGAGCTGATCTCGGTCGTCTTCTTGTTGTCTTTGGGCTTTGGTATGAATGTGAGCGTGGAAGACGGGCTTGCGGTTCTGCAGCACATCCAAACCGGTGACGCGGGCTTGACCACCCCTCTTTCCATCTCCGGAGTTTTGGGCCGGTCTTCGAATGCTGGATCTCAGAGCAGGTCAGCCAGGTTATCCGATTTGTCAATCCTGCGGAATACTCTACCTTGTTCTGTCATGGGTAAGACTCTGGCTGAGTTCAGACAACCCTCAATCCTAGTTTCAATCGTCTTTGACTTTGTCTCGGGCCTTTCCCAGGAAGTCCAGGGATTATATCCGTCCAACTGTGTCGGTATCCCCCCTCCAGACGTCACGATCTCCCATTCGCGTCCAGCATCGCTGGTCAAAATATCCCTGCAATACCAAGCATCAAATCCGTCAATCAAGTCCGGCCCAAGGAGGCAGCAGAACTCAAGCTCAAAGCCATCACTGCCTAAAACGTTGGCAAGTTGCGATTTCAAGCTTGCCCATTGGGCTATCGAGCTTGTGAACGGCGAGCCTTCGTACACCCACATGTAATCCCGCAGCCCATGCTCGACCCACAGCTGCACCCTCTCCTCTCTAGTCAGGATCATGGCATCCTCGTCCATGCGATCTTCCTTTTTATCTGCCACGCCTTCGTCGCTCAGGGGCCATATGATGGCGGCGATCAGATTCAAGTCGGCGGGGGCGTTCTCGAACACATGCTGCAGTAGGGCGAAGTGGCCTCTGTGGGGAGGGTTGAACGAGCCCGGGTAGAGGAGGATGCGGTTCGCTGTGTTTTGACGGAGCTCTAGTGGGCGATGGGGACTCTTATTGCTGAAGAGCTTGCCGTCAGTTCGGATTATCTGGATATAATCCTGCAGTGATCGGGCCATTTTGCTCGGTATTGATGAGCGCAGATGAGGTGAGTGGATGTTGGTACCAACTCACACTGCGTCAGTTCTGACTGGAGACATGGAGGATGTTTGTCCTCGTTTGCTACGTTCTGCTTTGGGCAAAGGACAAAGGCGTGGGGTTCCAGAGGGTTCTGCACGACTGCCCCAGCTTGGTAGGTAAGAAGGTGTGCGGGTATGGTTTGCTCTACTTCTTTTTATTACAGAAGGATCTTAGTACTGGCTTGCGGTAATGCACCACCACAGTCCCAATTTGACGAGGACCTGAAGAAGCAACGAATTGTGGATGGTAAGGCTTGGGCCTTCAAGCCCGATATCCATCCGAATGAGCCATGCCATATAGCCTTCATCGGATTCTGTCGAAAGTCTTTCATTGCAATGCATCCACCCTCTCCTCTTGCAGTCCTGCAGCACTGCCACGTCTCTTCATCCGGGATACATCAGAGCGTCTAGTTGCAGCCATTCATGCTGGTATTTGACTCCGAGATACGATGACATGAAGCGGAACGGCGACTGCAGAGCCCTGATCACATAGAGCTCTCACCTCACATAGTGGTCAGCACAGCTGCCAGTCATGGTACGGTGCAGTTGTGTAGTTGTGCAAAGCATTTACAGTGCTAATGATACTGCTCAGCTTCTATGGCACTTCGACTTCTCCCAGGCCCAACACTAGCCTTGTTTGTGCCTTATGTTACAATATCAACGACACACTCGCTCATCGAGGCTCGTTGAGGAAGGCGATGGGTGTAAATTCCAGCTGCGGGTAAAAGTCCGAGATGAACCCAACAACTCGTGTGGATCGTCTAGACAAAAGGGAGTAGGCTGCATCTTGTTCCGGATTGACAAGAGCTCGGTCCGTTGATATTTGTGGAGGGAATCTCGAGGCTCCTGGGTTTGGGTGACTCAATATTTGTGCTYTGGATGAGCGAACCCTACCCAAGGAAGGAGGTACCACTGGTACCGACCTATGACGCGTCCGTGCTGATTCTCCCTCTTCATGACGGCCAAGAACCATCGTTCATCACTTTCCCACACTAGCAATACCTGAACCTTCTTCAAATCTACTAAGATGAATCCTGACATCCACGACAACACAGAGCCCATCCACGTCAACAAAGTGAACACCGATCCAAGATCACAGCACGACATTGGTTATCACGAACCCGAGACGCCAGTTATGTGATACCCGCTCCTCAACCAAATCAACAACAGCACACTTGTTTGCAAGGGCTCTTTGGCGTGGAGTGCAGCACTATATTGATCCTGATATCCGTCTTCTTGGTCTTCTACATTGCCCACCAGATTCGTTTCAATCTCATTATGTGATGAATGCGTCATGGACATGTTGCGTTCCAATAGCGCTGTGAGGTAGATGCAATTTCCAAAATAATTTTCTACACTAATCATCCTCAAAGGGTCCGTGCAGAACAGCGGTGGCCTAGGTATCGCTTTCGCGTTAAGCTTTTTGAGGCTGGACTTTGCCGGGCATGTCCGAGCCAAACAATGGGCTATATACATTCCCACCCGGCCCTATCCTTCACGTCTAATATCATTGCAGAGGCTCACATCGGCATGACCCTCCTCCTGTAGACCGCGGGTGCGATAGCTAATGTTTTAGGATCGAGTTCTACAGCCGCTGTCCTACGACACGTCATACATGGACCGAACCTGAGCGCAGTTATCATCACGCTAAGTCTCTATGTGCGAGCTCATCTTCATGACTCATTATCGCAATAATACCAAGGGACTTCATCATGGGTGGCGAGATAAGGCGCGTTTCGCAGCCGAGGTCTGGGCGCGACACCATCAAGGCTTGGTTACCGGCTGAGCAGTAGACGTATCAGATTGATCCTCCAGATTGGGCTGGAATCTGCGAAGGATGCTTGGCAAGAAGCAGCAATAGTACGAGTATAGTACTGTACGAAGTACGACCTAGAGGATCGACCATTCCCGGAAGGAAGACCCCGATGCCCGGACGAGGCGCTCCGTCGATCTGCCCCGAGTTAGAATTACTCGGTACTGACTATGGCAAAGGTACCGTGTTGTCCGATCTTGCCAACGGAAGACAAAGAAATTGGGTTCGCCCTAAATCCTGGATGATCCCCAAGGCAGCTCCTACTAATATTCAACACATCCCATCATGCCCCTGTTATCTAGGCCGCTAAGCCCTTGTCCCACATTACATCCTCGCGCCATGGCAAGCCCTAGTCCAGAGTATCTGGCCGAGTCCAGAACAACCGAGCTCTATGTCGGCCTCGCCATTCCCATCCCAATTCTCATCGTCTCAACCGCCCTTCGCCTTTGGTCTGAGCTGTACCTGCACCGGAATTGTTTAAAGGTTGATGATATCCTCAGTATCCTTGCTACGGTATGTGCCCAGTTTGCCAGGAAACGACACTATTGCTAAGAGTGGCAAGGTCGCCATTGTTGGTTCTAATGCCACATTTCTACAAGGTACGTCGCGTATCCGAGGATGACTACAAATGCTCAGGCCTGCTTTTCCCTAGCACCGCGATACGGACTCGGGCGACGCGTCCAGACCATGGCAGAGGAGGACATTACGTCCCTCGGAAAAGTACCATGCCATTGCCGATGCTACGACTGCGAACTAACCAATGCCATATCAGCTCATCTTCATTGCGTTGCAATTTTACTTCTTTGGCAACGCTGGCACCAAGCTCTCCGTGCTTGCCCTTTACTACCGTGCCTTCCCCTCCCTTACCATTAGGCGCGTTAGCAGCGCAACGGCCGTTGTGACGATTCTCTGGTTTTTAGCCACTGATTTTGCTTGGACCTTTCAGTGCATCCCTGTACAGAAGATGTGGAATACCATGATAGATGGCAATTGCTTGGCCGCCCACTCGGCCTTGTACTGGCAGGCTGGCAGCAACCTGGGCCTGGATATATGGATCTTTATCATGCCTCTACCGCTTATTGCGAAGATGCGTATGATATCCACCCGGCAGAAGCTTTGTCTGGTCTTTCTTTTCTCTGTCGGCCTTGCGTACGTCCGTCCTATCTGCTCCCCTCAGTCGAGCCATTGCTACAGAGACAGTGCTATACTGTGCCGCTAACTTTCTATCCTACCACAGATCCTGCGTCCTTGGCGCTGCGCGAATTGCACTCCTGGTTCAGGTTCAGATGATGTCCCCAGACTTTACCTGTATGTTCAATCCATTCCACCTGCCCTTCCTGCCTCCTTGAGTCCATCCCACCAGTTTCGGTTACCCGCGCCCCCGCTAACAAAAGCCACAACGTTCAGGGGATGGCGTTCCATTCAGCATTCTGTCAGTCTGGGAGCTCGTGACAGCGCTCCTGTGCGCGAATCTCCCCATCATCTACAAGCCCATTGCGGCGGGGTTCCGCCGGGCCAGAGCCATGGGTTTGGACGACAACGAGCACGCTCAAGCTGCCCGTAGCCATGGCAATGTCCCTCCGCAGGGCCGGAGCACACATACCTGGTCGAGGTCGCGGTCGCGCGTGAATCGGGCGCTCCGGTTCAAACGGAACATGAACGTGGATGTCAACCTTGCGTATTCTATTCGTCTGGCGTCTGAAAGTGAGCTGGGAAGCGGGAGTAGCGGTACGCAGCGCACGGGGACAGGAACCGTCGTGGGCACGTGCACGGCATCTTCAGAGACAGAGGTCGAGCTCGAAGATGTAGGCGCTGTCACCACTACGGATGCAAACGATACTACAGTTGCTCATCGGCGTCAGCACGGACATGAACGGCCTGTTTCTTAGGGTTATTTTACATGTATGAGCTAGGGATGGTCCACTAGATCCATATTGATTCAATCAAAACACACCATCAAGTTTCTCATCCTGGCAGATGTTATATTACTTATGGAAAGCCTGTGACAACCTTGATGGTTCAAAGGGGGTAATGACTCGGCGATAAGTGAATAAGTCTCGAAACGGTTCTTTCATTCTTCGATTAATCTCCTGGCGTCAATACTGTTATAGGTGGAGACCATTATTTATAGTATGTTCAGGCTTCCATGATAGTGTAAGAGACATTCTATGAAAAACCGCATCTATACAAAAGACTCAAAGTAAACAGGGCTATTCCCCGGAGATTTGTTTCACTTTGGAAGCAGATAGGCAGTATGGATACGGCAGCTTTAATCTATGTACCTCGCTTATCATTTATTTCACAGCTGGATACGCAGTAGGGATCTTGCAGAGTTATGAAGAATAGTCAACGTGACAATGCTCCGCGAGAGTTGCAAAGGCCATCAAGGTGCGCAGTATCGACATATAAAAGCCTTGGAATGCCGTCTCATCTCAACATCATCAACATTCTCAGACAACCCAAACTACCACCAAAATCACCCAAAATGAAGTCCGCCTTGATCAGCGCCTTCGCTGCTGCTGCCCACTCTAACGAATTCACCCTCTCCGTCACCGACACAACCTCAGCCACCAGCGACCTCAACAACCGCAAGGTCGTCTTCTATGGCTCCACCCTGCTCGTCTCCGCATGGCCAGCCAGCACGGCGTCAAGTTCTCCGGTGGCGCCGGCTCTCTCGCGGTCAAGAACAGCGATGCTGGTCAGTCACCCGCTCTTTGAACAACAACCTGGTCAGCTGGGTTATCTGACTATAGCACTGTAGTCTACGTTGCCAAGGACGGCCACTTCAGCGTCGTCGGCACTGACCACACTGGGTCCCTGCCAGTGCTATTACCGATGGCTTCACCTTCAGCGGCAACGAGCTGAAGCTCGCCGGGGGCTCGTTCTACGCCTGTCTGGAGGAGCCACGTCCTTCTTACGGCGATGCCCCTGACGATGAGGCTGTCTATGCTGATAATTGTGTTATCCTTGGCGATAATTGTGTTGATATGACCCTGAACAAAGCTGATGTCTCAGCGGAGTCTGCTTGGACTTTGATGGATCAAGGCTGCGGTCGACGGGTCTCATGGCTGGATTCTGCAGCGTGCTTGTTTTTACAACCTTGGAATGAGATTGTTCATGAATCTGCTACAATGCAGTGCTTTGTATATGGAGATTACACTGGTTTGAATCTCTGTCTAGCTTTTGGTGTCCTTGATGGGCTTGGTTTTATGCTAGAGACAAGATTAGGGCTCGTGGGGCTAGCCCTAATTAGTTGACTTGGAGGTTAACTCCAGAGAAACTATCTGTGACCATTCGAGAAAATGCCTAATATGATGGTTGAATATTCGCGGAGAACGTAAATATGCTATCTACCCTGGTAGCTTTGGTATAGTGGTGTATAGATGGCCATGGTCACTTCTGCCCGCAGCACCCCCGTCCCTCCCGGTCAATTCTCCAACTCCCATCATCACCAGTCGAATATCAACAGAATGCCCACCCGAGTCGCTTCCTGCCACGTCTCGCCCATCTTCCTGTCTGCCTCCAACACAACGGGAAAAGCCATCTCGCTCGTCCACAAAGCAGCCGCCAACAATGCCCACCTCGTCGTCTTCCCAGAGTCCAATCCGCTTGCCCGGTACACCTTCATCGCGCAGGCGGAGCAGATCCATATCTCCACGTGGCCGGCGTTTGGCCGACGAGACTTCCCTCCGATGACGCCGGTGCAAGGAATTACGATAATGTTGCTGCGAACCGCGCCCGCGCCGCGGCGCATTGCTTCGAGGCGAAGTGTTTCGGCGTTCTCTGCGCGGGGGTCCTGGCGTCCAACGCGGTGGATGTTATAACCGATGGCGCGAGGGATCCCGAGGCTGTACGGAATGCGCTGCTAACTTCGTCGCGCGGGGCGAGTATGTTCCTTGATCCTACCGGCGCGGCGCATCCGGCGTTTACGGTGGATGAGAAGGGGGGAATGGTTGAGACGGAGTTCCTTCAGGACGAGGAGGGGATTCTGTATGCGGATTTTGAGCTGGAGCGTTGTGTTGAGGGCAAGCAGTACCATAATATTGTGGGGGGTATCAGCGGCTGGATGTCTTTGATTTGAGGGTTAATCGGGAGAGGAGGGAGCCTGTTGTTTTTGGGGATGGGGTGGAGGATTTAGGTAGAGGGGAGATGAAGGTTGAGATGGCTGATGAGTAGTTTGGACAGTTTGTAGTTATGCTGAAGTACACATATGGATTTCTTGCTAGATTGCCAAATTAAAGTCGTTGATTACAGTCATCACTCTTACCGTTTCAAATCAAACACTCTTACCCGTGCAGCGAGCTCAGATGCGTACATCATCCGGTATATACATGCCGGGTGAAGTCATCAGTAGGATCTGTCTCTTCTCGGCGTTCTTCCGACGATGATGGTTTGTCCTCGATGTCCGCTCCCTCCGTGATCGCACTCGACGCGTCGAAGCTCAGTGCCACATCTTCGAGGGACAACCCACGGGTCTCGGGGTATCAAAGGAACGTAATAACGCACCAGATAACTAACAGGCAGACATAGACGATGTAGTATTTCCAGCCGATGGCATCCATTGCAATGGGGTTCACGAACGTGTAGAAGATGACGGCCACAATGCAGGAGAGCCAGGCAACCATGAGACCGCGCGATCGTAAGCGGAAGGGCCATATCTCGCAAGGATAAGGCATGAGTAGAGGGGTCGGAGCGATGTCGTATCCGGCAAGATAGATGAATATGGATGGGACCATGGCAACCCCTGTCGCTGAATTATCGGTCGATTCGAAGGAACCGTTCAGACCGGTCATGACAATGTAGCCGACCAGCATGATACCTGCGGAAGCAAGAAGAGTTTTCGGCGGCCCATGCGCTCAACGGAAAGCGCTGCGCCAAGGGCGAAGAAGTGGTTCCAGATTTGTAGGCCCGCGGAAATAAGTATTTGGTCACCGGTCTTTGTCACCCCGACGGCTTGGAGTACAAGGGATAGCTAGTAAGACAGAGGGCCGTTGCCGGCCCATTGACCGTAGAAGCCCAGGGTGATGGTAATGAAGAGCCAGTGTCGGTTTCCTGGCGTGCAGATGAGTTCTGTCCAAGCCGACTCCTTCTCTGCCGCCATCTCCGCAGCGATCGCCTCCTGAATGCCGCGTAGTTCGCTGTTGACCCAAGGAGCATTTTTATCTCCGCCGGCATGGTGATCAACCAGTGCTTTTCGTGCTTCGGCAATGCGTCCGACAGAGGTCAACCACCGCGGACTTTCCGGCACTAGCCAAAGCCCAGGTAGAGCCAACGCAGGCATCAGCAGCTGCAGTATAGAGGGAAAACGCCAGGCCCAGCTGGAAGCCCAGGTCCAGGTACCGTACGTCACCCACGCTGCAAGAATGCTGCCGATGTAGTAACTTGTTATATAGAGAGCACTCGCAATGCCGCGATGGCTCGGGTATGCCACCTCGGCGATCAGGACCGGGGTCGCGTTGTTCATCCAGCCCATCGTCATACCAGTGAACAGACGAGCAACCATGAAGCAAGCCGAGTTGGGCGCCGCCGTCTGCATGACTGCCGATTATGAGGCAGATAAACCACAACTAGATACCCGCTTTTTGTCCGTAGCGATTCGCGACCGTTGCTGCGGCGAGGGTGCTTGTAGCGGCGCCGTTCCAGTAGAGGGCGTTGGTGAAGCCGAGCCACACGCTGCTTGGATTCCATAAATTCGATCCAACCGGGCAAAGCTTGGAGGCCGTTGAGAAGGGAGCTGTCGTAGCCGTTCATGCTTGCTAGGACTTGTCAGCGATGGAGTTGCGCAGACAATGGGACAAGAACATACACAAGAACGTCAGGCAGATGATACCGACATTCAGCTTTGCCAGGTATCCATACTCCCACCAGCCCCGTGGAGGAGGTGTCTCAGCGGCGGGATCGACGTGACTCATTTTTTCGGCCATCGTGGAAAGCTGCTTGGTGTTGATGGGATCGAGGACATTGTCGCGCACAGCATACGTATAGATACGGGCTTATCTCAACCGTACGTAAGGTCTAGAAGACCCCGGACGGTATCAAGATAGCATGATTATGCGGAGATATGCGAAGGGAGTCCCCACTCCATCATCTCCTTACCGGTACCGTGCTTACTCATCTGCCGCCCAAACCCACCTGCCGCCCAAAACGACATCTACACCGACATTTGCTCGTAGAATTTAACCACCTATATCTTATTTATTTTAACTTTAATAGAGAAAGCAATAAAATATATTAACTTCTTAAAGCCAGGAGAACATTTTTTATATATAAATATTACTAAGAAATTTAGTATAAACCGCAGTACTTTGTTTAGATATTATAAAGGCATTTAAGGCTTAAAAAAAGAGCAGTACAAAAACCTATTATTACTTAACGCTTAATAATTAAGAGATCTTATAAATTATATTAATTAACAGGCCAGCCATGGCTTATTCTACACCTATAATATAGTTAAGAACTTTGCATTTAAAATTACTTAAAAAAAGGCAGGAAGCAACTAGGTTTCGCGCTGGCTTAAGAAACATAATAATAAGCTTATAAGTGCCTATATAACTAGGATTAATTTTTTAAGAAAAAAGGCCAATTTGGCCTATAAATACTCTTTATACTTTAACTGCTTAAAGCGGAAAATGGATAAATATAAGGTGCTAGCTAAGAATACCTACAACATAAACAAAAAAAAATTTCTTATTAAAATACTTACAAAATACAAGAGGATCTTTTCCAAAAAAACCTATTTTTATTCAGGGATAAAGCAACGCCTACAGCCTGGAAATAAGGAGTAAATAACCACTATTACATGTATATTAGCTAATAAAAGGTCACTACCTCCAGGCCTTATTTACTAGTTAGCTGCATTTAAACTGCAGGACACCTGGCTTTAAAACTTTAAACTATAAACTTATAACTATTTTTTTGCCTTATCCATATCCGGATAAATAAATAATAACCTTGGATTAGCCTGGGTTAAACAAGTATTTAATAAATTAATAAGGGATAAAGCAAGAAGGCATTGGAGGCTTTTTCTCCTTAATAGCCATGGATTTTATATTATAATGCGCTTTCTAAAGTACTGCGAAGCTAATAAGATACTCGTGGCTACTTATCCGCCTTATTTAACTTATACTTTGCAGCCTTTAAATATTAGAATTTTCTCTTTTTTTTTTAAGGCATACACTAATAAACTAAATGTATTTATGTATTTTTGCCAAGGCCTTAGCACTATTATAAAGCAAGACTTCTTTAAATTATTCTAGGCGGTATGGGAAAAGGCTTTATCTCCTAAGAATATAAAAAGTTTATAAAAAGTAACTAGTTTATTCCCTTTTAATCCTAAGATTATACTAAGGCGCTTTAGGAAGAATATAAATAAAACTCCTATATTTACTAACAATCCGGAGGGCCCACTGCAAGCGAATAACTAAAAAAAGATTAATAAACTAATTAGGGAGATCTTTAAAGACCCTAAGCCTTAAAAGGTCAAGAAACTTAGTATTATAGTTCATTATCTTTATACAAAGCTTGTACTTATAAAGGCGCGCAGTCAAAGCCTTAAAAAGGCCTTAATTAATAAGAAAAAAAAAAGGCAACAAGGAAAGCTACTTATATTTTAACTCCAGGCACTAGAGGATGGCAATATAGTTTTCTACTCTTTTAAAAAAATTTAACAGGCCCGCGATCTCTAAAAGCAGAAAAATAAGGCTATATAACAAAAAAAGGCCAGGAAGGATAAAGATAAGCTACGCCAATAACAAGCTAAAGAAAAAAAGAAACAGTAAACTAAAAAAAACGCAAAAATAAGAGCTGCAAATGCAAAAAAACAACAGCTTAAAGCAAAGAGGAAGAAGGCTAAAAAAGACCACTAAAAGAAAAAGGCCCGTATAGCCAAAAAGGCGGAGAACTAGCTTTAAAATAGCTTTAAATTAGCCAAGCTAGGAAAGAGCAAGCCTCCAGCAACTTTAAAAGCGTCCCCTAAAAAAAAACTCCCCCCCCCCAGCCCTAAAGTTATTCCCAATACCCCAATCTTAGTAAATTGTTAAGGCCGCGAGATCCGGCTACCGCAGCGTTTTTAAAAGTCCTAAATTTATATATAAAGCAATTAGCTAGTGTAGAATACACCACCAAAATTTTAGGTTCTCATACCTTTTGTATGTGTTAAAAAGCTTCATTTTTTCTTGGTGGTGGAGATCGATTTTTGGGCGGCAGGTGGGTTTAGGCGGCAGATGAGTAAGCACGGTAGTGTTGGAGAAGCTGGAGGAGCGGCGCCGCCAGTTCCGCCTTGGAGGAGCTGCTTACCTAATCTCTCCAGGCGGCTTCCTCTTTCGGAGTTACGGATGCCTCAGGCAGAAATTAGTCATGTAAGATTAGGATAAGAATTAAGGGGTAAATAAAACATAAGATTTTTTAAAATTTAAAATAAATAAAAATATAAAAGTTTAATAGCTAAATATAAAAAAATTTAAGCTATATTTATCCTTTTTTTTTTATAATTTATTTTTTAATTAGGTTGTGAGATTTAGCCAAAGTTAAAAATTAATTTTTTTTTTATTTTTAAAAATTAGTTAAAGTTATTTAATTAAGTTTACCATAAAAATTTAAAAAAATTTTACTTTTTATTTAATATACCCCCTAGCATTTAAAAAAATAAAAATACTAATATTAAGTATTAAAAATAGCTTTAATTTTAATAAAACTAAGTTAATAAATAAATATTTTATAGCGCGGGCTATTAAGAAGTTTAGTAAGGTTATTTATTAATTAATTTTTTATTTTTATTTAATTAATTTTAATTTTTTTATTTTAATACTTCTTGCAAAGCTAGTAATAGTAAATATTAATATATTAAAGTTATATAATAAATATAAAATTATTTAAGTTAAGTAATTATATAATTTAAGTATTATTATAAAAAAAAGTATAATTTAACCTTTAAATTAAATTTTATAATATTAAAAAGTTTTTTTTATTATATAAGGTTTTTTACTTTCTTAATAATAGTAAGTAATTTAGCTTTAATAATAAAAGTAGTAATTATTTTTTATTTATTAGTATTTTAGTTAATTAAACCTTTAAATAGCTTTATAAGCTATTTATTAAAGCTTTATTAATTAAAATTATTACTAAAAAATATATTAAAAGCTATAGTAATAATTTTTTTAATATTAACTAAGTATTTAATGTTTAGGTTTTTTATAATAATAATATATTAAATAATATATTAAATAATATATTAAATAATATATTTAGTTACCTTAATATAAATTTTAATAAGTTATATTATATACTAAGCAAGTTTACTAGCTACTTTAAAGGTATTAAAGCATGTTATTATAATAAAATAAAAAAATAAGCTAATAAGTTATTAATATAAAAAAATATTTTACTTTATAAATATATAATTTAAAAGCACAAGTGTTAATTTTTCATAAATAAAAATATTTTTAATATTTTACTTAATATTATAAGGTTATATTTAGCTTATAAATTATTAATATAAAAATCTTAAAGTAACTAAATTTTTTAATTATAATAATTATAAATAATTTTAATATTTAAAAACTACTTTACTTTACTAAGATTTTATTATTTATATATATATACTTTATATATTTAATAAAGTTAATGGCCTTTTTTTAGCTTTAGCTAATTTTTTACTTATAATAAGTATATTATTAATAAAAAAAATAATTATAAAATACTTTATAATAAAAAATAAGGCTTTTTTAGCACTAGGTTAAAGCTATATTTAAAAAATATTAAAAATATTTTTTTTATTAAATATATAATAATTATTTAAGGCTATATAATAATTAATTTAACTTAAATACTTTATTTTTAACACGCCAGGGGCCAGGTGGTATTTTAATATATATTTTTTTTATTTATAAAGCTTTAAATAAAGGCATTAATAATATTTAATTAAATAATATTAAGGTTAAAATAAGTAATAAATATTATTATAAGTTAGAATAATTAGGTAGCAAGAGTTATTATTATAATATTAATATAATTAATAAATTAAAAAAATTTTTAGCGCAAAGGCGTGCTTTAAATTTATTTAAATAGCTAGTAGTATTAAATTTATATTTAAATATTTATATAAGTAATATAATAATTTTGCTTTTTAATATAAAAATAATTTTAAAAGTATAAAGTTTTTTAAAAGTACTAAATTTAACTTTAATAACCTTTATAAACTAGTTTTTATATAAATACTTTATAAGTTTTGCCTAGTTTTTTAGTTTTTTTTAAAGTTAATTTTAATAAATAACTTTACTTAATGCCTCTTGCAATGGTCTGGGAGGCTTAAAAATTATTAAATAAAAAAAATATAATATTTAGTAAAAATTTTTATTAGCTAATAAAAAAGTTTAGTATAAAAAACTTTAAAAAAGGCTTTTATTTTAGGTAGTTTTTATTTATAAAATTTTTTAAATCTTACTTTTAGTACAGGCGGTTATATTAAGCCTTTTTATTTAATTTAACCTATGTAATTAAAAGTTTAGGATTAAGATTTTACTCCCCTTTTTTATATTAATTTTATATAATTTTAAGTTAAATTTAATAAAAAAAAGTAATATTAATATTTTTTTTTATTATTATTTTTATTTATATTATTTTTTAATTATAAAAGCCCTTTAACACTATTATTTTTAAAGTTAAAAATTTTTTTATTTTTCTTACTTTTTACTACCTAGTTAGGTATTATTAAAATAATTTTATAATTATTATAGGTTTAAAAGCTTTAATTAATTATAATATTTACTAAGCTTAGGCTAGTAGTAAAAGTAAGTAAAATTATAAAATTTTTATTATTATATAATATTAAATTACTAGGTAAGTTAAAAATAACTTTATTTTAAGTATTAATTTTAGCATAAGGTTTATTATTTTTAACCTTTTTATTCTTACCTATTTTTATATTATTAGGCTTGGGAGTAGGCTTATTTTAATTATTAAATTTAAAAGAATTATTTTTAAAGCTAATAAAAAATAATATATTAACTAGTTTTTTTTATTAATATATGCTAGGATAGCATATTTTAAACTAGCTATATAAATTAAGTTATTTTTATTATAAGTTCTTGCCTTATTAAATATTATATTTTTTACTTAAATAATTAAATATTATATGGCTTTAGCGCGAGGGTTTTAAATTTTTTTAAATATTATAAGCTTTTTTATATTTATAAAAATATTTAATAACTACTCTTAGCTTTATTTTATAAAAGTTAGGGATTTTTAGTTACTAATAAGTAAGTAATTTAAACTTAAAAATATTAGCTATATTTACTAGGTAAGTATTACCTATTAATACTTAAAACTTTTAAAGTAGTATAAATTATTTTTTTTTATTTTTTATAAGCATGTAATTTAATATATAAATAAATATTTTTATAATTTTAAATATAAAATTTTAGGGTATATTAGTAGCTAATAAAAGTATTTTAATTTTTTATAAAATAATTTTTTTTAATTACTTGCTTATGCTATTTTATTTAGGTATATTAAAAATAATAATTTTAAAGGTTAAACCCTATTATTTTTTAATAAATTTAAAGTTATTTAAAAGCTATAATATCTTATTATTTATATAAAAAAATTAAATATAAAGGCTAAATTACTTAAAATATAAGTATTAAATAATTAAATAGCATGCTAGTAATTATTTTTTTAATATATAATATTATTTACCTTATTTAAGTAATATTATTTAAAAAATAAAAAGTGTATTTTATATTATTTTAAAATATTTTAAAAGTAAGAATATTAAAGTAAATCCTTTTAAAGGGTTAAGTTACTTTAATTAATTTAATTTATAATATTTACTTAAGAAATTACAAGAGTTTACATGGCGTGTAAAGTAGTTTTTTTTTTTTACTTTTTATTAAAAAGCTAAGGCGCTAGATTAATTTATATACTAGTTATAAATATTAGGAATTTAAATACTATGTTAGTGTTAAAGTAGCCTATATACTTATACTAAATTTTTAGGCTTTTTAATAATATTTTTAAAGTTATAAAGTATTAAATTTTTATTTTTATTATAATATAAAAGGCCTTAATCTTTTTATTATTATTAATATTAAATTTCTTGTAGTAAAGTATGTATAATTTATAGTATTATTTAAGTATATAAAAATTTATTTTTTAAAAGTTTTTAAAAGTTTTTTTATAACTACTAAAATATAAATTTACTAATATAACTTTATTAAGAAATATAATAAAAATATAAAAGCTAGGAATATAAGTATAATTTTTAAATTTTAAAAGCCTTTTTAAGTTATTTAGTCCCTTGTAAAAAACACAAAGTATATTAAACTTTTTAATTTTATTAATAATATTATTAATAAAAATAATATTATTTTTAAAGGCATTATAAATATTAATTATTTTAGTAAGGTTATTAATAATATATATAAAAAATCTAAAGTTAATAATAACACTTTTATATAGGCTGTATTATAAGCTATTAAATAATAAATAAGTAATTATTATTATAACTTTTTTTAGGTTTTTAAAATTATTTTTTAGCCTTAATTTTAAATATTATTATATTAAATCTAAATTTTTTAAAGATATTTAATACTCTTTTTTTAATAGTTAAATCCTATATATTTTTTTTACTTTTTATAAAGTTTTTTTTTAAGGTTCTTAATCTTTTAAAGCTTTTTTAGTGTTAAAATACTAATAAAAAGTAATAAAATATAAATAATTATATACTAGGCATGTTAGCTTTAATTTATTATTTTTATTTTTACTATTTTTTTTAGATTTCTTGTTATTTTTAGTATTTTTATTTTTTTTTATTTACTAAGTTATTTTTTTAAGCATGGTAAAGGTGCTATTTATTAGCTATTATTTAAATTTATTATATATAATATAAATAGCCTAAAGTATATAAAATACTTTAAACTTTTTAATAGTATTAATAAAGTTTTTTTTTAAAAAAAAATAGCTATATAAAGCCTTTAACTAAACTTTTTATTAATAATTATAGTAATATATATAAAGTTTTAAAGTATATTAGTATTTTAATTACTAATAAAAATATTAAACTTTTTAGCTTTAATAAATATACTAACCTAGTAGTTATATTAATTATTAATTTATTTTTTAATAAAAAGGCCTTAGTAAATAGCTACCTTTTTTTATTTTACTTTAATTTTTATTTTATAGGTAATATTAAATTATATATAATACTTTATAAAAAATTAAAATATTATATATAAATATTCTTAGCTATATAAAAGTTACTAGTAAAAGCTAAATATAATTAAAATTATATAAGTTATTATTATACCTAGCAAAGCTTTATATTTTTTTTTAAAAAAAATATTTTTTTATTATATTATAATATTTATTTTATTTATTAAATATTAAATAATTTATTTAAAGTTTACCTTTTTTAAAAATATTAAAGTAGTAATCTTTAAAAATTAGCCTTGGGCTAATAAAAATAAGTAATAAGTTTTTATTATTAATTAAAAAATTAATATAATTTTATATTATAAGGCTTATAGCTATTAATTTAATAATTTAATATTATAAATATTATATATTAAGGTTATTTAAAGTAATAATATTAAACTAGGTATTTATAGGTAAAAATTAAAAGTTTTTTATAATATATTATATAGTAAATAAAAAGAACTTTAAAAGTTTAAATTTAAGTAATAAATAGCTTTAAAAATAATTATATAAATAATATTTAAAAAAGTAAAGTATAAGCCGGGCTTATAACTTTTAAAGTTATAAATATTTTAGGTAAAAATTAGTTATATAAAATTAGAATAAAAATTAAGAAGTAAATAAAATATAAAATTTTTTAAAATTTAAAATAAATAAGAATATAAAAGTTTAATAACTAAATATAAAAAAATTTAAGCTATATTTATTTTTTATTTTTTTTTATATTTTATTTCCTAATTAGGTCGTGAAATCCGGCTAAAGTTAAAGGTTAATTTTTTTCCTATCTTTAAAGGTTGGTTAGAGTTATCCAACTAAGTTTGCCGCGGAGATCCAAGGGATCTCCACCTCTTGTCCAACATCCTCCGCCTTGTTCCTCGCTCGTTCCTCCGCTCCCCTTCCTTCTCACTCACTCCCGCTTGAACAAGCCACGATCGAGGAAGAGGGCTGCCATTGCCTGCAACTACTGCCGCTGAAGGTAGCTGTCATCCGATCTCTACCAACCGAATACTGCTAATTGTCAGGAAACGCCGGTGTGACGGAGCACAGCCGACATGCTCGCTCTGCCAGGCTGCGAACAAACACTGCTCCTACCCAGCGGTTCAGTCATGAGTCTCCCTACCCGCAAGCGTCTCCGTGGCTGAGATCGTCGATAATCCAGATCCAATGACGATGATTCTACCGATCGTCTAGCTCGGCTAGAGTCTATTCTGGCGGAGCAGGCACGCGCCCTATAATCGCTTCGCGACCAGATAGGTAAGCATTCCGGTACCGGCCGACGAACCACTCCCTCGCCACGAAGGCTTTGTTCGGCGTATAAACAATGGCGAGGCGGAGATACCGGTTGCGATGCCGCCTGCAATGGAGTCGGAAACACCGGTCGATTACCTGGGGTCGATGACAATCCCTATCGGACATGCCACGACCACAGGCAATTTACTACATACCGCTCCTATCAAGGCTCTGCTTGGAGACTATCGTAGCAACCTGTTTCTCCGAGTGGAGCAGAAACGCCCGCTTCCCCCGGAGCTGTCTCTCTCTGTTCACTCCGGGGAGATTTCGCCGCCAGCCCTCGATAGGTTGACCGTCGCGCTGGTGAATCACTATTTCCAAGCTATCCATCCGAAACACCCAATTCTCGGCCGAAACCGGTTCGATGTCATGTACACCTCACTCGACTCTCAGGCATCCACGTTTAGCTACGTGTCAGTCCTCGTATTGATGGTTCTTGCCGTGGCTAAACTTGACATGAAACTCCCTGCAGCGGAGGGTCACCTTCCTGGGATCGAGTATACTCGTCCAGGACTACAATACGTACTCCGAACGTGGGCAGATGTATGTTGCACCGCCATCCATCTCTCGCAGTCTCTTGCCCTTGCCGCCCTGTACTACGGCTACCTGGGCCGCCCACTTCAAAGCCGGCGTCTGGTCCACATGGCGTCGACTAATATCCAGCATGCTTTCTTTCAATGGACAAATCTGCGAAACCAGAATCTGCTTCGAGCATGCTGGACTATTTTTGTCCTATAATGTGACCTCGTGGCTGAATACCATATGCCTCGAAGTGGGATTGAGAATCTTATCAACCAGCTGCCGTACCCCGACTGCGGCCCGTTCCCTCGGCCATATGAATCTTTATGGCTGGCGAACATCTCCGCACGAAAGCTACTTAACCGCATCCACTGCACAATATATGCCTCCAATTCTTTGGCTTGGGATGATCCGCTACCGGGCGCACTGTTCGCTTTAGCGGACGAACTGGCTCTGCAACAGCAGACATGGTGGGATCTTGTGCCGGCGTCAATCAAGCCGGAGCTTAACAAAGACGACCCCAGCCCGAACGAAGCAATCCTGTTGCTCCGGTACCATGCCTGCGGCGATATCATTGCCCGGCCCTTTCTCCACAACATCTGTTCACAGCGACGCAGCACTCGACCATTTGACGATACCTTCAATCAAGCACTCACATGCCTTGACCATTGCCGCGCCTTTCTCCGTATTGTCCCAACAGTACTCGATAGGGCCGCATCCATCTATCGGAATCTATCTTCATTCGTTCGTCTTCTTCGCGAATACTACTTCTAAACCTTGACTAACCTGTACTAGTACACTAGCCGCAGTCGTCAACCTGGCCCTCGCATCCCACTCTTCCTGCCTGCGCGATGTGGTTGCCGACATCCAGACCCTTGAAGACCGAGCAATTGCCATACTTGGGCCGTGGGGGAAAAATGGCTCCAGCGTCGAGGCGATGCTTCGACTAGCCATCTCATTGCGTGACAAAGGGCGAATTATGCGCATGATCAGGTAGTATTTGGTAACAATGAATCTAACCTGCATATCTATAGTTCTCTAGATTATCTACTACAACATCCACAACTGCGGAGACGTTTTTTGAACTGGTACCCACAAAGCACTGGTACACCCCGGGGTACACCCTCCAACCACCAATCTGTGCATCATACCAAGCGAATGTGCTCGAGTCTAGAGTAATTTCAACCTGCTTATCCTCTCCAGGAGCCACATCGACCTTTTCAAACCCAGCTAGTCCTTTCGCGACACGCTGATCTGTCGGAATCGCATCAGAAGTGGAAACATAGATTTGGACGACTTCCTTCCCAGAGCAGCTGCCGATGTTCGTCACAACGGCATAAATTCGCGCCTCGCGCGTCCCATCTGCGTCGAGGCTACCGTGAACTTGGACGTCACTGACCCGGAAGCTAGTGAAGGACAATCCATATCTGAACGGCCAAAGCGGCTCCAGGCTATGCGCGTCGAACCAACGGTACCCGACGAGTACCCCTTCTCCGTACTAAGCCTTGTTAGTATCTGCATTCCCTGGGAACCACGAATGCAAGCCGTGGTCTTCGATACGCTTCGGGAAGGTGACAGGAAGCCTTCCCGATGGGTTGACTTTGCCAAGTAGGACGGAAGCCAGAGCGTTTCCATTCTCCTGCCCTTGATACCAGGCGTGCACGATTGCAGGGACTTGGTCCACCCACGGCATAGAAGTAGCACATGCGGACTGGGTGACGACCACTGTGTTGACATTCACGGATGCGTTTGCCTGAATGAGCGTGTCCGTCCGGCGTGGAAGAGACAGTGAAACGCGATCGCATCCTTCGCGTCCGGTGTTGTTATTATGCCAGCAACCAAAACAACTACGTCCGCAGTTTTCGCGGCTGCCACCGCAGCGCTAAACATGGCATCCTTGTTGTGCTGGATCAGCATGCCGACGTTGACTCCGGCAATGCGGTGGAAGAGCGTATTCACGAGGTCGGGTCGGCGGAGGCACAACAACACTGTCAACCCTGAATGCGTAGTTCCGGCCTGCGCTGAGATACATCATAGCCGACTTGTCCGGGCTGCTGCAGTTCATGAAGTTGGCGCAGATCCGAGTCCATTCCGTATTGTCGATCGACAGCTCGTCCACATAAACCTCGGCCTTCCCGGTGTTGGACAGGCTGAAGTCATACGTTCCGCTGATGGTTGGTGTGAATACGCCCCTAGCGCGGAAACAAAAGCGCTTCCCCTTCAGTTGGGCAGGGATGTCTCCGTCGCTCATCAGGTAGACCAGCGAGTCCTGCCAGTACGTTGTGGCGACGACACCTCCTTCGAACTGGTGGCCCTGGTAAAAGTCAACTTGGACGCCCTGGGCAGAGCCATCGGGTGTCTTGAGGATGTCTCCCAGCAGTGGCAGGTGCAGATGGGTGAGGATGCCTTGCTCGTAGGTAATCTCCAGCTGTGGATTGGCGACTTTGGCGGCCGTTACCAGGGAATCGTACGGATTGGTCACGTAGTAGGGGTTGACAATGGCACTGCCACTACCACCAGCCGTGGGCGTCTTTGCATTGGGCCCGATGATGGCGAGTTTTCTCAGCGTCGTCGGTCGCAGGGGAAGAAGTCCGTTCTCATTTTTCAGCAGCACGATTCCATCTTCGGCTGCTTCTCGTGCGGTGGCGCGGAACTCGGAGCGATCCAGCATTTGCTCGCCGTCCATGACACTGACGCTGGACTCGTCGATCTCCATTGCTGGGTTATCTGTACTGCCTCCTGACCAGCACCCTGCTCGGTTAAGAAGCTTCAATACGCGGAGAACTGAAGAATTGATATCTTCCTCTTCCGAAACCACTCCCTCTTTGACAGCGTCCTCAAGTGCCTTCCCGTATCTCAATGCCGGTCCAGGCATCTCCAGGTCCGTCGAAGCCTTGATACTTTCAACTGTCGAATTCAGTCCTCCCCAGTCACTCATAACCAGCCCCTGGTATCCCCATTCCTCCCGCAGAATATCCTTGATCAGAGTCCGACTGCAATCCGCGTGAACTCCGTTGATCTTCGGATACATGGCCGTCCACGGATCCGCGTCCAAAGTCATCTGGAACGGTCGGAGGTACATCTCGCGCAATGTCCGCTCATCAATGGCCTCGTCCATGTTGAACCGGCGAGTTTCTTGATCGTTCGCAACAAAGTGTTTCGCGCAAGCGCCGACTCCTTCGCTCTGCACGCCAGTAATGTATTCCCTCGCCAGGGACCCCGTAAGAAACGGATCCTCTCCAAAGTTCTCGAAATTCCGATCGCTGAGGTCCATTGTCGGTGCCAGCAATACATGCGCTTGCTTGTTATGCGCTTCCGCACCCAGAACAGCCCTGATGCGCCGCACAATGTCGTGGTCAAATGTCGCTGCGAGCGATATTCCGCTGGGGATGAAAGTTGTGCGCGACCCCTCGGTCCATTTCGCACCGCGCACACCGGCCGGCCCGTCTGTTGCTTTCAGCGAGCGGATTCCGAGACATGGGATGGGTGTTGTTTCCCACATATTCTTGCCGGAAAGGAGGGCTCATTTTTCGGACAGCGTTGGGGCGTGGAGGAGGGTGGTGACCGTGGTGTCGGCATCATTGTCTGCTGCCATCTTGCCACTGCACTAGGGAGCAATGGAATGCAATTGGAAATGTGTCTCCTTATTGCAGTGATAGCTGTCTCTTTAAATGATTATCGTGACGATGCCGTTCGTTGTGACTGGAGCGGCAGAGGCGGGCCCCTACCGCTGCCAACATTCATATCTCAAACTACCATCCCATGGCCTCGACCAAACCCAGCGCTCGCGGCGTAAGCATCGCCAGCTTCACCAACATGTTTACTGTTGGTACCGTGTACGCCCTTAGTATCTTGCAAACCGAACTCCCAAGACTCTTTGACGATGCAATCCCCCACAGCTACTCATATTCCTTATCCGCGGCGTTGTGTTGATGACATTCTCTCGCCTTCGCACTCCACTTACGTTTCTAGTGGCCGTTGCGTCGGTCTTATTCAGCCATGGAGTCGGGTTTAGTACACTCCCCGGTGTCATCAAGAGTAGAGTTGATGGATCGTCTTTCGCGTACGAATACGGCCTGGTCCTTACGACTTGGGGATTGGCGGGTGTGGTGGGGAGTGGAATCGATGCGCTTGCTACGCCTGAATCCGGCGATTTTACTGCTGTGAGTACGGTTCTTGGAGACCTGACGCTGGGGTTTGCGTTGGGTATAGGCTTGATTTATTCTGGTCTTGCTGGAAGTGGGTGCCTGAGGCCACCGGCGGCCTTAGGGCTCCGGTGGAGGAAGGTTATTCCAGCCCAAATAGCCACCCGTAAAACTCTTTATTTATCCCTAGAATATTTAGCTTAATACACCAAGTAATATAAAAGACTTTTATATATAGTAATTATTTATTTTTTTTAGTAGGTTATAAGCCCGGGTTTGCTTAACTTATATACCTAACTAAAAGTCTTTTTTTTTTTAAGTTAACCTATACTAACTAAATACATGGCATTTTCTTATTTTGCCTATCTAGCTTTATATTTTTTTTATAACTTTATTAATTATTATAGTAGTTAAAAAGCCCTATGCTTAAGGCAAAGGCCTTATTATAGGGGTATAAATACTATAGCTTTATTTTATTTTACTTTAAATTTTTTATTTTTTTTTTTTWTTTTTACCTTTTTAATTAGCTTTTAACTTTATAAATATCCGCTTCCTAGGGCCACATGTATTTAATTTTTTAATAAAAATAAGTTTTTTTTAGTAATTAAAAAGTTTTAGAACCTTTAAAGGCACTATAACACCTTTAGGTTTCTTAATTTAAACTTTAACTTTAACTACTTCTTAAAAATTTAAATTAACCTTTAAATATTTAACTAGCCGTTCCCAGTTACTAGTTTTTTTTTTTTTTTTATAATTATCCTAGTATAGGCTTTAGCCTATTTAACCTTAATCTTACTATAGTAACTTCTTAGGGCTTACTATCCCTAACTACCTTAAATTTTTAATCCCCAAGTACTTTAATTCCCGGTACTTAAACCACTCTAATTCTTTTACTATTTAGTTCTTTTATGTTTAGTTTTTTTACACCAAGCTAAAATAAAAAAAATAACCTTAATTAAAGTAGAAAACATCCTAGTTTTAACCTTAAAAAACTAATAGGTTAAATAAAACTAGCAGGTATCCCTAGAACTTTAAAAGGCCAGCTATAGCTACCTTTTAAAGTAGCTAAACTAAAGGCACCCTGTAAAAATTTTTACTATTTTTTTTTTTATTATACTAGCTCTGGCAGGCAAAGATACTAAGACCCCTAGCTAATAATTTATTATAAGCCAAGCTAAAAACACAAGTATTAATAATAAAGTTTTAATTACCACTATGCCTCTTGTTTAGCCTATTATTAAAACCATTATTATTAAGGTTATTATTAAGCCTACACCCCTAGTAAACCATAATAAGGCTAAGATCTAGTAGCAAAACTAAGACCATGCCATAACTTTAATTTTTAGCTATTTAGGTTTTAATTTATAAAATCTCTTTACTAATAAATAAATAGTTTATAAACTACTTAACAAGATTAAAAGTTACTTAAAACCTAATATTAATACCATGATTTTTAAGGCCTGGGCTAACCTAATATTTTTATTTTATAATAAAAGTATTCCTAACCTTAGCAAGAAACTT
Organism: Aspergillus mulundensis; assembly: GCF_003369625.1. Classification (NCBI taxonomy): domain Eukaryota; kingdom Fungi; phylum Ascomycota; class Eurotiomycetes; order Eurotiales; family Aspergillaceae; genus Aspergillus; species Aspergillus mulundensis. The sequence goes on along the minus strand of NW_020797891.1, from coordinate 214,029 downwards.
AGGAAGATTTAGCAGGAATTTACCTATATTAATATTACTTTTTTAATTAAGCTTGCTATTACTACCTTTTATTAAGCCCTGGGTAATTAATTTAATTATTTTAAGGCTATATACTTTAATAACTATATTATTAAATACCTTCCAGGGGATATTACCACGCTAATTACCTTTTTAAATAATTTTATAATTACTACTAAGTTTATAAAATTAAACTAGAACTAGGGTACTAGTACCCTAGTACTTTTTTTTAGCAAGGTATCTAAGCCTAATACTAAATACTATAAGAACTACCTTAATATTATTTAAATATATAAAAATAAGGGTACTGTAAATATTATTACATGTTATTATTTTTATTATAACACGCTATTTTATAACTAAAAAACCTATTATTAACTTTATTTTAAGCTTAAAATTACTTAAAAAAACTTCTAGGGTGGCAAGGGCGCTAAGCACCCCTAAAAAAATTTTAAATTTAGGGAAAATATAAAGCCTATATTTAAGCTAGTACTTATAGCTTAAATTAGCTTTAATTTTAAGTAAAAAACTATTTAAAATAGTTTTATTTAATAAATTGCCTTAAATAATAATTATACATAATATATTACCTATAATTACTTTTTATTTTAAAACCTTAAGCCTTATACTAGCCCTGGTATTAAGAATATTAGCCCTAAAGTTTTTAGCACCTAGGGTATTAATATTATTAAAATCCCCTATTATATTAATAGCTAGCTTAAAATCCTGGCTTTAAATAATATTTTATATTACCTTAATATATTTTTCACGCTAATTTTTATTTTTTAGCTACTAAATAAGCGTTGCTTAGTTAGCTTTAGGTAATAAAATATAAAAGCTAAAAAATTATAAGGTGCTAATATTATTACCCTATATAACTATAAATTAGCTTAGTATATAGCCACTAAAGTTTATAAAATATTTTTTTTTAACCTTTACCAGGGCCTAGTAATACTAGCTATTTTAATACTAGTAGCCTTTATTTTTTAAAATAAATTTTCTTATTTTTAGTATTAATAAATAGGCCACACCTTTAAAAATTAGCTTAATAAAATAAAAAAGGTGGTCCGCGGCATGCACATGCCTAAAAACTATATTTATAAATCTTATATTATTACACGCTAGCAGGCCAAGCCTTATAAAAGCATTATAATATTTATTAATTAATTATTTAAACTACTTTATATAAACGTCTCCGGCCTATATTTACTTTTATTTAATAAAAAGGCATATATTAACTTTATTATAAATAATAAATCCTATTATTACTAGGTTACAGCGCTAGCTAGCAAGAATAAATTTATTACTTAGGCCTTTATTATTATTTACTAGTATAACACACCTAAACTCCTACTGCGCCGCGTATGCTATAATTAAAAGGGGGAGAATATTTATAACCTATAATACTTTATTTATAGCTTTAAAGCTATTATAAAAATATTTAGTATAAACTAGCATAAATAAAATAACCATGCTAAAGTACTTATTAATAAGCTACTTAGTTTTATATAGTTTATATTATATAATACTAAAGCCCTAGCTAACATGTGGTCTAAGTTTTATAAAAATACTAGTTATTTATATAATTAAACTTTATATTTTACACTAAATAATATTACACTATTTAAAGCCTGGTATAGCCACTAGCTAAATATCTTTTATATTTATATTTTTTAGTTCAAGGTCTATGTTTTAAACCTATTAAAAAAGTAAAAAAAGCTTTGTAAGGATAGTAAAACAAGAACTAAAAAACTAGTTAGGTTTAATAAAAAAATAAATAAGTTATACCAGGTTTTCCTGGACAATAGCCACGTGGTTTTAGTATATAATATTAATATTATTAAGAATTATTGCATTAGGCCAGATTTTTTACTAAAAGCAACTGCTTTAGCGCCTTTAGGGATTTTTATCCCTAAGGCTCCAGTGCCTTTAAAAACCTCCATCCCTAAGACTTTAACCCCTCCAGGGATCTTTATCCCTAAGGCATTACTTTTAAGCCCTTTAGGAATCTTTATCCCTAAGGCGCTTAAAGCTCCTATTTTTTTAAAAATCTTTATCCCCAAGAGCTTACCAGCTAACACTAACCTAAATATTAAAGGGAACCTTAAAAATAAATCCCTAAAGAGCCTAGCTTTTAGGGACCTTTTTAGGTATATAAACCCCAAGGATCTAGTAATAAAAGCTATTAATTTAATTATTAAAGCTAACATATTCCTAAAAAACCTAGATTTTAACTATAACACCAGCCTAGTATATTATACACGCGCTTAGGCTACTATAAATCCTAAAAAAGCTTTTTAAATCCTAGACAAGCTAGCCTACCTATTTTATTCCTAAAATATTACTAAAGTCACGTGAAATAGGATTACCCTAGCTAGTAAACCTTATTTAAATAACCTTTAAGTACTAGCTAGCAAGCCTAGCTTAAATAATATTCTAGTATTAGCTATAACACTTTACAAGTAAATTTTTAAAAAAAATAAATTAATAGTTTAGCAAGCTAAGGCTAAAAATAAATAAAATAAGTAATTTAAGGGCATGCAGGAAAAATATAATTTTTTAATAAAAAACAAGACCTAGGATTTTATTAACCTGCTAGCTAAAAAATACTTACTCCCTAGTAAATAGGTCCTAAAAATTAAAAAAAAACTAGAAGGCTAAATCCTCCGCTATAAGGCTTGCTAAATAATTTATAGCTTTAAGTAAATTTATAGGCTTAACTATTACAAGACCTTTACTAAAATAGTAAAGCTAATAAGCTATAAGCTACTTTTTGCTATTATTACCATGCTAAACCTTAAAATTAAATAAATAAATATAAAAATAGCGTTTTTATATAAGAATATTAATATTATAATTTTTATAAAGTAGCCTTACCTTTTTATTAATAGCTTTAAGTATATTTACTAGCTTTAAAAGGCTTTTTATAACTTAAAGTAAGCACCGCGGATCTGGTACTAATTACTTATAGATTTTTTAGCTATATTAGGCTTTTATTTTATTTATTTAAACCTAAAAGTCTTTACTAATAGCAAGATTTTTATTATTATATATATAAATAATCTCTTGCTAGTTAATAAAAATAAAATCTAGATTTAAAAAATTAAAAATGCCCTAAGTAAGTACTTTAAAATATTTAATTTTAGCCCGTGCTATTACTATTTTAATATAAAGGTTTATTAAAATTAGGCTAACTAAATACTTTAGCTTTTTTAGCTTGGCTATATAAATAAGATCCTTTACTAATTTAGCATAAATAATTTTAAGGTTTATAGCATGTTAATAAATCCCTGCTTAAAGCTAAAGCCTGCTCCCAAAAAGTACTTAGCTTTAGTAAATATTTTAAAATAATATTAAAGTGCTATTAAGTTTTTAATATACCTTATACTAGGTACTTAAGCTAATATTACCTACCCCATATTTATTTTAAGCTATTTTTTTACTAAACTTATAAAAAAGCACGTAGTAACTATTAAGCGCGTGTTTTATTATTTTTAAGGCTTTGTAAACTATAAACTAGTATTTTTTAGGGATTTTTAACCACTAATTAGCTATACTAATACTAACTAGGGTAATAACCCGGAAACACGCTGTTTTACCTCTAAATATATATTTTATGTGGGTTTTACAGCCATTAGCTAGTCTTTTAAGTATTAGCCTACCATGGCTCTGTCCTCCTATAAAGCTAAGTATATAAAAAAAATATAAATTACTAAAAAGGCTATCTAGCTTTACTACTTACTAAAAAAGCTTATAAATACCTAAAAAAAGGATCCCACTACTATTATAATTTATAGGAATAATAAAGGCGCTATAATACTAGCTAGTAATCCCTAGTTTTATACCAGGAGTAAGTATATTAATATTTAGCACTATTTTATTTAAAAAAAAAGGCTAAAGGCATTATTAATATTTAGTTTATTTTTATTAAAAAATAAATAGTAAATAGTTTTATTAAGCTATTAGGGCCTAAGGTATTTAAATACTTTAAAGCCTTACTAAAAATCCTTTTTAAACTTACATAAGTAGGTTTTCTAGTAGTTTTTATACTAGGATTAGCCTTTTTTATACTAGACTTATAATAACTTACGTACTATAAAACCATGCTTAATAATTTTTATTTTTAATTTATTATTATTTTATTTTTATTTCCAGGGATTAACCCTGCGGTAAAGGTAGTATAATATTACCTTATTTTAAAACCTTACCCTAGTTTTATATAATACCCTAATTATAGCACTAAAAGTTAATATATTTTTAGCTTAATTTAATAAAATTCCTAGTGCTTTTTATATTTACCCACGGGAAATCTTATTTTTAAATACTAAAATATAGGCTTACTGGCGTGATTAGCTTATTAACTACCTTAATTAAGATCTTTATTTAATATTTTTTTAGGCTTTAAAGCGCGGCTACACCACGTGGCTAGTGGCCTTTAGGACCCTAAGACTTTTCTAAATTAAGCAGCTAAATAATACTATTAGCTCCTAGCACATATAGGCTGCTATAGTAATCTTATTTTTTAATAAAAAAAAAAAAAATATTATTATTTAGGATTATAATCCCTGCTATAATCCCGCTAGCCTACACCCTAAAAACTTTATATTTAGGGCTTAATTACACCTACTATAGCTGCTAGGCTAATACTATACTATTTAAAATATATAATATTATACTAGCACTAAATTCTCCGGGGAAGATTAATACCTAAAATATATACTTTAGTAAATTTAGTGTACTGTTATGCTGGGCAATCTGCCCTATAATAAAAATTAAAATCCCTAAATAAATTACTGCATATTAGTTTATTACTACTAGCTAATAATACCTTTTATATAAACTAGGCCTTATTCTTGCCCCTAAAATAGCTTTTACATGCTTTAATATTTATTATTACTTTTTTAGCTATAAAAAAGCTATATAATTTATAAAAAAGCTAGTAAACGCACTAGCTAGCCCTTAGATTTATAAATTACTTAGCTTGCTATTTATTATTTAATCCGCCCTGGGCCACCCAGTGCCCAAAGCTTTTATTAAAAGTTTGCTATTTTATATATTTTATTACTATTTACTTATATTTTTAGGAACTACTTTAGCCTATTAATACCTAAAGCTTTTATTAATACTTACTATTTTTATTATTTTAATTACTAGCTTTTTAACACTTGCCTATAAATTATACCTTTAGGGGAGCCTTTTTTTAGGATTAATAACCTATAGCTTATTAATTTAGGGGAGACTTTTTTTATGCTAGCAGCCTATAATTTACTAACTTAAGAAAGTTCTTGGTATAAATAAAAAAAAGTACTAAAAATAAGTGCCTAAGGCTACCAGCGGCCTTAGGGCTCTAGTAAAAAAAGGTTATTTTAGCTTAAATAGCCACCTATAAAACTCTTTATTCATCCCTAAAATATCTAGCTTAATACACCAAGCAATACAAGAGACTTCTACATACAGTAACTATTCATTCCTTTTAGTAGGTCTTTGCCGAGTACGCGGACGTCGCAAATGATACATAAACTAACTCCCTCAGAAAAAGCTCGGTAGGAGCAATCCATCACCCATATCCTGCAGGAACTGAGCCGGTAACATGATATCTTCGATTCCATTGTCCCAGTTTGAAATAAGTGGGTCAAGGGCATTGTACAAACCGCTGGGGCCAGCTTCCACTTGATTGTTCTGTTCATCCCATATGGTTCCGTTCGAATCAATGTTCGTACTTTGCGCCTCTGCCTCTGCTGGAGAACGAGTGCTCTGTACCTGGGCTTGCCTTAGCCCAGTTAGGGCAATTTCATAGTCTCTGGCTGAAGGGTGGACATCGACCATACAATTCAGAGTGTGGATGCACCGGTCCCATGCGCGATCTCGGTGGTCTTTGTCCGGCCCTTCGAAAGACGCATCGGACGAATACGCCAAGAGGAGAATAAACCCTGCGCTGATCAAGTCTATGATGTATTAGTTCTGCTGACTCGGGTGAAATAGCGTATGACCTACAGAAGATCCCATACCACCAGGCACCTGAGGCGTCTTGCATTGTCGCCCTTGATAGAGATTCGATCAGGTCGCATGCCGCCTGGACACAGCCTGCTGCGCAATTGGAACGGCATAGCACCGACCATCGTCGCGTCCCTGGCTTCGAGTTGACTTCGCCCTGGTTGGTCAATGACGAACAATATTGACTGAACGCCGTGCGATATAGCAATAGCCGCAAATGCAAGAATCTACACGTGTCAGCGGAGCCATCCAGCTTTCCATCATTCGATCTTGAATTACCTAGCATGAAGAACATTCGATAGTCGCCTGCACAGCGGGACTGCACTGAGTGGCGACTGGGCGCCAGGGTCCCACTGCAGAGCCGGATTAAGTGACTGTTCATACTCGACCAGAGCACAGTCGATATCCAGTACTGCCTGAAGATTCAACGCTGCCTTTTGCGGTGTGTTGGGCTCCGATGTTGGTTCCGCACTGTGATAAATGGTCGACAGGATTTTGCCCAGAATACCAGTCAACCTCGTGTTTTCGTATAGAAATAGATTCCCCGAGACTTCGCCGGGCGGTTGCTCGACCGTCCCCTCCATCGCCAGGTACTTGTCGTCAATTGGAGACGGTAGCGGGACGTTGTAAGGAACGGGGGTCATTGCTGGCCGGCCCATTGTCATGCTGACCATACTGGGCATGTAAGCATCCATCTGCAAGGAGAGAGTGGAACACCTACATATCCATGTGCACACAGGCACACCAAGTCCGCCATCGAATCTCCTTTTCTAGGTTTGTCATGTCGCTGCCATACCGGCGGAGGTGGAGTCCCAGCCCGATCGATATGCGATATGCCATCCCCACGATGTTCCAGCATCGGTTGGGGTACGGCGTGCATTGCAGGTAGATGGCGACCAGCAACAGGGCTTGGACATGCGCAAGGCTTCCATTGTCGAGAATGTCGATGTTAATAAGTCCCTTCATGCGCTCATAGAACATGAGCGACGTTGATCGCTTCTCTTGAGGGGGCATGTTGGAGAATTCACATGCTATGGCGAACATGGCGTTCAGGGCACAGTAGAACATTATCGGAGGACAGTTTCTCCCGCCAACACCAACATCAGGAAAGCTATCCAACGGAGTGCCATCCTGACTTGACCAGATGAAGTCGTACGAGGCCAGGAAGCTTTCCTTGTGCACCCAGTGATAGAACAAGTGGGAGCTGGTAAAGTAGATGTTCATCAACCAGTCGGCTGTCTTTCGGGGAGGAAGAGAGTAGTCGTCCGATAGCAACGAGGAGAGGCCAGGAGCACAGGCGACATTGCAGGATGCGGCGGAAGGAGTCGCTGGTTGCGGCTACCGTCGGGGAGTGGCGTATTCCTGCACCAGCGACACCAGCGACGTCTGCCCATAGCATTGGTCTACAAGATCCGTCTGACCTACATCGGTCGCGGGGGCACCCATGCCACTGATTGATTTTGATAGCGACGGGCTTTCAGGCGATGGATAGTGCTCGCAATGTTCCTGGATCTGAGCCTGACAAGAGACGGGAGGTCTGACTGGCGGTGCTGGGACCGGAGAGGTCATTGACGGGTGATGGCTGGGGTATCGACTCCTCCAGGTAAGCGATATGGTCACGCAATGACTGGATGTAGCTTGACGTGAGTCAGTTTAACTATAGCAGGCCGAACCAAATCCCCGGCGAGCATTCATCATTGCTACCAGCTAAGCGTCGAATATCTTGCCTGGGTTCATCAGCCAGTGGGGATCCAGCGCCGCCTTGACACTCCTCATCACCTCCAGCGAGCCCTCGTCCACCTCGTGCGTCATGAATTCCTTGCCTAGCCCAACCCCGTGTTCGCCCTGTGCCGGTCAGCATCGCCTCCCCCCACTGCCGAAGGAAGACATACCGTGCACGTCCCGTCCATATCCAACGCTCGGCGGACCATGTCATGGACGGCCTTGCTCACCCGGTCGCGGTCCTTGAGCCCATCGAAGAGCCGGTGCCTCCCATCTTATTAACCACGTCCATCTGCACGTCGTCCAGGATCTCTACAGCCCCGACTGGAATTCCGGCGTGCACTATCTGGATCGCGGCCAGCGCGGCGTCTCTCATGCTCGAGAAGGTCGTCACCGCGACCGCAGACTTCTCTGGGATGGGCGCCAGCTTGAGAGTCGCTTCTGTCACGAATCCGAGGGTGCCTTCTGAGCCGGTAAAGAGGCCGTTGAGGTTGTATCCGGCGGATGATTTTCTGGGGGTCGTTAGCCAGGAATGGTTCACACGATCAGCAACGTACCTCGGTCGCTTTCGCGTCTTGATGACCCCACCGTCGGCGAGGACTACTGTCAGATTGATCACCCAGTCATTCATCGTCCCGTAGCGGATGGCGTTGGTGCCACTGTGCAGTTAGCAGCGGTCAACCTACTTCTGTGAAACGAATACCTGCAGTTGGTCGCAACCATTCCTCCGATCTTAGCCTGTGACGGGTATTAGGCTGTGTTCATGTTCTTGTTCTCAGGGCTTGTTGCTCACCGGTGGCCCTGGGTCAACAGGGAAGAACAGCCCGCTGTCCTTGATCTCGTAGTTCATATCGACCCACGACACGGCCGGCTGGACGACGATGTCCATGCTGTTCGTGGTGAGCCTTTGGTCGCTCGGTGTCAACGAGGATACATACTCCTCCGGATGAAACTCGACGATCTTATTCATGTTCATAAAGTCCACGCTGACTCCGCCAAAGGGGGCTGAAAAATGCCCTTCAATGCTGGATCCTCCGGAAAACGCAACTAACAAGCGGTCAGCTTCTTCAACACCAAATGCGAAAGTACACACTCATCGGGACTCTATATTCGTGACATATCCGGGCAATCGCTGCAACGTCCTCCGTCGATTGTGGATACGCCACGGCCACAGGAAGTCTGTCGATGTTGGTGGATGAATACTGAGAGTACCCATGGTTCTTCAAGTCCTCTTCATCAGTACTGATGGCGTCCTCGCCGAGCTCGTTGTGGATTTTCTCAACTGCCTAGAGTCTCTGTTAGAACAGTAGAACCAAGTAGGTTGTGCTTCGGTCACCTTGTTCATCTCTTCTCGAGTGGCGTACACTGGATTTGTCTGCCCTGGCTTCGCATCTTGCGTCTTCTGTGTCCTGAAGTATACCAGTCCGCCCGTTACGACTGAACCGACGCCCGCTGCTATCAGTGAGCTCAATCAGGATCTGTTGCATGGCTGTGACCGGCATTGCGAGTCGGGCTCCGGGCCTGACTGCTGCTGAAGCGCCGCCCGAGCGATTGAGAACGGTCGGATGGTCCCTGTCACACGAGTCGGAATTCGACATCTCGGTTGGAAGCGTATTGTTCTTAACATTTTCCTCGTCAAGGATCAGCTTGGTTGGTGCTGCTACCGGCGTTGTCTGGCTTTTACGTGCCGGCAAGTATATAGGAATGTCTCTCGGCCCTGTGGATCATCCGATGTGATCGCCTCGTGCGGAAAGATCCCGGTTATTTCATGTCCACCCTTTCCTGAGGGTTCCGACTATCCGGGATCAGCTCCAGGCGTTCGATGAATAGGCCGGGCGTTACCCGGGACCCTCGGGAAATACCCGAGACTGATACTATTCCCAGATGCACGGCAGTCAACACGTCTTATATCACTACAATGTCTCGTGCAGATTAATTTCACGCGCTTATCGAGCTCAAGACCGGTCTCCAAGCAATTATTTACACAACGATGTGCGACCTTCCCAATCCAGAAGCACACCTGCTAATCCCAGCACAGGTACACTGCGTCCTACGCCTTCTTTGAAGCCCTCTGGGAACTGGGCGTGAAGAACTGCTTCGTGAACCTGGGCTCCGATCACCCAAGTATCATGGAAGCCATGGCCAAGGGCGTAAAGGAAAGGCCCGAGCCCGCGTATCTACACATGTACCAACGAGATGGTGGCGCTGTCGATGGCAGACGGCTACGCGCGCGTGACGAACGAGCCCCAGTGCGTGATTATCCATGTGGATGTTGGCACGTCGGGCCTCGGTGCTGCGATCCATCCCTAGCGCGGCGACGGGACGAGCGCCGGTCCTTATCTTTGCCGGCCTGAGTCCGTTCACCCTTGATGGGGAGAGGAGGGGGAATCGAACGGAATATATGTTCGTGATGCCGGTATTTTATCTGCATGCGAGGGTTTGCTGATCTTGAGGACAGTCACTGGCTCCAAGACGTCCCCGACCAGAATCAGATCGTTGCGCGGTACTGCAAGTACACAGGCGAGATCCGCACAGGCAAGAATGTCAAACAGATGGTTGGCGCCGCTTTGCAGTTCGCGACCAGCGACCCTAAGGGCTCTGTTTATCTGATGGGTGCGCGCGAAGTCATGGAAGAAGACGTCACCTTGCTGTGCGCGTTTAGGAGGCAGATCGGCTTGAGGATGTGCTTACGGAGGCGATTGGGGCTGTGCGGGGTGGGACGTCGACTGTTGTCGATGCGTTTGTGCAGTAGGTTGGTCTTACAATTGATAATGGGATGAGACCATGAGGTTGAGATGGAATTGTTACGGGCCTTGTGTATATTCTGCAGCAGGCACCACAACCTTAAGTATGTAACGAACGAAGTACGCTATACCCCACGCCCGTGCCCTATGTATCCAGAAGACAACGACAACGTCGGCGCAGGCGCCGTAACAGCATTATCCTGCCCAAGCCCATCATCCCTCTCCAGAATCCCCCCAACATCCATAAGAACCGGCTCCGCCCCCGACCCCGCCTCATCCACCTCCGTCGCCCCCGCCGACGTCCACCGGATCGAATACGCCAGGTTCACATCCATATTCATGTTGCGCTTCAACTTGCGCACGTGGTACATGCGCGACAGCGACCGCGACAGGCCCGGGCTGTGCAGCCTGCGGCCGGACGCCGAGTGCTCGCTGCCCTGGCGCATGGCGCGGCGGCACCCGGCGGCGAGCGGCTGGTAGATGACGGGCAGGTTGGCGCAGAGGATTGTGGCGACGAGTTCCCAGACGCAGGTTATGCTGAAGAGGACGCCTTCGTCTGCGAGAGGGGGGTTAGTGCGTGTGCGAGGTGGTTGGTCGGTTGGTTGGTTGGGAAGGAACGCGGGGAAGGGAGGGATGGGGGGCTCAACGTACAGACGACCTTGGGGTCCGTGAGATCCTGGGTTACTGCGATGCGGATGGCGCCGAGGACGCAGGATCTGTGCATTTCCGGACGTCAGTAGGGTTCCTGGGGAAGCGTATAGGATGCATTATGAGAGGAGAGGAGAGGGCTAGACGGGACGCACGCAAGACCAACGGAGAACAGACAGCCGAGGAGGATCTTCTTCTTGCAGGACATCATGCGCATCTTGGCGATGAGCGGCAGGGGCAGGACGAAGATCCACACGTCGATGACGAGGTTGGTTGCGGAGTGGTAGTAGAGCTTTGTGGCGACGGCGATGCACCGGCCGCCGGCGGTGGGGTCCCAGAAGCGGCGGATGGGCCTGCACTGCAGGATCCAGGAGATCTCGAAGGAGGTCAGCCAGATGAGGATGAAGATGGCGGTTGCGTAGATGATGCGGCGGAAGGGGGGCGATGGGAAGGCGCGGTGGTAGAGGGCCAGGATGGAGAGCTTGGTGCAGCTCGTGGCGAAGAGGAAGAGGTGGCCGGCCACGTAGGTGAGCTGGAGCTGTTAGCGATGGTCATGGTGATGGTGATGGTGATGGTGATGGTGTTACCTTCCCTAGACGCTTGAGGTCCTCAAAGGGGACGGCCTCGAAATGGCGCCCGGAGCCGTAGCGGACCCCTGAGAGCGTGTGAGCATGTAAGCAGATAGGGAAGTTGTTGAGGGCCGTAGATACCTTGAAGGAGCAGGACGCAGATGATGGTGCTCAGGACCTAAGACATCTCGTCAGCCATCCTCTCCCCTGTGCCGGATACGGGACGGGGTGGTACCGTAGCCCAGATGATGAGGAAGCCATCCAGCCATAAGCGGTGATGGTGCAGATAGAGCTCCGTCCACAGGCGCATGGATGTCGCGAGGACGATGATGGGGATGGGCGGGATGATGGCGGCATAGATCGCGGTGACCTTGGACTCGGCCAGGTAGCCGGGGCTCCCAACGGGTGCCATCGTGATGGCAAGACTGTCGATGGTTTGAGGAATGGATGCATGGCGATGGGAGGGTGAGGGCGCCGTGTTAAGTGACGGGGTTCCTTAACTTCCTTTGTCTCGGAGCCGCCTCCAATGGCCGCCCAGGACGCAGGTCATCAACGTCAGCAGAGGCAGCCCCGGCACCAATCAAGGCCCGTCTCTCGTCCCAGCTGGAACGGGTCCATGGGTTTGGTTCAATAGCGCCCACGTGTGTGTCGATGCCAAAGCGAACAATCAGGGCTGCTGGCCTATGGCCTAGAAGCACCGCAGCGCTACCAATCTCCTGTCAGCATAACTCTATTCAGCCCTTGGAAGCTCAGTAAGCACCAAAAGAGAGAGGCGCATCACCCAAGTTTCAAGCCAGCCATACAGTGGCGTCCCCATTTCCCATTTCTGGTTCTCCCCAGCGAGCACGGCACGAGACTGGCCTCTGGCAAGCAACCCTACTGCGCCGGCCGTTGTAATAGGCGAGGTTCAATCAAACACTGCGCGGAACCAGTTCCCTTGCCAGACAAACCTACTTCCACCGCCGTTCGACTACCTCCACGCACTCGAGTGTATTCCTCCCATCACCCCCCACCGTTACATACCAATCGTCGTATCTGTTACTGGCATTAGATACGCGCTCCAAAAGACCCCTTCGTCCAGAAAGATCCATCGTCTACCCCACTAAGCACTGCCAGAATACTGGCCGCGAGGACTAGCGCGAGACGCCACTAAGGCTGGGGCTCGTGTCGCTGGAGGACATTGAGAGGAGCAGGCTAGACGCAGCCTGCTTTTTGTAGGTGTGTCTCTGAACGAACCTTGGAGAAAGTTGAAACCCAGCCTCAAACCCTAATAGGAAGCGACACGCCAGAACCTCAGCGCGCCGTTATTCGTTATTCTGCACTACCCCTGGCCCACGGCGGTTGTGACAGCCTAGGCATACCCGTTGGCAAAGCGCAAAGAAGGAGCAGCCCAACCCAACCCGCCAAAACCAGCTCCACTACGTGGACATCGACGGCGAGGTCTTCATGAGCAGACTACACGGGATCTGCAAGAAAGAATACGGAGGGATGACTATGAACAAGGCCAGATTATACTCGTTGCCCGTCATGCCGAGGTCATTCTAGACGCTGTAAACGGGCGTTACCGATGTTGAGTCGAGGAAGGCGAGTAGAGGGCGCAAGGGGACGGCATCAGGTCGCACATGCGGATACGGACGACGCGGCGGTCGAGAATTGGGCTGACCGATTCAACTTGTGGTTTAGGGGTGTAATGGTTATCTTGTCAATGTGCACGGGACATCGTCAGAGTCCATCCATCGCTGAACGGAGCCTGGAGTGTGTGGGTGAGCGCTACCAAAATCAAGAGTGTCTATCAAAGTCCGGCATTCCACGGCTGAGGATCAGTTTCCCAGTGCCAATAAGATTCCCAGATGTCTCTGGGAGCAGCGCTATCTCGGCGTTGCAGGACGTTGCGGTGACAAGGGGTACTACACTTTCCTGCAGATCGTTAGCATACAAGGGGGGTTGACCTGGGCGAGCAGACTGTAGCATAGTTTGATGAATACGCTGACCATTATATAATGAAGCGCTGCGTAGGAGAGTTCCTCAGATCCAATGGGATCTCGCTTCATGACGATATCACAGGATGGGAGTCACATCTGGCCAGGTCGTTCTTCGAGACATTCCTTAACCATGCTCTTCTAGAACTCTGTCACTTGTCAATGGTTGTTCTTCTTGACCTGGAGCCGGGTGGACCTAATACAAAATGGAGCTGGTGCTTCGGGCATACAAAGAGCAAAGTCCTGCCATACTCGACCCTCGCCTGCCTAGTATCCAACATCCATCACGCACGGCACTGTTGCACTCACCCGCCCATCGTCTCATGTGTATCTCACTCAGCCCTCTCCTTCACGAGGTATAAATAGGGCTTAGGGCTACAGTGCTTGGAGAACCAGCTACCTATCTTCTAGGAGTCAAGGATAAGAAGTATCTGTGCTTGGCTAATATCTAACTACAATAGTGCCGCAGGAATGCTAACTACCAATGGAGACACGACATGGATGCTGCGCGCAGTGAGATGACTCTGCATCCGGACTCGGACTGATACAAAATATAATCGACGGATACCTTCCACCTCATCTCTGAAACACTAACAATGACAATGACAACCCTCCTAATGCCAGGACCCAACTCCATCTCTTACCAAACAGCTGAAAAACGTCATGTTTCGTTTGGCATGGTGAGCGATGTCCGGCGACTTGCCTGGTCTCCCTTGAGGCCGCGTTTGGCCCGGCGCCACGGGCTCCCCTGCAGCATCAACAAAAGAAATTCGTATATGTAGACGACAACATTGCAATACAGCCACTGGAGCTTCTGGCGCCTTGTGGGCTCGCTAATCCGATCTCGGAACGCCTCATCGTCCTCCCACTGGCGGCATATACCGAGATAGCGCGCGGGGTCGTCGCAGATAACGCCATCAAGGCCGTTGCGGATACTCCGCGCCATGGAGAGATCAGAGTCGTCACTCCACGAGAAGATCTTCTGGTTTGGGTACTGCTCTCTGAACTTCTCGCGGAAACGCTGCCCGCGCTCGCTCTCAAAGGCGTGGTTCAACAAGCTGCAGTCAAGGAGTACAGTTTTCCGCCACAGCAGTAACTCGTCCAGCACGCCGATTGCGTAGGAGGGCGACCAAGCTGACAAGGCGACTTTGAAGTCTCCCATACTCCAAACACAGGGGGGGATCCATCCTGCCTGCGCGAGGGATGAGCGGATGCGGAAGAAATGTCAAGTGTACGGCGCTCACCTTCCAGACCGCAAGTACGATCCGATCCTTCCAAGCGGTCCCCTCGACTGGTGCCACTAGCGATATATCACCAGCTATCGCGGGTACCATCAGATTGGGATCGTTGCACATCTACGCAGGGCGAGGAACGCCGCGGTGTTAGCAAAAGCGCTCTCCGGGAGTGACCAGAGCTCGAGTGCGTACCTTGAGATCAAGCAAAACCCAGACAAACCGGTTCTCCGGCTGATTCAGGAAATGCAGCAGATCGGTCAAGCGCGGCATCGGTTCCTGCGCGGCGCCCACGGTGCGGAGATTCTGCAAGTCTATCCAATCGAGGCTCGCGACCTTGCGTCGGACTCCAAAGCAGCGCTTCAACGACTTGTCCTGTCCGTCCACATCAGCATGACTTGCGACCGCAGAGGGAGAATAGGAGGAACGAACGTGCGTCAAGACGGGAACGCCGTCCGCCGACAAATGGACGTCTGTTTGGATGGCGTGGGCGCCGGCCTCGACAGCGGCTCGAAAGGCAGCGAGGGTGTTTTCGGGGACGGTGTCGGACTTGAGGCCGCGGTGGGCGATGGCCTGCGGGAATCGCATCCTCGACAGTGTCCCTGTGTCCCGGTCAGCGAGTCCGCAGCAGCAGGCAAGGTGGCGGCGGCCTGGTACCGTCAGGGTGCCGGTCGGTGGGCTGGCCAACAAAGCCGCAGTCGCCAGTGCGCACGGGGGGAAGCAGATCCTCAAAGGTCTCGCGCCTGGGCACGCGCGGGGCCGCCGCCGCCGAACTCTCGCCGTGCCCATGGTGAGGGCGCTGGGTCCTCCTGTCGATTTCCAGGACGGTGCTCAGGGCCTCCTCCGCGCTCGGCCGACGGGGCTGCTGGGGCTCCGTCAAGTCCTCCCCTCCGTCAGGGAACAAGTCCTCGTGCGTGAGTTCCATGCTGCGTAGTGCTGATCAGGTTATGGGTGAGGATCATGGACGGAGTCGAGTGGGAGATCAGGATCCAGCCTCTGCACCTTCTCAATTCGGCGATTCCTGTTCACCAGCAAACCGGACTGCCTTCCTCTTCTGCAGTGGCAGATCCAACCTTAGAAGGGCAGGCACTGCTTGTCGCTGGTCTTGGAGCAACTAGAGAGCACTACGAATCTGCAAATGCCATGCATACAGCGGGACGGTGAAAGGTACACTATAGAATGCATCACCACCCTGGGCATAGAACCTCTTACGAGCATTACATTCTTTTCATGCGTGCCTCAACACAACTGTAGCACTTGATGTCTGAAGACAGCTGTAGACACCGATTGCCGTCTCATGAGTAGCGTGGTGGGACTGCTCGTCAAGGCTGTTCAGCTCAGCTCTCGAACTATTAGTTTCATCTATAGCTACGGTTAAACTGCGGGGGATGGCGCACCTGCACGATAACAGCCAACGGATTGGCCGGCTCGGTCTCGTATCTGCGCCCGAGTGTCTTACCTATAAAGTTGTCCAGGTATAGCCCTCACCATGCGGCCCAAACACATAAATACGCGCCTCCTCTACAATGTTCATCGGAAAGCAAAGCATCAACATCAGGGCCCGACCTACCATCCCCACCATGGCATCCTCAACCACCATGAACCCCCCCGGCATATCCGTCCACATCACCGTGCACATCCGCGCCGAAGAAATCCCCGCATTCCTGCACGCCTTCCGCAGCACCTTTGACGCCGTCGCCAACGAGCCCGAGTGCACCCTCTTCCAGGTCTACCAGTCGCCCCAGAACCCAGGCGAGATCTCGTGGGTGGAGCACTGGTGTGTCATTGGCCTTCCTGAAGTCGAGAGCATGTGGCTAATACCTACGGTGGCTAGGTCCGCGTCGCTGGAGTATCTCACGGGCGTGATTCTCAACAGAGACTATATCCTTCGGTTCCTTGAGCTCACGGAGCCCATGTATGCGAGGCCCCGCGAGGCGAGGGTTTTGACGAGGGTTGCTGGGCTGGGGATGGTGAAGAGGGGGGAGGGGAGTGGATGATATATATTCTGGGCCACATTCTTTAGTTACTAGATGACTGCCACAGCAAGGCCCTTTTACAAATCAACGTACAGAATCAATCCTGGGTCAGGACAAGGCTGAGAATCCACCCATACTCAGCCTCAATGGAGCACCATAGACAGCAGCCAGCCTTTCGCGCAGTCCAGCGCCTTGCCGAGTCCAACTTCCACTCGTCCAAGCGGCTTCCAAATCAAGGCATCACTGACACTCGGTCTTTGCGCTCGGTATCTGCGCCTTCTTCACAGATCATATAGAAAAGACACGAGGCGAGCAAGGCTGTCCTAGGGTTTCCTCAAGAGCAAGGAAGGTGGATAAAAAAGAAAAAAAAAAGATGGGATGCATCATCCGTGAATCGAACACGGGCCTCATCGATGGCAACGATGAATTCTACCACTAGACCAATGATGCTGGAGTTATTTCTTGGCTTTCAATTTGACAACATGAACAAAAGTACTAATAGATTCATGTCCGAGAGCACCATGGTGTACGATGACGAGGGAGTGGGCATGTGCAGATGAATGGGCAGATTCGGTACCTATGTGGGGAGGTAGAGGCTCAACAAGGATCGGCTGTTCAATCTTATATCGGTCCTGTCATGCGGACAGTAAGATGGCTTGGTATAACAAGACTAACGTCCTTCCTCCTCGGTCAACCACCTCGCCTCCGACCGGCCCCTCCGCCCAGAAGGGACATCGTACTTGAGCTCCGACCTGCCGAGCTTGAATGGCGTCGTGAGGATATGGATATCCTCATCGAGACCCCACTCCTCCCCGCGCATGGTATCAAAGTCCTCCGGGCGCTGGAAGAGGCCGGGCTTGGCCTTCTTCAGGCTGGCGAACGTCTTGGCAATCAGGCTGTTCATCTCGTCGTAATGCCGCAGGTGCAAGTCCCCGTGCTGCTCGCGGAGCGCCTGCTTTACCTCCGGTGTCTGCTCGCCGAGCCTGTAGTACCAGATGTTGTACTGGGTCAGCGAGACGTCAATGTCGAAGGTGGTGCCTTGCTGCGTCCGGAGGAGCAGGGCGTGGGATACGGCTGCTGCGCCGACGAGGCCCATTTGGTAGTCGGAGTTTGCTTCGCCATTAGTGCTGGTTAGGGTTTGGGCAAAAGGGTTGGAGACATACGCAGCAGAGGGACAACGGGCTCGTCCAGTCCCAGGAACTTGCCCTGCATCCACGAGATCCCCACAAGGCAGTCGCTGATCTGCTGCCATCCGGAGCGATGCGACAGCGGCCCCTTCCAGCCGTAGCAGTTCTCTCGTGCATAGATCAAGCTAGGGTTGATCTCTCGCAGCGAGTCTGCGTCGAAGCCTAGCCTCCCCAGCACCCCGGGCCTATACCCGTCAACCAAGACATCAGCAGCCTTGACAAGTTCCGCAAACTTCTTGCGGCCTTCCTCGCTCTTCAGGTTGAGGTTTGTGTCGCGTTTGCCCGTGCTCAGCTCAACCCAGGTCGCTGCGATATCTGGCAGACCCTCCCACGTCACTTTGAGGACTTCAGCGCCGAGGACGGCGAGGATCTTGGAGACGACCGGGGCGGCAATAACGCGCGAGAAGTCGATGACTTTGATGCCGGCCAGCGGGCGAGAGGGGTCCTTGGCCTCTGGCCAGGCTTTTCGAGGCGCGGAACGCGGTTTGAGTGTGTAAAGAGGCTCCTTGGCCATGGTTTGGCCCTAACGACATCATTACCTGCAGTTAGAAATGGCTGCGGAGCCTTACATGCTCACTCGCGAAGAACTCATCCGGGGTATTGCAAATCACACCCGCCTGCTTATACTCCTCGTTCGCAACGCGATCAATCTCCTCTGAATCCCACTGCGCGACCTTGTCCATATAGATCCTCTGCGCCTCCTCATGGGTGACATCCTGCTCCGCAACGCCAACCATCTTCATAGTATGGCCGGCGTTCATCGACCCATGCAGATGGAACCAGCGCCCGTCCTTGGTCTGATAGACATTCGTGCACTGCTGATGGATCGGCTTCTGCGTCTGGTAGAGATCGCCCTTGGCGAGCTCCTTGGTGACGGTCGGGTGCTGCAGCGCGGGCGTCCGTTTGGCGCCGACGGTGGGCAGGATGATCGACATCAGGAACAGGGATGCCACGTCTCTACGCTGACAGTTAGTAACGCTTGGACATTGCTCTCCGAGGCAGCTCACGTGTTGACGGTGATATCCTGGTAGTCGATTCCATATCGGTCCTTGGAGATTGCACTGGCGATGGCGGCAACGTAGGCATTGAGCGCGGAGCTGGACTCGGTGATCCGGAGGGGTGTTGGGATGAACGGTGCGCTGTCGCCAATGAATCTGACTCTCTTTGCTGCTTCTTTGAAGGAGTCCGGCACGTCAATGGCTGTGCCGTTGAGGAGGCGCTCGGCCAGCACCCGGGCTGCTTCGGTTTGGACGCAGTAGGCCATTCTGGAGCGTTCCTGATCAAATTGATCTGACAGGGAACAGAGAGCAATAGATAGAAGAGAGACGAGGGAGGAGGGAGTGTTATGCCTGCAGTGCCGACACCCGAGGTCTGAGCGATGCCGTGCAACAAGCAAGGCCCACCGCTGCCCCTCCCCCTCACCACACCCCCTGGACTGATCACTTCAGATGTCATCAAGGCCATCCCAGGAGAGAAACTACCTCCTGCTCGATACGTTGACGTTCCGTGAGCTCTATAGTGTCGGTATCTGACCAGTGCCTTTCAGGGACAAGCGAATCCCATCTTCGCTACACCGATAAAAGCGAGCAATGATTGCTACATCGAGCAAGACCAAGCGGGACATTGAAGGATTCCCATCAATCGGTTCCATCCTCGTTCTCGGTTCTCGAGGCACTCATGACCTGCGTCTGGCTTTCAGGGCATTGATGATCTCTTCCCCCAGTAGCGTACCTTGGGTGCTCAGGAAGACTCGGTGTAACCGTTACCTGAATAAATAAAGAATGGATAGCCTGTGCTGATGAGTTCCAAGAAGAGGTTTATTACTAGCCAAACACCTCCAGCAATACAACCAGTGCAGTGCGAGCCCAGGCTTCAAAGGCCGCAGGGCGCAAACGCCTATACTATCCCCTACCCCCACATAAGCAGCGTCGACGAGAGCAAAAAGAGTTTTCTTCACGATAGAATCCACCGCGTCATTGCTCTTAGCACACCGGTGAATCTTCTCCCACCCGAACACCGCCGCGTTAACAACCCTCCTGCTCCCAGTCGCTGCGGTGCCCAAGCCCACCACAGTTCCCTGCCGGTCTGGACATCAATAATGAGCTCCTGTGCTCGGGCTCCTCGTACTTTGCCTGAATGCACTTTAAGCTCAGCAGGACTTGGGGTTTCCTTAGCTTTGCCATATGCTCAGGACACTGGAGGACAAGGAAGAGGGTTTCCGCCTAGCGCATTGGCGCGCCATTTCTTGCTGATCAGCTGGCACTGCGGTATTCTTGGACGAGCTAGGGTTGGACGAGGTGTTTTAGAAGACATGGTGTCGGTCTCCGGATGTGGTAGGAGGAGTTAGTATGAGATACAGATACAAAGACTACGGGAATTATCTTCAGTATTTTGGTAGAGATATCCATCCATAAGACAGTCGAGCAGCAATCTATTAGAGACCCCTCTGTCAACTCTGAAGTGAAAGTAGACCAGGCTCTTCCACTGGCTGGGGGACAGAAGCACTAGACGGGAATCGGATACTGGAAGCTTCAGCAACATTGCCAGGTATATTTTCAAGTAACAATACTCACTGTCAGCCAATGGACACACCACGCCTGTAGTCTAAACATAACAAGGAGCATAAATGGAACAAACGCTTTGCTGTTAGGGCATGGCCCGACAATCTGCCGCTAAAACCGGAGGATGCAATATAACGGCCAAGAATAAAGCATGTGCTGGCTGCGAACTGCCTACGTAGACCAACAGAAACCCTACCAAGCAAGACTACTGCCCTCTTGTCGTAGCAGGTGAGCGGTGCTGTCTTATATAGCAGTACAAGTAGAGAACTATGACTGGCTGCAGCAATGAGCTGATCTTCCCGCCACTCGTCTACAGCAAGAATACCCTGGGTATGTAATTACAGCCAAAAAGCCCACACAGTCTTATGCCCGCTCGAGAGTCATCCTAGAGAACCTTGCTAATGAAATCCTCAGCCTGGCTCTCCAAGAGTTGCGGTCCGATAAACTTTGCAACCTCAGCGCCATTCTTGAAACCAATCGTAGCCGGTATAGCGTCCACGCCGTACTTCTCTGCAAGGTCGGCGTTGTCGTCTGTGCTGATCCACGCCTGGTAGAGCGCAGTATACTTGGCCCCAACCCTGCTATTGGGTTAACGTGATGCATGGCTATGGAGGGAGGTATGCTTGAATGGAGGACTTGCTTCTCATAATTTGCTTTGGTTGCTTCGCTGATTTGGCTCCAGACGGCGGAGAAGATCACGATGAACGAACGGTGGTCTTCGATGGCGCTGTCTAGCTGGGATTGACTAGAGCGAGGATCAGTTGTGCTGCGCCGTGGTTGAAGGATTGGGGAAGGAGAGATGACCTTGTAATTTGCTCAAGGGTCATGTTGCCGGTATGGGTTCCTCAGTGTGGAAACTGGCTTGGATAGGGCAGGATTCCGGCACAGATGGCGATAGAATGATTGAAAGCTTTAGTCCACTGGCTGGATTCAAGGGGACATCTTGTCCTTTTAAGCAGTGGTCATGCACAATCCTCCCATTGGGAGCCCTAGTCATTCCATGTGACAAACCTCAAACCCGTTAACCTGAGTATATCGTGTCCTTGCGTCATCCCTGTACAATATGTCAAGAGCAGTCAGCATACAGCAGTCTTCCTCGTCAATGTGGAGAACAAAACTTCATTGGCATACGCCATCATCCTAGGTCTAACAATAGTTGCAGAGTGGTTAGGCGAGGAGACTGGGGACCCGAGTAATCTTGCTTCTTGGCCTGCATGTGCCAGCCAGATTATATATCCCCGCTTGCGCGTACGCAAAGCTCAAAGCTGCATACGTCAGCTGTATGACGCAGAATTCAGCTCAAACCTGGCCTATTCAAACTCGCTGGTTTGACAGCTAAAGGCCGGGCGCGGCAGCTGCGTAACATTATTCATTATGACAAAGGAAGACCCATGAAGAGGAGGAAGAATGCTGCAACACCAGGTAAAGAATCCAGAAGCGGTGGCTGAACTCACCAAAGCGGAGGTCGAGTTGAAGCCCGGCGCCTGCAAGCCCTCGGATGGAACGGCGGCGTCGGGAGAGTACCCTTTGCACCGTAGGCGCCAAATAAGCACTGGAGGGTCTTTAGCTTGTTATGCCACCGTTTCCTCGACCAACGGGCTGAGATCCTACAGAATTTACCGAAGGATGAGGCGATGATGGGAAGTCCCGTGTATCCCGCGACCAAGCTGCTCACTTGCAAAATTGCAGTCCATCAGACATCGGATCGATTCCCGGCTGTTGGCATCTGATCCGGCGCGGGAGGCCAGTTCTCTACTGGAGGAGGTAGGCTGTCTCAGGGTAGAATGGCTAAAGAACTGAGTCACGGACAGGGGCGTGTATTGGCTAAGGATATAATTGCCAAAGTCATGCTCGCGGCGCGTAAATCCGAACTGCTGGCCGCAAACCAGCCCATGTTGAAGGTATACCGGCATCGGAGTGAGTGGCAAGATGAAGATGGTACTGAGCCATATGTAGGCTATGAGGAAAGCCAACACTGACGAGAAGGAAAGAGCTCGAAGAAAAAGGGAAAGGTAGAGAAGAGCATTCGCGCACTTTATTGTGGTGGCAGCCGTGGGCCGCGTGTGATCGATATTAAAGCGAAGAAACCTAAAACACAGCAAATTGTCTGTAGACTTGCACCAAAACCCTGAATATCCAGACTCCAAGTCAGCCGAGCGCCTTGCGAAAACCCGAAATCATTGTCGTTACACCCACATTCCTGGGATAGTCATGCGGCATATCAATCAACCAGAGGCTCGTCATACACATCAGTCATCGACATAAAACTCGCATTTCCGAGCCACCATTTGGACAGATCTATATAGAAGCCGTCGCATTCCTTATCGATGGATTTAAGCTTCGGGGCCCGCACTTTGAGCTCTCGAGTCTTGCCATCATAGAACGCCGCGATGACTCGTATATGGTGCAGGCCGACAATCGAAAACATGAGGACCTGTGAACCGTCAGAGATAGCGCCCCTAAGGGGAAGGAAGACCCCAAGAGCTTACCGGCGCAATGGTATGTGGTCTGGTCGAGGATGTTCTGAGCCGGCCATGCACAATGCGAATGATAGCAGTGAGTTCCGAGCGAAGGAGCTGGCTCCCAGCGGTAAAGCCAGTGTACATCAGAGCGACGATATGGGGCAGTCCGGGGGCACTCATATTCCAGGCGGAGCGGACGGCCCAGCCGTAATCCTGGCTCGTGTCGCAAAGGCTGCCAAAGTTGAAGTCCTGCCCGTAGCTAGAGAACGGAATTAGAATGAAAGCAAGCACGGATGGAAAAATAGGAAAACCGACCAAGCGTACGAAGTACCGGTGGGGATCTTTGCTTCGTCGGGCAGAATGCAATGCTCTCGAAGAATCGGTTCATGTGCCAGGCCAGGGCCACGGCATTGCAGTATGGGGCTTCATCGGAGTCTGTCATGGGAGGGTAAGCGCCCTTGACGGAGTCAATCTCGGGAGGCAGGATGGGCGCGGGTTATTGAGAGAAAAATAGAAAGGGTTGATCGCCAGACAGATTGATTTCCTCATGGCGAGGTCTGTGTCCGACAGCTGCTTGCCGAGATCAATCAACTCTTCAAAAATATCACCAAGTGCCTGGCGATTCCTCTTCCGGGCATCAGCAACAGCAGGATCCATTGTAGCGACCATGTTTGCAACGAAGAAGAGGTGCTCTGGAGTGAGTTGGGACGGAGGGAGAGGGAGGGAGAGGGAGGGAGAGGGAGGGAGAGAAGAGGGAGACGGCCTTTGTTTTGGTCACGTGCGGCTCCTGATTGGCCCGTGGGTGGAGGTGAAGGCGATACCAAGAAACCAACGCAGTCACGTCGAAAAGCACTGGTGATTGGAAAAACATGTTACTACACCTCCCTCGCTTTGGAAACAACCTCCTCAGCCTTGCTTGTATATGACTCCGAGTCTTCATCAACACCGGTTTGAACCTCGGCATCAGGCATCACTTCAATCTTCTCAAACTTGGCTGCGATCTCTTCAAGCGTGAGGCCTTTCGTCTCGACGAAGGTAAAGTAGACGATGATAATGTAAACAAAGTCCCAAGCCGCGTTGATAAAATAGAACTTCCATCCAAGGTCAGCCATTGCATAGGCCATGGCAAAGGAGGCCAGGAGACTGTTGTCAAGTAATCAGCATAAGTCGGTCCGTGGTCTGGATGGAACGCACCCGAACCCCGAATCCAGCATGCGAAAAATCGCGATACCCGTGGTTCGTAGCTTGAGAGGGGACACCTCGGTCGGGTAGAGACTCGTCAACGGGGTGACGGAGAAAGCATAGAATCCTTGGAACAGGAATATCACCGCGATGGTGCCGTAAATGCCTGGGGTATACGTGCTCTCGCCGTAATCTGGAGGAACGCATTAGCAACTAAAAGAATAAGGTGGATGTAGCTCAAGCCCAGCTCACGCTTAATGAGGCCTCCGATCAACAATAGCGTGGCCACCATCCCGCCAACGCCAATGAACATTTGGATCCTACGTCCTAGAATGTCCAGCATGAAGCTACCAAGGATAGCAATGGCAAAGGACCAGCAGTTGATGATGACCTGGACCTGCGTCTGGGTTTTCGTAGCCGTAATGCCCGCTTGGTCGAGTATCTTGGTCAGGTAGTATCTAGGAGCACAAAATCAGAGACCGTCGTGGATGTTTCAGTGGCATTCAATACTCACGAGATAATGAAATTCCCAAACATCTCAATCATAGAGCCGAAAGTGACTAGGATGACCAGTCTTCTCCGGTTGGCTTTTGTCAGAATTTCCCTCCAGGGATTACGCGGGAGCTCTCTTGCTTCGCGCATGAGGGTATCTCTGATCACGCGAAGTTCTTCTTTGCCTTTCCGTATGTCCGTCTTGCCTTTGCCTTGCATGATGATTAAGACCTCCAATGCCTCGTCATTGCGATCCTTGGCGATTAGCCAACGGGGAGATTCTGGAACAAAGGGCACGATACTGATGGCTACCAAACTAGGAACAAACTGGAGTAGTGAAGGAAGACGCCAGGCCCAAGTGCTCTGCATGTTCTGGCTGCCGTAGTTGATAATGGATGATGTCAGACTTCCAACGAAATAGCATGAGAAGAAGAGCCCTAGGATACGGGCTCTCTGGCGAGGGGGTAGCAGTTCAGCCAGCAGAACTGGCGCAGCGCCGCTGCTGATGTTTGCGCCAATACCCACGATAATACGGGCAACGACAAACATGGCGATGTTCTGCGCCGCGGCTTGGAGCGAGATCCCAACGGCTAGTACAACCGCAGAAACGTAGATTGTACGACGTCGCCCGATCCGGTCTGGGATCGGCTGCGTGATGAAGGCGCCGATAATATGCCCAATCCACATGGCCGCATTGTTGAGGCCCTCTGTTGCGGTGGTGAGGTGGAAGTATTCGGAGTAGGAAGGCAAGATGAGCAGGCCATTCATCACGGATCCGTCATAACCTAGGGTCTGCTCTATGTTAAAGAATGTCAGCAGTTGTGACAAGTAGGATAACTCACTGCAGAGTTGATGACGGCCACGGCCAGAAGCAAGGGCATGAGGACCCTGTGGTCCGCCGGGACGAGTTTGGAAACATGGCGACGCTCAAAATTCGTGGCCATCGCTGGTATGGGGTCGCAGGTGGTTATCCTGCAGAGGCCCTGGAGATATGCATATTGTCTTATACTGGCATAAGCTTATCTCTTCAATCCAACAGCGTCCTAGTATTTGATTACTTTGGGACGGTTCAAATGGCGCAGAGCCCCGACGGGCGACCCGATGATAACTATTGATACCCTATAGGACGCAGATATCGTTTTGTTCTTTTCGGACTGTCCGCTAAACACCACCGTCTTATCTTCTTCGAGCATGATAAAGCATCCCTGCTACTCCAACTTCCCCTCAGGGCTCAAGTGAGCCAGGCAGGCTCGGAGCCCGTGGTATTGCGGGTGACCCGCCCCACAGCGTTGGAGTCGATGATAAACTATTTAACATCGACAGTTGTTTTTTGTTGAGAGATCCGCCCGCTCAAGATGAAAAAGCCGGAGAGGAAGTGGCCAGCTTGGCCAGAATACACATACAATGCAGCGGCTGATGCTGAGGACCCCGAGTTCTTAGTGATTAAGAAAGCCATTATCGAAGAATACGGCCCCGACGCTCTTCGAGCGAGCTGGCTCAAGGTGTGCAAAGAGCTGCAGATTATCACCGACGAGATCGTGCAGAAAGGAGACAAGATCATCCCGGTATTCGAGACCTCTCAGGTGCTGCATGGCTTTACGGAGGATCAGGAGGCCGAGATAAAGCGGGTTGGTGCATTCATCTGCCGAGACACTATTCCCGAAGACGAGGCAAGGTTACTCTACAGCGACCTGAAGCGATATGTCGCCGACAACAAAGACTCCATTAAGGCATGGCCGCCGGAGAGCCCGTCGATGCTCATCCTGTATAACTCCCCAACGCAGACGGCACTGCGCGCACACCCTAACCAGCTGAAACTGCAGCGCAAGTTGAACGAGCTTTGGCATGACTCGACTGGCGAGACCTCCTCGGATCCTCTGGTATACCTGGACGGTATCCGTGATCGAGGTCCAGGCGTCCCATTCCTAGGGTTGGGACCGCACATCGACGCTGGCAGCCTCTGCCGCTGGGCCGATCCAACCTACCGGACAGTATATGCCAACATCTTTTCTGGAAACCCCGAGCAACACGATCCATTCAATCTCGGTATACGTAAGAACGCAAACCAAAAGATGTACAGTGGTTCGGCGCACTCGAAGGTCCTGCGCACATTCCAGGGTTGGACGGCTCTCACTCCGACCGCGCCTCGGGAAGGAACCATCATGCTGTACCCGAACATCAAGACGGTTATCGCATACCTCTTACTGCGGCCGTTCTTTTTGCCGCCCGCAGATCCAGCAGCTGACATTATGGATGCGGAAAGTTGGACGCTTGACGAGTCAACCGGTTGGTTCCCGGGAACCACGAAGCCCGATAGCCAGCGCCTGAGCCGAACATCGCACCCGCATCTCAGGCTGGAGGAATGCCTCGTCTATGCGCCGGACATCCAGCCGGGAGATACCGTATGGTGGCATTCCGATGTGAGTTCTGTCCCATTATCGCGTCCGTGGCCCGTCTCGCTGACCGCGGTCGGATCGGTAGCTCTGTCACGCCGTAGACACCGAGCACCTAGGCGAGAACAACGCGTCCGTCGCATTTATTGCCTCGTGTCCCACCACGCCGGTGAACCAGGAATACGTCAAGGAGCAGTTGGCCGACCTTCTCGAGGGTCGTCCCGGAGCGGACTTTGCGCAGCGGAATGAGATTGATGAGCGGAAGCTGAAGGGGTACACTGGCCCGGAGAATGTCAGCACGGAGGCTCGGAAGGCTTTCGGATTCCCTCTGCTGGAAGGGTGATCGGTGTAGACAAAACAACGGGGGTGGAGGATGGGCAGATCATGAAGATACCTTGGTGGAGGTGTGTTGTTCTCGGTTGGTGTTGCGAGGTGGAAGCTTCCCCGGATCGGCCACTGGAGGCCGGTCGCAGTCACGTGGTCCTGGTCCTCTCTTGTCGTTCATCAGCTCCTGAACTGTACTCCGTACTCTGTATACCTCTGTAGACTACTACTCCGTACCGTCATCAAATCGAGCCATCTTTTCCGTCGTTCTGGGTCGGAGTCGGCAGAGACTCCTTAATAATGCCAGTCAGATCACGTGCGCTACCCCTCTCCTTCCGTGTCACCCAGCTATCTCCAGCTCGCCTCAACAACCTTCCCGATGCCTTCAACTACCCTGCAGCGTCATCATGGCTTCCATCCTCGTCTTCCAGGGCGCAGCCATTCATTCTACCAGCCTCGAAACCCTCGAAATCATTGAAAACGCCATTTTAGTCGTTACCGACGGTCGCATCACCGCCTTCCACAAATCCTCCGAAAGCCATAACGGATTTCCTCCAACCGCGCAAGTTCACCGTCTCCCTCCTGGCGAATTCCTCATCCCCGGCTTCGTCGATACCCACAATCACGCGCCGCAATGGCCAATGCGCGGTCTCGGCCAGGGGCTGCACATCCTCGACTGGCTCAGCGAAATCACCTTCCCCGTCGAAGCCCGCTTCGCCGACCCCGCATACGCCGCGTCGATGTACGAGCACACTGTCGAAGACTTCCTTCGCCAGGGGATCACGACTGCTTCCTACTACAGCTCGCGGCACGCCGAGGCAACAAAGATCCTAGCCGAAATATGCCATAGGAAAGGACAGCGGGCGTTTGTGGGAAAATGCAACATGGATAGGAACGCGCCGGACTACATACAAGAGGCAAGCGCTTCTGACTCACTACGTGAGACTGAGGAATGCATCGAGCATATTCGCCGTTTGCCTGGATGCGACCGTGTGGAAGGCGCTCTCGTCAATCCCGTGGTGACACCGAGATTCGCCATCTCCTGCACGCCGGAGCTGCTCCAAGGTCTCGGCGAGATTGTCCAGCGTGATAACTATCTGGCCGTCCAGACTCATTTCAACGAGGCGCAGCAGGAGATAGACGCCACAACGGAGCTCTTCCCTCAGTTCAAGGGTAGCGAGGCCGACCTCTATGAGAGCTACGGGCTGTTGAATTCTCGGTCTATACTTGCTCATTGCACGATCATGACAGATCACGAGAAGGAGAAGATCCACTCGTTGAAGTGCGGCGTCGCCCATTGCCCGATCGCAAATATGACCGTCGGCGGAGGCTTCATGGTCGCCCCCGTGAGGGACCTTCTGCGACGTGGCATCAAGGTCGGGCTTGGAACCGACAGTGGTGGCGGTTGGGCGTCCCAAATGCTGGCCGTGATCCGGCAGGCGATGATCGCTTCGAACGCCCGTGAAGTGCTGTCAGAAGGTAAGGACAAGGCGCTGACGTTTGAAGAGACTTTTTACCTGGCCACACTGGGAGGCGCGCGAGTTCTCCGTCTTGAAGACCGGATCGGCAACTTCGAGGTCGGCAAGGAGTTCGATGCCATATGGGTGTCTACGACGACCGGCTTGCAGTCTGCCATGACACCCCGAGAGGGTGGAGATTCGCTTAGGAGGGTGTTTGAGAAATACATCATGACCGGCGATGACCGGAACGTAGCGCATGTGTATGTCAGGGGTAGGCGAGTAGCAGGTTGTAGATGAACTCTCTTTACACGTACGCTGCGGTACTTTGACAAATATTTCGGGTTCTGTGCTCAGTTTCCTCTGCAGTCGTGGTAATGTATACATCATTTGTGTCGCGTTGTCCGAACGGCAGGTATATATTTCACGGCGGTCGCTCAACTTCCCTATCGAGCACCATACCACAGATTTAATTATTCAATTATTTTTCAAACCAACGATCGGGTGTTCCACTGTGATATCCGGTTCAGCCGCACTATATGTGGACGAGAATTGGATCAGTTCTGTCAGTTCAGTTCGCGGGCAGTGGATGTCTTTGCGAGAATCGAATAGTGCCTGACACACAACGAGCGCAAACGACATTATCCACGCCATCATGTCTGTCAAGGGGACTGACCCGGATATCCTGAGTGAGCGAGAGCGGCTGGCTGTGTTAGAAGCCTGCGCGGACCTGAGAGGTGCCCTCGTGAACCCAATGAGACCACAATGCAAGCAGCTAATTCAGCACGGATCACGTCGAGCCTCGCCTTGCAATAGCTGGAACTGATGCAATGCTTGCAGATTTACGATACCGCTACAGCTGCCACAATGACCGCCATTGATAGGGAACTGTTCGATGCCGCTGTGGAGGCAACGACCAAGAGCCGCAGAGTCTTTGCGTCGTTTAGGGAGAGGTCCCCGCCCTCCAGCTCGGTGTTGTCCGGCCGGGCTATCTCGCAGGATCAGCCGCTCATGGTTGAGAAGACTGAGCACTGCCCGGCTGTCATTCAGACGATGCCATTGTACGATGTCTGCATGGATAGCACCATGCTGGCGATTATATCCGCGTTGAATCGCTCCGAGGCGATGTCCTGGGACCTGCTGGAGGCTGCGACTGAGCTGCGAAAGGTCAGAAGGCCAGAGGTTGTTGTTAATGGGTCGACGATTTTGTTGGAGGCTCTCGAGCGTTTATGTGGTTCTTCGGTCTGCCTAAGATTATATTAACCGCAGACAACGTCATTTGCCTCAGCATTCTGCTAGACCATAGAAACCGATTTGAAATAGGCCAGTCCTGATTCTCCAATATCTTGCTCATGACTAAACCACCCAGATACGTATCCTTAGAGCCTCAAGCACCACCCACCATCCATTCCAATGTCTATCAGAACGTCGTCTCCTCAACGCCCCCCAACACCACAAGTTTCAACTTCGACGCATCCATGAACTCCATCTCATCTTCATCAACAACCTCCTTCGTGCCCCTCTCCATCCTCCGTCCAAAGAACCTCTTAAAGGCAGTCTCATCCACGAACGTCAACTCCGTAATGCAGTCGTAAGGGAAATCCTCCTGCGTTCCGGCGAGTGTGATGGCTGAATAACTGCCGTCCGCGCCTGCCTCCGGTCGAGAGAGGTACATGCGCCTGTGGGAGAGCGGGAAGTCATCGCCCGCGAGGCGTTGGATGGGTGAGAGCTACTTCAATTGTAGTTGCACCTGGTCGGCACCATCACGTGACCGAGAGGAGCGGTCAGGGTGACGTCACAGCCGTTCTTGCGGGAATGACGTCAGGCATCCAGGCACTGCACAACGAGTGGACGACCGCCCAACCTGTTCTTACTCTGATTCCCATGCATCTGCCAGCCTGGATCCAGGGCTCGGAGATGATGTCAAGCCTGCCGCCTCTATATAGGCCCCGGGCGCTGCCGCGGTCCCACGTCTGTCACTCAGCGAAGAGATGAGACGACAATGGACTCACCAGCAAACTCCACCAACTCAACAAAGAGTCGCGAGGGGCCGCGCAAATACGCCTACAACCGCGAAGGCGCTCGTGAGCGGGAAACGCACTTGTAACATTCTCCCCGTCCTCGGATTCTAGTCGCAGACATGGCTAACATCGCACAGATATCTGCCTTACTGGGGCTTCTCCGATTCCGAGAAGTTCGCTCAGGAGTCGGTTGGCAACTACCCCAACGCATCGCGCGACAATGTCCTCACCGTATTCGCCCAATTGGCCGCCCTGCGCATGAACGCCCAGCGCGCCATCATCTCCCTGTTCGACAAGCGGCAACAGCATGTCATTGCAGAGGCGACGCCAAAATCGGGGTTACGCGGTGCGGAGGGTCGCGATCAGGGCGAGGGCTTCTGGCTTGGAGTAGGACAGTTTCCTCGAGAGAGAATCACCATGTGCTACCACGCCATGAAGTCGTTTGTCGAAGACCAAAATGAGCTGTTCGTGGTCAACGACCTGACCAAGGATGAACGGTTCCGCGACCACGAGTCTGTTACAGGCCATCCTCACAACACGTTTTACGCTTCAGTGCCGATTCAATCGCCGGATGACTACATCATTGGCGCTGTAGCAATCCTAGACAACAAGCCCTGGGATGGGATATTCGACGAACAGCGGACTTTCCTGACAGAACTTGCAGCAACAGTGATGGACCATTTACTCTCACAGCGAGCAATGCGCGAGGAGTATCGCGAAGAGAAGATGGTCCGCGCCCTTGGGTTATTCGTCAAGGGCAAATCTGACCTCAACGAGTGGTTCGACAGTGGAGAAAGCTCGAAGCATCGAGATCAGATGGGTCAAGTCAACAAGAAATTGGAGAGGATGCAGGTCTCGGGGTCCGGCAGCGCGAATGACGACGATCTGGAGGATAAGGACGAGGATCAAAACGGCAACCGAAAGGGCAGTGGTAAAAGCGATGAAGGAGGGAATAGGCCATCGACTGAGGAAAGGAACAAGCACGAGTCGCCGATCAAAAAGTTCCATCAAAGCAACAAGGAGCAGCATGAATCAAAATCCGAGTCTCCAGAGGGTTCGGAGTCACAGAAGAAACAGCGACCGAAGCTGTCTCCGACCACCAGCCACTTGCAAGACAGTCTGGCTCCAACAAATGTGCGATCTGTCGTCAATCGTGCAGCGTCTATGATTTACCAAGCACTGGACCTCGAAGGTGTCATGTTTATCGATGCCAGCGTCTACGCGCGCCGCCAGACGGTCGGGTCCAACCAGAACGAGCAGAAGCGGGACGAGTACAACATCGAGCATCAGGAACGCAAGGACTGTGGGGAGGACGACGTTCCATCGGCAACTCAACGTGATTCTCGTTCCAATTCAACTGCGTCAGAGAACGAGGAGGAAGCTCGAAGCCTGGTGTTGGGCCACTACACATCAACTACGTCAGAAGGTGGTGTTGACCTGAGCGACAGCCATTACGTCTCATTGTCCGGATCGTTCATCAATCACTTAATCGACCAATACCCCCGCGGAAAGATATTTCACATCGAAGAGGACGGTTCGATAGCGTTGAGTTACGAGGGTGTGGCCGATGAGATGAACTACTCTGTGAACGGCAGTCGGGGTGCGGCGACCAGCAGCTCAGATAGCGTCGACGTCAGGCAGGAAACCTCGGACGTCAAGCAGCTCATGAAGGTCCTCCCCGATGCCCGGTGCATTGCCATATATCCCATATGGGACTTCCAGCGCGGTCGATACTTCACCATCAATGTTGTCTGGACCAATGATCCTGGTCGAGTGTTGTCGGAACCAAAGGACTTGACATACTTGGCTGCGTTCAGCAATACTGTGATGGCTGAAGTATCTCGCCTGGACCTCGAGGCCGCGGATCGCGCCAAAGGGGACTTCATCTCCTCGATTTCACACGAACTGCGGTCGCCACTGCACGGACTTTTGGGAACCGTGGAGCTCCTCCAGGAAATGGTGACCGGGTATGCCCAACATTCTCTCATTGAAACTGTGTATAGTTGTGGCCGGACCCTGCTCGATACTTTGAACCACCTGCTCGACTATGCCAAAATCAACACGCTTACACGCCCAGGCCAAACGGAAAAGTCAGGAAAGAAAGGCTTCACGGAAGCACAGCCCGCAGTACCTGGGTCTCTACAAGACGAGGACCTGGGCGTATTGGTGCAGGAAGTCGTCGAAGGCATCCTTGCCGGGGTCGAATACCAGCGTCGCGGGGCTGAGGGTGGTAGCAATGAACGAAGACTTTCGAAGAGCAATGGTACTGGCCGGCTCATGACAATCGTGGATATTGAGTGGAACGACAATTGGCGATACAGTATTTACGCGGGCGCCTGGAGACGCGTGGTGATGAACTTGTTCGGGAATGCCCTCAAGTACACACAGACAGGGTATATTCGCCTCCTGATGAAGAGCGACACCTTGAAGCGCGACGGCAGGAAATCGGTTCCTGCAATCAGAATGACCTTCAGCGACTCCGGACGCGGCATGTCCAAGGATTTCATTGTCAACCACCTCTACACTGCCTTCCACCAGGAAGATACAACGGCGCCTGGACTTGGAGTGGGGTTGCATCTGGTACACCAGATTGTCAAATCCTTGAACGGAACAATCAACTTCACGAGTGACATTGGCCGAGGTACGGATGTCGATGTTGTTCTGCCCATCGACCCGCCTGAAGAGTCAGCGCTTTCATCTCGCGCCTATGGATCATTGAAGGAGAAACTGGAAGGGAAGACCATATCCCTCTTCACACGGAGTTCCAAGCTCGGCGATATCGGAATGGATCCGAAGGTCTTCGACCATATACTGACCAGCCTTGGGCGCATGACGACGGGCTGGTTCGGTCTACGAGTCCTGACCACAGACGAGCATGACCGTGGAGATGCGGATTTCGCCATCGTCACAGAGCACGAGTACCGAATGTACTACCGCAAGGGGTCTAGCGAACCACAGGATGGGCGGTCAGGGGAGATTCAACCAACATATCCATTGATCGTGCTGAGTGAGCGGACAAGCGGGTGGAGGACAATAGGAGAGACCGTGGACGACTCGGCTATCTTCCTTACGCAACCGTGAGTTTCTCCGCATATAAAGTCAGGCAAGCAACTAACAGACTAAGGGTGAGTCCAAAGTCATTGGCAACCGCGTTCGAGCACTGCCTAGCTAGTCCCAGTCAGAGTGGGCTGTCCACCCCGCGCAAGTGGTCGTCACATGTCTCGCATGTCGATGACGGCGAGAGTGCAAGTGATGGTCGACCAACTCCGACTGATGGCGAGGAGGAGACTCAAGACGAGTCCACCACAAACAAACCACCAGATAGCCAAGGAGCACGCAGAATCCTCCTGGTAGAAGACAACCAGGTCAACCTCAAAGTCCTCGAGATGGCCGTGAAGACAGCCGGTCTGGGCTATCAGACAGCCACAAACGGCCTCGAAGCCCTTGAGAAATTCAAGAAAGAGCAATTTGACGTGGTGATCATGGACGTCTCCATGCCGGTCATGGACGGACTCACCGCGACGCGAGAGATGCGCAAGTTCGAGCGACGCAACAAGCGACGGCGAACAACAATCATAGCGTTGACCGCTGTACTATCCGCATCCACACAACACGAGGCCACGGTCAGCGGCATTGACTTGTTCCTGACGAAGCCTGCCCCCTTGAAACAGTTGAAGGAAATGCTGCGGAAGTTATCGGAAGGGAAGAAAATTGCGGAGAAGTAACGGGCTGGCATGTACTTGTAACACTATACGACCACGATCTGTCTCGGTCTGTGACCGCGACGACGGGCGTGAAAATATGTACTATAGCGATGATGACAATAGACGAATTATGGCCGTTTTTCGGACGAGTGCAACCAGGAGCGGCTCTGAGCCTAAAATGGGTGTTTTGGTATCTGTCACGGCCGTCTGGCTTTCGCCCTCGTCCCTCAATACACTCTCGAGGAAGTCTGACCGAGTAGACCACCGCCATTGCTTATAATCCTGCGACGGGTCCGCCTAGGGTCTTACCTGGGAAGTCGAGTCCTTCCTGATATCCTACCAAGGTCGCATCCAACGGTATGGAGTCGCAGAAGTCACGCAAGGTATACCGTATACCAAGCAATCCCGAACATCGGATATCGAACAAGTCACCAGCTTGGCTTGATCGAGAACGCATGGATCGAACGTCTCAAGAACCGTTCCAATCCGAACCCGCTTTGGTCAAGGTCAAGATAGTTCCCCACGGTCCGATCATCCCATTGAGAGCATCAGTTGCTGCTTGGGCCTGGGAAGCGGTAGCAAAGTCGACGTAAGCGTAGTGAGGAGCATTTGACGCGGCTCTTCCTTGGTAATGGGGACAAATGGTCTTGCTGATCGCCTCCCTATCAATTCGCGATTATGGTTAGTAACGATAAGTCAACTAGACAGTGGCAAACTCACACCCCAAACCCAACAAAGAACTCGGCCAGTTTCTCGTTCATGTAGGCCTGGGTCGATGGCTTGGGCAGGCCACTGACAACCAAGCGGCATCCTCTCGCAGCGTAACCCCTGAAATGCCGGGCCGCATCACTTCTCTGCCAACGGTCAAACACATACCCAGACCTCTCGCCATTGTCTCTCCGCTGCTCCTTCGGGACGCACGGCTTCACCTTAAGCGGTCTTCCCTGAAAATCGCGTCCATTCAACTCGTCCATAGCATGATCCGCCTTGTCCTTTGTGTCGAATTCAACGAAGCAATACGAGGGGTTCCGGCCGGTGAAAGGATCGACGGAGATGTCGATTGCAGTACTGGGAACGTTCTAGTCAGCGGCCTTGGAAAGAGAGGGAACTGTGGAGCCATCGGGGGAACACACAACTCGTAGCCCGCATCTTGAAGAAACGTGGCGATTTGATTTTGTTTGGCAGCATATGGTAGGTTTCCAACGTAGATACGGCGCCCCTCTGCTATGGCCGTTGCGGCATCAGTTGACTGTTGGGTTATCCTCTTGGGTGTGGAGCGGGGGGGGAGCAGCGTCCTGGGTCGATAGCTCCGCGGTTGGAGTGCGCCAGTCGGGCGAGGCAATTGCGCGGCCGTTCCATCTCTGATCTGTTGGAGCAAGGATTGTCAACTGATATCCAATGCAATGAGAAAAGAGGGAGAATACCTCTGCTGCGCCAATCCATGTTGCTTAGATCTGGGCGAGCTGAATACCTAGTGTGGAGCGTGAGGGGAAACAAGGCCGTGTTCGTGCAGCTTACATAACCGGAGTTATGCAGCGCACGTAGCCAGAACTGTGCAGCTTACATAACAAGAGTTGTGCACGATACGAGGTCCACTGCATCAGGATCAGGAAGCCTGGGAAGTTTCGATACCCCGAAGAGGGGAGGTCTGACCAAATGACATTGTGCTAAAGAACAACCGCCACTTGACCGGGTGTCCTATCTTCCGCGCGGCTTCTTGAGGGTTATCAACCGTTTCTCCCCAGCTTATGACAGATCTCAGACGTTCTTCCCAGACGTTCTCCTCCGCCCAACCCCCAGGACCAACGGTGCTTGAATGGATCTATTGTCGGACTACCAAGTGAGGCCCACAATAGACACAATGTTAAAATACCCTGTAGCCCGCGTGCTAAGTGGTTGCAGTACTTTAGTTTAACCCCTTAAAAAATAAAGGTTATTCCGTTGGGTAAATAGTAACTCACGTGGCCCTTTAGCTTAATAATTACGTGCTAGTGCTGTAATAACCTAATTTAGCCTTTAAAGGGCAATTTTAGCTTATTTTAGGCTTTAAAAAGCCTTATATAAACACCTAAAGCCTTTAAAAAGTGCTAAGTACCTATTTTTATTAGGGAAGCACCTATTTTTTTTTCCGGGCTTAAACAGGCTAAAACTAGGCTGGAAATTACTTTTTAAAAATTTTTAAAAACCGGGAGGTCCCGGGTTTAAACCTGGGTATAATTATGTAAGTTTTTTTTTTATAGGTTAGGTAAATTAGGTGGAGTTAGAAAGTTAATTTACCACTTTTTAATTAGGCTAGTGCGGCGGCAAAAACCTTTAAAAAGTATTAAACTTTTAAATTCTAATTTTACATATAAAAATTTAATATGCTTGGCTTAGTAAAAAAGTGTTAATTCTTGCTTATTTAAACTAGTAACTTTAAGCTAATAAAAAGCTATTATTTAAAATATATTTAAAATAGCCCTGTACTTAGAATTGCAAAAAAAATTAAAAAGTACTATCTTAATATTTAAAAAATTTATAAATTAAAAACCTAGCATAACTTTATGGTATTAAGTCCTTTATACTTATTTATAACCTTATTTAATTTATAAATATTTAAGCAAGCTATTTAACTAATAAAAACCAAGTGAAGACAACCGGCCGTAATACAAAAAAAATAATTAAAAGTAAAAAGAAAACAAGTAAATAAATAAACTAATTTTATATTAAGGTTTAGGTAACTTAATTACAAGAGGCTTAAGCTTAAAAGCTAGGGAATATTATAGTTAAACTAGTTAGCTAAATATTTTAATAAATAAAGTATATGTACATGCTAAGCAGCCCTGCGCTTAATATTTACTAAGTATATTAAAGTTATATTACTGGCCTTTAACTCTTAAGGCTTAAACTAATTATAGTTAAAAGGCTTTTTAAATAAAATTTTATTTAGTGTTTTAACATAAGAGACTGCTATATATATTAAACCTGGCAAAAAGTTTTTTTTTAATATATTTAAAACTGCTTTATTAATAGTTATTCCCTGTGCCTTATAAATAGTAACAGCATATGTAAAAGTTAAAAAAAACTAGGTATGGTAATAGGTTATATTTGCCCTAGTAAACTCTTGCTTTAAAAAATAAATAAGTATAATATAATTTTTATTATTAATAGTAACGCCTGGCCTAGTATACTTATTAAACTTAATATAAATAGCGCCCGGGAGATTTATACACAAATTAAAGTTAGGCAACTAGTTAATATTAATAATAGTGTTTAAAAATCCATTTACTAGGCTGGCTTTAACCTAATAATTTTTTACTAATATAACACAGGCGCCTATATAAAGGTGCAAAGTAAAATATAAATTATTTATATTCTTAGTTAATATAGTCTTTGTATTTTTACCCTTATATATAATATTAATAACTAAAATTACATGGTTTAGATCCCGCAACGCGTTGTGATTCCGGGCAGAAACCTAAGTTTTTTTATAATATATACATAATATATTCTTAAAATTATCCTTGCCGCCATAAATTAATTATATACATAATAAAAAAAGTTTTTAATTATTTCTTATTACCCTATTATAATAAAGGTTTTGTAAAGTAGTTTTAAAGACTTTTATATATAAATTACTTTTATCTTGCCGCTAAATAATATTAAGCTTAATGGTAATATTAAATAAATAATATAAATGGCGTGCGTGAACCTTATTAATATTTTTTAATAGCTAATTATAAAACAACAGGCGCTATATAATAAGTGGTAATTAGTAAAAATCCCCCGCAAGAATAAAACTAATTTTTCTAAAGTTATTATTAATAGTAGAAAATGCTTTATAATAATATTAATTAATCCACTGCATATATGGCAACCCAAGCATGGACTTTTTATTAATAATAAAATAATATATACTAAAAAGAAGACTTTAAAGCACGCGCAAGTTTTATAAATTTAATACCTAATACTTTTGCTAAATACTAACCAGGAAATAAAAAAGTGCGTGTAAAGTATACCCTAATATAGTATTTATAGTAACTCTAGTTAAAGCAGCGCGAATAATTAGTATTTTTTAGCTAGTAGCCATGGTTATATTTTATAAATATATAAATATTAGTTTAATGGCATGTGTTTTACTAGTTCCTGCCTAGTTATTTAAATTAACTTGGATAAAGCGCGGAGAGTTACTAGTAAAAATAAATTAATAATACTTAATTATAAGGTTATATAGGTGCTGCTGCTTAACCTTTAATCCTTTAATTAATACTTTAAAATGCAGTAATATAGTAACTAAAAATATTATTTTAGTATTATTTTATTATTCGTGTTTTATTATAGTTTTAGGATACTTATTAATATAAGTATTTTAGTTATAAAAGTAATTAATATTATAATTTTTAAGTAAATTAGGATTCTTAAGGCATGTAAAATTATTTTTTAAAAGCTATATAGTAAGCTTAACCCATGCTTCCTACTTTTTTTTATTTATTTACTTAAAATTATTATTATTAT
Source organism: Aspergillus mulundensis (assembly GCF_003369625.1). Classification (NCBI taxonomy): domain Eukaryota; kingdom Fungi; phylum Ascomycota; class Eurotiomycetes; order Eurotiales; family Aspergillaceae; genus Aspergillus; species Aspergillus mulundensis. Next base: position 174,870 of record NW_020797891.1, on the reverse strand, counting down.
TCTTATCCGGAGCTGGAGCGGTAAGAATATAATAAAAATTATTTAAATAATTATATGCTTCCTGGCAAATAATATACGCGTTATAAAAAGTTAAATACTTAATATTTTTAATAATTTTTAAACTATTAATATCTTAAAACTAGTGGTAAAGCATTAGCTTTACACGCGCTAAATTTTTAGTTTAATTAATAAAATACTTTAAAAAGTAATTTAAAACACGCGCCTTTTCCTAATATTAGGAATATATCTTAGCCACACTCCTGTACTTATAGTTTAAAAGGAAATCTAGAAAAGTAATATTTTTATACTTATTTAAACACTATTTATATTTAATAAAAAAAAGAAGGCCTTTCCTAAAAGCACTATTAGCCTCTAGATTATTATTATTAGCCTAATTAATAATAAATAACTATTCTTATTATTTCTTTAAATAATAATTAACATAAGTAACTATTTATAACCCCTGTGTTAAAAGTAAATAAAGTAAAAAATAGTAAATCTCCTGCGCTAATTAATCCCACTTAAAGATTAACTTATTTATTAATTTTACCATGGTAAAGAAAAGGGGATTATCCGGGTTTAAATATAGGATTAACTTTATTATTATATTCTTATATAATATAGTCTTTGTTTCTATTTTTATAATATATTTAGTAATATAATTTATTACTACACAAGCGCTTGTATAGGGTGCTATATTTATATTTACTAGCTAACCTATAAATATTAATTAATTATAGTAATTTAAATATAAATTATTATATTTAGGATATAGCCAGTAATAAAACACCTAAAAAGGCTTAGCTAAAAATGTATTCTTAGTATATAATATAAAATAATAAAAATAGTAATAAACCTTTTTAAATTCCTTTTATTTTTTAAGGTAGTACGCTTTAAAGCACTAGTATTTTTATACATAATTTAAAATTATAAATAAATAAGTAACTGTATTATGCTAATTTTTTAAAAATAAAAATATTATAAAATACTTATTTACTAGGTTAAACTCCCGCCTAGGCTTTAAATTAAGTATAAATATATAAATACCCTAAAACTTTGTAAATGTGTCTCGTGCTTTAGGAAAGATATATTTTACTTTAAAAAAAGGAATATTAGTAGCAAGAGTTAAATTAACCTAGTATAGTCTATGTAAATATATTAATTTATAGCCTTGCTATTTAAAATAAAACTACTTATTATTAATTTTAAACTTAGGCTTTAAAATAGTTTTCCTAAATATTTTAAAACACAACTAAAAATAGTAGGAAATAATATAAGGATTTTTATGTAAATTATCACGCGTAATCTTAATTTATTTAGTTAATAATTCTTAATACCACTTTTTAAAGCAAGGGAGGTGCTGCATTAAATTATACTAGTAAAGATTAGTAATAAATAATATTATAAATAAATATGGCGCACTTAAATTTAACATAAAAGACTTAATTTACCTGCGCTTTCCTATTTAAAATAAACAAGTGCCTTTTAAATTACTAAAAAATTAGGTAATTAAGTTTAATAAGACAGCGAACTTAGGACTATTATTTTAAAAAGTAGCTTAAATATTTTTAATAATAATATTTACATGCGTACTAGCCTTTTAATAAATATAAAAACCCACCCAAGTATTTACTTATTTTTTTATAATTATATTAAATATTATAAACTAAAAACAGGGATGTTTTGCAAAGCGCCTATTATAATACTTTATTAAATACTTAATATAGTTATTATAAGCTACTTGCCTATCTTTAGGCAAGGTAAATTTAGCTTTACCTTAAGAAAATAGGGTAAAAAAAGCGCAGGCTAAAAAAGCAGTGCTGCGGTTAAATTCTAATAATAAAATGCTTTAAAATAAAGGCATGTTAAGATACGGAGCACTAGGGCTAGGACTACAAGTAATTAAATTAAAAAATTAGGTGTTTACTTGCTATTAAATTTTTATTAATTTTATATTTTTTATTATAAAATTGGGTATTATAGCAACTTCTAGTAAAAGCTTTTTATTTTTATTTAAATTTTTAAAATTAAATTTATTAGTGTTAAGGTCCTGCACTATTATATTATTAGTAATATATATATTTATAGGTAATATAGCCAAAGCTTTAGCATTAATCTAGATATCTTAATATTAAAAATAATAGGTATATAAATAAAAGAGCTATATTTAAACATACTTTTAATAGACACGGAAGTTGCGCTTATACTAGCAATAAAAATAGGGGTTATTTTTTATATTAAATAAATAAAAAAGAATAATGTTTACTTCGCGCGGTAGTAAAGAAAGGGTATTATATATATAGCTAATATTTTAAAGGAAATAAATAACATGGCTATGGTATTTATATTACTAGCCGCGTACCTGTATTACCTGTACATGCATATGTACCTTTGCTATTAATATTTTTTTAATTTATGTTAAATTAGGAAGCGGGGGTTGTAATATAGGTATTAGGCCTGGATTAAGGTAATTAGTATTACTAAATAATTATATATTTTTATTTTAATTTTTTGTTTTACAGCGCTTGCAAACGCCTTTTATTAAGTATATTTTAAACTAACGCTTATTATAACTACTACACTGCTTTATATGTTTATTAGCAAGGGCGGTTTAGAAACTTATAAGGCATTTATTATTAAATATAAAGAGAGCTGGCCTAGCCAGTAGCTTAGGATCCTGGATATTAATAATAGGGTTTATTTTAATAGCGGGTTTAATTTTGGATTTAAGTTCGTGTTTAGGTTTGGGTAAGGCATTACGTGGCGTACTAAATACGCTTGGAGTACTTATAATAAATACTTTAGACTAAATAAACTCGCGCCAAGATAATGGCGTTCGCGCAGGTGCTGGAAATAGGAAGGAACCTAGTATTAAAGCAAAGGGTCCTAATGTTAAAATAATTAAAAAAGGAGTTATTAATAAAGGAACTAGTAAAGGAATCCTAGTTGGTAAACCCGCGCCTTTACTACTTGTACTTATAGGAGTAATTAATTAAGATAATATAAAAATAGCTAAATAAGCCTCTCCAGCGTGATTAATAACTTTATATTTTTTATAAATAGTTACTTGCTCCCTACAAGCCAAAGCTATTAATTCTATATTTAAATTATAAATACCTTAATAGTAAAAGGTAGGAGGACCTTATAAATGGCTAGCTACCCGCAAAGGTAGAGTAATTTACTAAATAAAAACTACATAATTTAATAAGGCGGTAGTTAGTGCCATAAAGTTTGGACGGGTAATGGCCAAAGAATTAGGTAAAGCAGCCTTAGTGCTGTCTTGTTTTACTACTATTAATATAAACTAGAGTGCTGGAGTAGGTTAACTAATTATAGTAGATTAAGCTTTTGCAAGCCGCTAAAAAAAATAAATAAGGTTAGTATTTATAATTATAGGATAATAAATATATATATAGTTTGCCTTATTATATTTTAATATTCCTAGCACTATATAGTTAGCTTTAATATATACTTAGCTAAAATAAACTTTAATATAGGCTTAAGCTTATTATATTACAAGCAGATTTTACTAGCTAAAATAGTAAGAGGGTTTATAATAAAAAACACCTGGCCACAGGCGCGTAAAAAAATGCGTATATCTAGTAAATATAACTACAAAAGAGGTTTATTAATAAGAATAATTTTATAAAAAAAGGTGTAGATAGCGGAGGTACGGATAGCGGGGTTATGGTGGTAAGTTTTAAACTATTTAAAAGCAAACTAGTATTAGAAGGGTCGCGGGTCACGTGTAAAAAGGCAAGCTAATCTAAAGCAAAAACACGTAGTCCACGTGATATTACTTTGGCTTTAAGTGGTTATTCATGGGATTAGTTAAAAGGGGGCGGCTAATTAAAAACGGCAGAGCTTGCTTAGTCAAAATTTGCCAACCCAGTCATTCCCGCAACTGACTTTTAAATTGCAGTCCTAAAGTACTGCAAATTATCCCTCTCTACCTCTGCTCACCAGAAAGCAAGCAGAACAAGCACAGCAACAATCAAACACCCTCGAACCAGGCTACGAACACACACCTTGCGAACACTACGACGAACGCCGAACCCACGCGGCAAATGTCCATCGGACCTGTCTAAACCCCAGTAACATTTCGGATAAAATCCCGCCAAGACGAGACGCGCGAGTATACCCCCGGATATGCCGCCAGCGCGCACCCCTTCCCGCACAAGACAATGGCAACAAGAACGCCATCGACAACCGCCGGACCACCGCTATCGCCCTTGCACGAGTCCTTCCCGCCCTCCGGGACGCCCGCGCAGAACATGCTGTCCCGAACTTTCACCGAGTGAACATTATAAGCGTCGACGCACCTTGTCTGCTCGATAACAGGCACAGTGACAGCTGCAGCGTCTGCGAGGCGGTACCGCTCTCCGTCAGACGGCCCCAGCCGGATACAACGACATCGTCACCGGTATCAGGAGCCGTCGACCCAAGCAGGGGGAGTTCCACCTGCCCAATACCGGCCCCGTACTCGAGTTCATCGGCGAGCGTCATGATAGCAACGTCGGGATCGAACCTTCCTGCTATGTATGCCGGGTGCACGGTTACATTCGTGGCGTTGATGACGACCCCGGCGGTGTTGTATGCGTTGCTGGCTGGCGACGCGCACGGAGAAAATCGACAGTTTACCGCCGTTGACGCAGTGGGCTGCGGTAAGGACGTAGGTAGGGCTAATGATGACGGCGCCGCAGTGGAAGTCGCCATTGATTAGGACGGAGGCTTGGTATGGGTATTTTTCGATGATGACTTAGAAGCCGCCCACGATGGCCTTCTCGGCCAGGGCTGCGAGTGGGATCCATAGGAGGGCCAGGAGGACCTGGAGGGATTTCATCGAGGGAGTAGGTTCAGAACGCTTACGATGGTCTTTGTGTGTATTGAGGTATATCAGTCTCCTGTTGATGTTGAGTTGCGCATTCGACGATTGCATTCCGAGTGGACGTATCGCGACGAATAAGTAGGCAGACTCCATCGCTCCATAAGCCCTTGCACCCTGGGATAGATGGAGAGACCCCTGCATGGACCGGACAGCACGACCAATGAGACCCGAACGGACTAGGAGTTACAGTCACGGACTCGTCCCCAGAGCGAACAATTTCCCCGCAAACCACAGAGCTTCGACTCTACGATCGCATGACACACGGGAATCGGAAATAAAAGGCCCAATTGATTCACGCGAGCCTCTGCATTCGCATAACAGAATGGGGAACCCAGATCCGATCTGGGAACAAAACCCATACCAAGGCGTCCTAGACTATAGCGCGATACCATAAAGACAACCACCCAAGTTCACAAATACATCAGGCGCTCCGGTAAAAGCCTGGCTCTTTCATTTCTCCCACACAACTACTCCGGCCGGTAGTCTTCCACGGGGAAAGTGTCGGTTTGGGTGATAATGTTGGGGTAGGGCAAATTCGGTGCGTCTTCACAACGCGCAGTATACCGGTGACCGCGAAACCTGTAGGCGGAACTACCCAGCCACGGCACGTCAGTATCGAACAGTTGACTCTGCACGGGGTTGGGGTCCATACTGGCCGGGTATATGTGCGTTGATGCTGTTTCCTTGGATGGTATAGTTTCCATCCGCGCCATTGACCGGGGCGATAAACTGGCAGACGTTGCCGCCATTGTCGTCGTATTTCTTGATCCCGCCAGATCCATCATGGCATTTATTTGTTCAATATGCACCTTGTCTTTTTGGTTGCTTTTTGTAGGGGTTCGTGGGCCTTATGTTTTGCAGCCTTCGCGGGGGCAGGTAGTTTGAGCTTCCTAGTAATAAATTCCAAGTATTTAGGAACTTTTTTCTTGGTTTTAAGATAACTATTTTTTAGATGCCAGGCTTTATTTTTAAGCTGGAAAACATTTTGGTCTTTAAGGGCTTTACTAATAGTACCGCCGGGGCTAAATATTTTAAGGATTTGACTTTAATAAGGGCTGTTAACTTGGTTAAGATCTTTTATTAGAGCTGCTAGTTTATTTTCTGTTTATTTACGGCGTTGTTTAGGAGGATTAGATGTGTACTTTGCACGAGAAGGGTTGGCTAATTTAAGCATCCGCGCGCGCTTATAAAGGGCTTAAATGGATTTAGATTAGGAGTTATAGGGGATGCCAAGCATGTAGCCGCGATTAGGGGTGGGAATTAGCAGCGGTGGGGTGTAGTCTTTTAGCTAGAAGATATGAGTTTAAGGCCGTTGGCACCCTAAAAAAATAGATTAATTTAGTGACATGGTTACTGTGCGGGGGTATAGTATGGCAGAATTTGGAGGCGTTGTTGTTCCTGTTAAGTTTATTAAGCCTTGTAAAGTTGCTGTTACTATTGCTGTTGCTGTTGCTATAAGCATCCTGGGGAAAAAGCCTGCAGCGCGATGTGTGCAATCCCAGCAGCACGCGCCACCAGAGTATTGTAAATGTTTGTGTTAATTGGGACTGCCGGCGCTTGGGCAGCGACAGGACACTTTATTTAAAAAGGCGTACTTTGTGGCTTAGAGTTACTATTTAGTAAAGATGGTTGTATTTCTTATGTGGTGTTTTTTAACTAATCTGTATTAGCAGTCTTATTATAAATGTAACACATGGGGAGAGTCTAACTTGGTGGTTGTTAATAACATTAAAATTATTTTTAATGTACAAGGTGAGAGCCCGGAGGAAGTCTTTTTATTGGTATTTATTTAGGAGCCTTTTTAAAGCGTTATTATTATTAATATTATTAAGCAGGAATTCGCGACGTGAGCGGGCGTGGTTAATAAATTTGGCTTTGGTTAGAAACAGCAACCAAGTTCCAGACTGTTTGTTAAGTAGCTGTTAGTTAAGGTTATTAGGAAAGAGGGAGTACAGCAACTTGGTGCAAGTATGGTTAGGGTTGTTTAAAGACGCGATAAATACCTGGGTTTTTAAGTTAAGGAATAGAGCGCCATGCGATTTAACAAGTTATTTGCCTTTATATATAAACATATTAAGAAAGTTATTGTTTAGCTTGGAAAAGCTAATCTCTTGAGTGCTGAAGATACTTAAGATAAATAAAGTTAGGTTCGCCTTTTAGATAATATAAATTTAAAAAGAATTAGTAAGGTTGAGCTCGGCCGGTGATAAAAATAATTTAGTGGTTAAGTAAACATTCTTTGTGTGCTTAAACAGGCACTATGTAGTGGCATACGCCTGATGCAGGGTAATTTTAGATCCTGGCTTGGATAAGAAGGTGGTCTTGGCCAGCAGCGAGAGGATTTGTGTAGACTAGAAATTAGCTAGTTAGAAAAATGTGTGTGTAAGGGGGAAATTTACAAGCATATTAAAAATAGGCAGACTTTAAGTCTTCAAATACATGTTGGCCTTAATAAAAACCATTTTTTTTAGGTTATCTTAACTAGATAAAACTAGTAGCTGCTGCGGCCCCCGGGCCCTGGCCATGGTATACTATTTTTTTAAACACTTGGAATGATTTATAATATTAGAGATAATATTATTAAAGTTAGAATTAATAAAAGGGTTTTATTTTTACATAGTGCCTTGTGTTATGTTTAGGTGACTAGTTTTGTTCTTTGTTAATGCTAGTAAATTAACTACACCCGCGGCTACTGCCGACGCTAATTCGTGCTTAATCTAACTATTAGGTGTGGGACGGAGATGATGGTGTTGGTGTTGCTAAGGATGAGGCTGTGTTTGCCCTTGGGATGGTTCTTGAAATTGCGGGATTGGTGTTGCTGCCGTGTGTCCAGCTGATCCGGCTGATTGTACCGAAGGCAGGAGCACGAAGTTGGCCGTCAGGGAATCGAGGGACAGGTGGCAAGTGTTGCCGATCACCAACGCGGTCGTTTTCGGCGATGGTTCTAGAGTTGGTTTGGAAAGAGAGGTTCGAGGCATGTCCGAGGCAAGTGCTGTTCGGCAGGGCAGGTTCGCAGGAAGCGCTGGAAGCACCTAGGCAGCCAGCAGAGCAGAGAGTTGTCGATCAGTATAAGTCCGATAGGGGCGTATCAAAAGGAATTCGTCGAATGGTGGATTTGGGGTATAGGGGATGGACATACGAAGGATTTGTCAAACGACAACCTGGTGGAAGACCCCAGCCAAAATGCATAGAGACGTCCCACCCGTGCAGGGAGAGTTCAAGGAAAGCATCGAATATCGACCGAGTGGGGTGTGAGAATGCGTCAAACGGATGATTGCAGGTTTGACGGAAAGGTATAGTGCATAATGAAAAAGTCCAGGATCTGGATGAACTGGTCATGCTATCACAGACGAAAGGCCAGCTCTCTGAGTGATGGTCAACGTTGATGGTATCCTCAGGCTCTCGCCAATCAAGCTATGGGATGATCGGCCTACCGCCTGACTTATGTAATGGCAGAATGAGGAGGTGTTCGGCGTCGCTTGACCGTCTGACTGTTATGTTCGGGGGCAGCTGTGCTTGCTATACGGAACTCACTGGCGACCTCAACAGGTCGGATCTGTCGATCTATTATGTTAAATGCGTGTTTTGTAAGTTGGGTCTAATACCTGGATAGCATTGTCTACTCATCGGTTCGCTCGGTGCGGGTGGGCGAAGTCTACCAGCATCGTCGCCTGATGGTCTATACCAAGCTAGCGGACCAGGCTTAGTTACCTACACGATGGTCCGAGTCTTCAGACAGGTCTTCCCACTCTTCGTCGTCTTCCTCCGCCCCCCCCTCTCTATCTTCGCCAGTTATATCCTCCACGCCTTCATCTTCATCATACTCTTCCCGAAGCATACTGAGCAACTGGATGAGACCCCGAGAACGTACGTCCTCTTCTCGTCCGGCCGCAGGTGAATCAGAGTTCTCCGATTCCGGGTTCCGCAGACGGGATGCTTGCCCGGTTGGAGCCGGCGTGCCATCAGGCGTCAGACTCAGAATGCGAATGGTTTTGGTGGGAAAGATGCGCATAGGTCCTGTGTTGTCACCGGGGTCCGGGGCGCCGGGACGGTTGGGGGGCGGCTGTTGGCGACCAAGTGTCTACATGATTTAGACTTCAGCGTACCGCGTTCGCGGGGCAGCGACTTACAGTGTATGTACTCATAATGGCGTCGTCGAACAATGCCATAAAACTAACGGGAACGGCGAGCTGGGGCGTTGAGCAGGTAAGGAAAGAATATGACGCGCGACTTGGACAGTCAATGTCCTGAATTCGGTTATCGTCATCCAGCGCGACAACGTAGGCCCGGTCTTGTACCTCGAACATCAGCCGGTGGTTGCGCACTGACAACCAACCGCCTAGGTCAAATGTTGAACCGTCGGACTCGCATTCGATGATGGCGCTGCAGGATGCAAGATTGGCAGGGCCGTGGATTGCATTGCGCCAGTTCGAACAAACGAATACTCGACCAGCACGGGAAACACCAACGAATAGATCGCTGCTAAGCATACCCGCTCCCCATTCATCGTCGACGTTCCGAACATGTTCCGGATCGTCCGGCAGCGGTAGAGGACCCTTTCCCAGTTTTATTGGCGCCAGGTGGTCATTGGATGGGCGGCCGATGGGCTCGTTGGGACCGTGCATATCATGCGTCGCGAGACTGTGTATCAACCTTTCGGTCGCCGAACGAGAACCGGCCTTGGGCGGGCGGATATGATATGTTTCTGTGCACTGCGACGGAAGCAGCGCACCGAGCAACTCCCCAGATGCCTTGCTGTGAACATGGTAGCCCTGTGGGCCCATGGAGTATATCACGACATCATGGCTCTGATCCAGATGTCCAACCGCATCGTTTTCAATTGTCAGATGGGTTGTCAAGGTGGGAGGTCGCTGGGTCATGTCGTACACGAAGCCTTGTCCCTGCGTCGACACCACGCAGAGCGTCCAGTAGGAGAGCTGAAAGCCTCTTGTCTGACAATCATGATCCAGGACTGCAATGCGACGAAATTCTCCGCGTGGAGCATCGTCCACGTCTGCTTGCCATACTTCCACCGCGTCTCCTTCGCGGTCGAATACCACCATCCCATCCTGATATTCTAGATGCGCATACGGGCGAACAGCGTGCTCGTTGTCGGTGTCGAGAGTGGACGGCAGTTGCCATAGGATTTCGCCTGAATCTATATCGGTAACGTTGAGCCCGCCGGCATGAGAAGTCGACACCACAAACCGACGCTTCAGGTCCGCCCGAAAGCGCCACACTGGATTGTTCCCAACTTGTAATACACGCTCACGTGTCACCGGTATGTCGGCCGCCCAGTTGTATGCAAGTAGTCTCTGCCGTTCGCATTGGCGCTTTGCAGACACGGTATCGTCGAACCATCGCGAGAAGGTGGGGCCGGGAGGGGTGAACGCTTTCAAAAGGACGGAGTAGATGGCGTCTTGGTGTGTGAGCTCGATGAATCGGTGCCAGGCTTTGGAAACAGCGGTCAGAGAAGCAACAGTGGAGAGCGAGGCGAACTCCAGCACACGGAGGACCAGCTCTGGCGGTAGGATAGCGAGGGGATCTGTCACGGGCGAGGTGCTTTGCATATCCGTCGGTTTGGGCGGAGAAAGAAGAAGCTGGAGGCCTGGCCTGGGAGGGGACTCGGAATCGGATTGTGTGGATGATGTAATGGCCCGCTTATGTAATTGGCTGTCCATGGAGTCAACCTCGGCAGGGGACAGACTCAGAGAGATCTGGCAGCCGTCACCTCGGCCTTCTTCCTCGGGCCATTTCTCTGCTTCTTCTTGTAATCGTTTCCTTTCCCTCTTTTTCCCGTCAGCGACCCTTCATCTTTAACATGTCCAACAGGCAGATTATCCTCCACAAGCGTCCCACCGATGCGATCGATCCCTCTCTTGCCTCCGGCACCTTTCAACTTCGTACCGTCCCCCGTCCAGACAATGTCCCCGCCGATAAAGTCCTCGTGCGCGTGCACTACCTCTCTCTCGACCCGGCCATGCGTCAATGGCTCTCTGCTAGTCGCTCCTACATTGCCCCCGTCAAGATTGGTGCGGTTATGCGCGGCGTGAGCATGTCTCAGGTGGTGGCGGTGGGCAGCGACCTCACCTCGAAGTTCCAGGTCGGGGACTGGGTTTCAGCATACACCGGATGGCAAGAATACGCGTTGTTGGGTGCGGGAGATGTGGAACAGATTGCAATCCCGAAGGGTGGTCGGCCTACCGACGCGTTGTCGGTTCTTGGCTTGACGGGCTTGACGGCTTACTTTGGGATGATTGAGATCGGACAGCCCAAGGCCGGGGACACCGTCGTGGTGTCTGGGGCTGCCGGAGCGACTGGTATGGTCGCGGGACAGATTGCCAAGATCAAGGGAGCCAAGCGCGTTATCGGCCTGGCTGGATCCTCTGAAAAGTGCGAGTTCCTGGTGAAGGAGCTGGGATTCGACGTTGCGATCAACTACAAGTCGGCCGACTGGAGGAAGCAACTGAAAGCGGCGACTCCTGAGTATATCAATGTCTACTTCGACAACGTTGGTGGTGAGATTCTCGATGCTTGCCTTGCCCGGGCTGCCCCCTTCTCCCGTTTCGTGATGTGCGGTGCTATCAGTCAGTACAATACTTCAAAGCCAAAGGGGCCCGCCAGCGTTATGAATGTCATCGTGAGTTTCCTCCGTTTGATTGCCATGCCAGCGCTAACAGATGTCAGTCCCAACGAGTTACAATGAAGGGCTTTATCGTTTTCGATTTTACCAGTCAGTATGATGCTGCTCGTGAGGAACTGTTGTCCTGGCTAGCCCAAGGAAAACTTGCCCGTAAGGATCACATTCTCACTGGTGGCCTCGAGGCGGCGCCAAAGGGGCTTGTTGATCTTTATGCTGGCGTCAACACTGGGAAGTTGATGGTTGAGGTGGCTCCAACCGGTGAGACGGCACCTCGGGCGAAGCTATAGACACCTTCCGCTGTGTATCATCGGTTGACCATCTAGATACCCGTGAATTCCAGTTTTGTATTATAGTTACCTAGCGTCCGACTGGTAGATTCCTGTCTTCGTAGCCATGAAGGACGGGGATTTGCTGTCAATCATAACTGAGGATGGAATGCGGCTACACCATTGTCTATCCGTTGGGGATGTTTGTCGCCCCTGCACAACCGACTTCGATAGCGGCCTGTCAATGATATCTTTGCATGTGTATCGCGGGACAGACGGGGGAAGGCGGAGAGAGCCGCGGTCGTCCGTCACCCGGGGGAGGTGCTGATATCCATGTGTTTCTCTGGGTCCCTCATGTTCTCCTATATACCCCTTAAACTGCTATCGCCATGACTGTCTCTACGCGCAGCATCGACGCGGGCCAAATGACATACGCGATTGAGAATCTCCACAAAGACGGCTTTTGCCGTTATCTCCAACATCCTGGACGTCCAACCAGTCGAGTATGTGTACGAGCGACTCTGGCACGCGGCCAATGAGGACCAGATATGTTGGACGGAACTATTCATGTCATGGCAGCGCTGGACGAGACTTCGCATTTTCTATCTCGTGGAAATGGACGCCGTGCCCAGCGAGTTGATACAGCATCCGGCTGCTCTTGAGATCGTGAATTCAATTGTCGGAGTAGGGATGGTAAAATGTCATCATAAAACAGACTGTGACCAACACAGCAAAATGTTTATGTTTCCTATGACGCTTAGAAACAACATACACGTGATTAAAAGTGGGTTAATTTTAACTAATAATTAAGCGCCTAGCCCAGCTAATAAGCTTTTATATTAAAATTAGCGCTTTTTTATACTACAGGAGCTAGACCCTTTAAAGTATGCCAAGCGCTAATTTAACAGCCTTGTTTTACTGTAACTGTCACACTGGTCATTTTGGTGGTCACAGACGGTTAGACATATGTTGGATCCCACCCCTATGTTGGAGAACAGCTGGCTGTATCAAACTTTACAGCAAATATCGCGAAGCCTGACTCCAGATCCATGGTGCACCGCTCAGATCAGTTGCTTGTTGTCCCCGAGCCTTGGGATCAGGCCTGTGGTGTGGACATCATTTGGTGTCTTTCTAATGTATACTTCAAGAACAGGCTGATGATCTATATTCCCGGGAGTCACAGTTGGAAACAGCGGAATGATGTGTTATTAAATACTACCAGATTGCTTGGCCTGTTTGTTGCTAGTGCAGGCTCCTTTGTTGCCGTGGGCAATTTACATTAATTGCCGATGACACCAAGGTTTAAAAACGCACTTTGTTATTTGGCTTCTATGCTGTGCCTTGCTTGCATCAGCAGACAGAATAATGTACAGCGGTGTTTGTGGGGGGGACAAGGAACTTGTTCAACCTGCACTTTCATAACTTAATAGGACTCAATATTACTGCAAATCCACGAAAGATGTTGGTGGTGAAATATGGGTTAAAGAAACATGAAGCTAAGGGACGCTATAGCGTTAGTAAATACAGGTTGGCCCACCCTGTTTATAGCTAACCATAGCTTAATTAAGCTAAGGTAAGCAAGCCAAGCTTGCTTTATTAAAATTTTTAGCTTATTTTATATTTTTTAAAAATTTTATTTTATACTTTATTAATATTTTAAAAAAAAACTTATAATACTTTAAATTACTTTATTATAGCTTTAACTAATAATCCCCCTAATAATTTTATAATTAATATACTTATTTATTTATTAGTACTAACGCCTTTACCTTAGATAGTTATTAAAAAAGTTTTTATAAATTAATTAGGCTTTTTTAACAAATAAAAATAAAATATTTTTAAAAGTGTAATTAAGCCTAGGAAGCTAATTTTAATAATAAAATATAAAAAATTTTTTAATTATTTTTAAAGTATTCTTTAATTATTTTTTTAAAAGCTATTAATATTAATACTAGTAATTAGTAGCTAAATATATTTTATTTTAGCTTATTATTGTCAGGGCCAATGTTTTTTTTGTTTAATATTACCAGAGCTAATCTACTATTAGTTTAGAGTTAGCACCTTAGGTAACCTAAGCTTTGGCCTTAGGCTATTAAGGGCTTGGTATACCTTACTATTATATTAGGTTATATAACTTAACTAGGTTATTAATATTTAAGGTTTTAGCTACTAGTTAAGCAAGGCTAGGGTAAACCCTAAATATAAGTTAAAGTAAAAATTTATATATAAAATATTTAAACCTATATTTACTTTTTAATTAAAAATAGTTTAAGTATAACTTAAAGGTTTATAAAAATAGCCTTAAAACTAGTTTTTTTTTTAAATTTTTAAGTAACTTTTTTAATATTATTTAATAGGGTTTAAAATACTTTATTTTTATTAATTAAATTTTTTATTAATATTTTTATTATTAATAAAAAAATTTAAAACTTATTAGTCTTATAATTAAAGTTATTTATACTTATTATTTTTTAAACTTTTTTAATAATAGTATCCTAAATTAAATTTTTAAAAAATAAGTAAAAGTAGTCTGCAGGTATTTTAGTTAAAATTTTTAAAATTTAAACTTAAATAATTAAAAAAGTGTTTTTTTTTACTTATACTTAAGGATTTTATTACTATTAAAAATAATTAAATAAAAAAACCTAATTTAAATAATTTAAATTACCTACTTAGCAAGGCATAGGGTAAAATACACCCTTTACACTATTATTTTATATTATTATTATAACTTATTAAACTAAAAATTATTATAACTAAAGCTATTTTAAAAAAAATAGTTTAAGGCTATTATACCTGGGCTATTTATTTTTTAACTATGTTATAATTAATACCACGTGTTAAAATTAAAATATTTTAAAAAAAATAAAAAAAAGTTACCCTTAAAACTTAAAAATAAAGTAATATTAGTTTACTAGGCTTTATATTAGTTTTTTTAGTAACCCTTATATTAATTATCTTGTTAATTTTTATATTAAGCTTTAATAATATTTAACTTTAGTAATTCTTTTAGCTTTAGTTTAAAGTTAAGCTTAAATAATAAGTTAAGCTATTATTTTAAAACTATTTTATTATTAAACCTTAGTACTAGTATAAGTAAGTTTAGTTTTAAAAAATTTAAAAGTAATAATAATAATAAAAAAGCTACTTAAAGGGCACTATATTAAAATAAAAAAAGTAAAATAAAATTATAAAAACTTATAATTATTATTATAAAAAAAATAAGGCTTTTTAAAAGCCTAAAATTAAGTTTAAAAAGGTTAAGTTTTTAAAAAAAATATATATATAATAAGGCTTAAAATTTAATTTAAAAATTTAAAAAATTACTTTTATAGCACCCCTAAAAGGTTTTAAATAAATAATAAAAAAATTATATTTATTATTTAAAAAGCTTTAAAAAATACTTATAATTATTAAAAAGGTTAAGCTAAACTTTAAAAAAATAATCTAACCTAGGTAAATTTTAAAAACTTTATATATATATAAGTTAACCTAGTTATAAACCGGGGCTACCATGCTACCTAGTAACTTTTAATTAAATAATAAGGTATTTAGAATACTACTTTTTAAAAACTTTGCTTTATAAAGTTAAACCTATATTTTAATAATTTAAAGTTTAGGGTATAGGTCCTTACTAAAATATATAATAAAAATATTTATTTATACTTAAAAAAGTTAAAAAATTTCTTAAAGACTTTTATTAATATAATTATAGTAATAATTTATATAAAGTTTATTTTAAAGTATAATAAGGCCTTAAAGGCCAAGAAAAAAAAAGTTTAAAATTAGTTTTAACTTTAAAAATAAAAAAATAAAAATAACTTAAAATAAAACTAGAGTAGTGGCAAAGCAGCTTTTTTTTTTAAAAAAAAAAAAGGCAAGAAAAAGGGTAATAACTTACTTTTTTTTAAAAAAAAGCGCTGCAAGAAAAAGGGCCTTTATTTTAATTATAATAAATTAGGCCACTTATTAAAGGCTTATTTAAATAAAAAAAAGCCTAAAAAAATTAGTAAAAAATAAATAATAATCTAATAGTTTTAAGTTATTAAAGCTATATAATTTAAAAAAAAAACCACTTTTCTTATTTTTATAAATTTTAAAATATAAAAAAATAAGGTAAATTAATAGTTTAAGGTATTACTTAATACTAGGGCTAATATTAATTTTATTTTAATTTAATATTTATAAAAATAAAATATTAAAATAAATACTAACTATATAATATAGCTAGTTTAATATATTAATAATATTTTTACTTTTTACTATAGGTAATTACAAGCCTGTACTTAAGTTTAAAATTTAAAAAAAGTTATAAAAATATTTAACTTAATATATTATATTATTAATTTTATTTATAAAAACTATTAAGTAGTCCTAGAATATTCCTAAATAATTAAAGTAAATTTAAACCTTTACCTTATTATAGTAAAATAAACCTAGTAATATTATATACCTTTTATTAAAATTAAAATATTATAAAAGTTTATAAAAACTATGTATAAAAAACTAGTACTTATAATATTTTATTAATTAAAAAAAACTAAAAAAAAAGTAAAAGTAGTCCTACCACCCTAGTATATTTACTAAAGTAAAGTTTTTTTTAAATAAAAAGCTACTTAACTTTTAATTAGTAAAGTAAAGTATAAAATTTTATTAAAAAAAGGTAAAAAGCTTTTATAAGGTTTTATTTATAGTCTCTCCTAGTATAAATTATAAATATTAAAAAAGTATTTTAATAAAATATTTAAAAAAAATAAATTAAGTTATTTTAAAATAGTGCTAAAGTGCTAGTACTTTTTATTTAAAAACCTAATAAATTTTTATATTTTTATATTAACTATTATAAATTAAATATAATAACTAATAAAAATTATTATTTACTACTATATATTAATAAGCTAATAAATTAGCTAGTAAATATATAATATTTTACTAAGCTAGATTTATGTAACATGTATTATAAAATATAAATTAAAAGGGGAGATAAATAAAAAATAGTATTTTAAACTTATTATAATTATTATAAGTATATAATTATACCCTTTAGCTTAATAAATATACTAGCTATATTTTAATTTTATATAAATATAGTTATAAGCAGGATTTTTAATAAGTTTTATATTATTTACCTTAATAATATTTTTATTTTTTTTAAAATAAAAAAAAAACATGTGCACTATATTTAGGAAGTTTTTAATTAATTAAAAAAGTATAATTTATATGTAAAATTATTAAAATATAGTTTTTATAAAAAAAAGGTAAAGTTTTTAGGCTTTATTATTAAATAAAAAAAATATTTATTAATTTAGACTATAGCTGGACTATTATTAATTAGCTAGAATTAATATTATTTTATAAGTTATAAGTTTTTTTAGGCTTTATAAACTATTTTTAATATTTTATTTTTAGCTATACTAAAGTAATATATTTAATAACCTAGCTTTTAATAAAAATAGTAAAAAAATATAAAAGCAGGCCTTTTTTATTTTTTATTAATATAAAAAATATATTTAAAAAAATTAAGTTAAATTTTATTAAACTGCTGGTACTACAGCACTTTAATTTTAAAAAAAAGATTTTTATTATTACTAATATATTAAGGTTTATTATTACTAAAATTATTATATAGCTAAAGTAAAAATAATTACCTAATAAAAAAAAACAGGACTAGTAGTGCCCTATAGCTTTTTATTTTTATTAATTATATAAACTAAAGCTTTATTATAAAGTTTATAATTAAAAATTACTTATGGTAGTTAAGTACTTTAAAAAGTAGTATTACTATTTTAAAAGCTTTTTATATTTTATATATATATAGTGTAATTATAATAATCTACACTATTTTTTTATAATAAAGGTTTTAAATTAAAGGTAGGTATAATAGGTAGAATTACTTATAGCTTATAACTTTAAAATTAAGTATAAGTTAAATAAGTATAATCTAGTAAATATATTATTATAATAATTAAATTATATAATAAAAAATATAAAGTATTAAGTTAAAATACTCCCTATTTTATAAAAAAAATTAAGCTTATTTTTTTAATAAATTATTACTAAAATAGCATTGGAGGACCTAGCTATTTTTTTATATAATTAAGCTTATAAGTATTTAAAATTTTTAAGCCGTAAAATATTTATTATAAAGGTAGCAAGTAAAAAAAAACCATTAAATTAATTATAAATATTTTTTAGTAATAACTAATTATAGCCTAATAAAAAAACACTCTTACTAGCTAATTATAATAATAATTTAAAGATATAATTTTTATTAATTTAAATTAGGCTTTTTTTATTACTAAATAGCACGAGAAAAAAAAACTTTTTTTTATAAAGGTATTATTTATATACCTCCTGTGCCTGTGTTATAATATAAGATTATAAAATAATATTATAATAATTTTTATATAGGCTATTTTAGTTATAAAAAAATTATTAAATTACTTACCCGTAAGTTTTAGTAAAAAAAGCTTAATAAAAATATATATATATATATTAAAAAATATTTTTTATACTAAAAATTTAAGGTTTTAAGGTAGTTACCTTAAGGGAGTTTAATATTTTTTTTTAATACTAAATATATTATAAAAAAATATTTTTATAAATTTTATTATTAACCTATTTTTATTAAAGTATAAAGGGCGTGTTTATAATATAATTTTAATAATTATAAATTAGTTTAGTAAAAAAGTAAAATATTTTTTTATTACTAATAAAATTACTGCGGAGAAGTTAGCTAACTTATTTATTAAAAAAATTATATATAATATAAGGTTGCCCTAAAGTATAATAATAAATTAAGGTTTACTTTTTACTTTAAAGTATTAAATAGCCTTTTATTAAGTACTATATATTAAATAATAACTTAGTATAGTATATTATTTTTAATTAAATAATTAAACCAAGCGCTAAAACTAAATACTTAAGGTATATTTATATATATATTATAACTATTAATAAAGTAATTAGGTATTATACTTATTACTAGTATGCTTTGCCTATAATAACTTAAAAAATAACTTAACTAGTTATACTTTGCTTATAGTAAGCTATAAATAAAAATTAATAATTTTTAGGCTTAAAAACCTAGGGGAATTAATATTTTATTTTTTTATTAAAAAATACTTATATTATTTAAAATAGCTTTAGAAGAACTTGCAGGATTATATAAATAAGGTATAAAAAAATAAATACTTTATTATAATTAAAAATATTATTTAGTAAAATTTAAAATTAAAGATAATATTTTAATATTTTTAAAAAATATTAAATTAATATATTTAAGTAAAAAACTTAACTTAAAGTATAATAAACCCTTTAAAATTAAATTTATTATTAAAAAGTAGGTATATTAGCTCTGGCTTATTAGTATATATAATTAATTAAAAATTTATTTAGTATTTTATATTTTTTTAAAGCTATTTATATAGCAAGATAAGCTTAAGAATAAAAAAAAGTAACTACTAACTATAAAGTTAGTTAATAAAAAAAAATAAAAAGTTAAGGCTATTCTTGGAGAATAATATATTTATAAATATAATAAATTTTTTATTAAGTAAAAGGGCTAGCCTAGCTATAAAAATTTATAAAAACTACTTTTTAATTTTAAGCATGCACAGGAAGCCCTGGTAAATTATAAAAAATTAACTATAATAATATTAATTTACTATTAGTTTAAAAAAAAAAAATAACCTTGCTAAGTTAAATACCTTTTTTTTATTAAATTTTAAGATTTAATAAACTACTAGTATTATTAAAAAATTATTAAACTACTACCTAATTATTACTAGTTACTTATAGCTTTAAAAAGGGGTGCAAGATTTTTTATTTTATAAAGTTTTAAAATTATACCCAAGGCTATAAGTAAAGTAGTTACCTTTTTTATTTTTTTATAAAATTTTAAAATTTAATAAACTATAGCTAGATTACTACTAGCTTAATATTAAAACTTATTTTAAATTATAATTTAAAATAAAGAACTATATTTATATTATAGTTAAAGTATTAAAAAAAAATCTTTTATTTTTTTTAAAAAAAAATAATATTAACTAGCTATATAGTAAAGGCTATAATAAAAAATTATTATTTAATATTAGGAGCAGGAGCAAGGGCCTTTATAAATATTTTTTTATACCTAGTATTTTTTAAAAAAAAAAGGTGTAACAAGCTTGTTTTTTAAAAAAAATATTAAAAAATTAATATATATTCTAGCTATTATTAAAATAGGCCGGGGGTTATTTAGTAGTAAGCTAAAAGCTTTAAATAAGTTTTTAAATAACTAAAGCTAATACCTTTATAGCCTGGACTTTAGTACTTATTTTTTTTATAAGCCTTTATTACTAGCTTAACCTAATATATAAATATATTTTAATAATAAATATATTTATTATAGTTGGCAGGGTTTATTTATTATAAAAAAATAATATTTACTTTTATATAAAATAATAGGGGGAAACAGGTGCCCTTGTTATAAATATAATAAAAATAATTATACTTAATAGCTAAATAAATATAATAGTTAGGGCTATTAATTAACCTATTATTTTTATATACCTAAATATATTTCGCGCACTATAAGTAAACCTATTTTTTATTAGCTAATATTTATATTAAAGCTATTTTACTAGTAAATTGATTAAAAATAAAATATATTTATAAAAAATAAAAGGCTAAAGGCCAGGAAAAAAAAAGCCCAAGGGGGTAGTAGTATAAAACTTATAATAAGGGTATTAAAAATAATAATAACTAGTATAATATAAGATAAAGTAAAAAAAGGTAAGCTAGCAAGTACAGGGGCTATAATTAAATAATAAAATAGTTATTATAAAGTTAAAAATTAATATATTTAGTAAAGTACTAGTAGAGCATTACTAGTTAGTAGTTATTAAAATAAAAAAAAATTATTAAATTATTATTTATAACCTTATTATATATTTTAAAGATGCTTATTAAATATAAGTTATACTAGTTACTACTATTATTATTACTACCTAAAAACTAATTAAAATTAAAGTTATTAAACCTAAAGGGGGATAAATATAGTAAGAAAATTAGGGATATTAAGGGCTTTTAAAATTAGTAAAAATATTATATTAAAGGGGTTTTATAATTATACTATAATAAAAGTATAAGGGGTAAAGGTAAAAATATTTTAAGTTACTATAGTTATAATAAGGCACTTTTTTTTACTTATTAAAATACTAGGGCAGCGCCCAAAAGGACTTTTTTTAATTATAATAAAAAAAGGTAATTTTTTATTTAGTAAAAAATTTAATAAATTTAAAAGGTTATAAAATTATGAACTATATTATAATTTATATTTTTATATTAGGTATTATTAAAGTGCTGCCTTTTTCCTTTTAATTATAAATAAATATTATATTTTATTTAAAGCACTATAAATAATAAAAATAAAATACTAAATTTAATATATTAAATAATATTTTAATAAAGTTAAAAATAGTAATAATAAAGCTATGTTTAGTATTAATATTAATAATAATAGTAGTATTTTATTATTATTATTTTTTAATTTAGCAGTGGGTTGCAGACAACCCTTTAATTAAAAAAAATTATTAAGGCTAATATTTTTTTATTTAATATTACTAGAGCTAATTTATTATTAATCTAAAATTAGCACCTTAGGTAACCTAAGCTTTAGCCTTAAGCTATTAAAAATTAAGTATACTTTATTATTATATTAGGTTATATAATTTAACTAGGTTATTAATATTTAGGGTTTTGGCTACTAGTTAAATAAGGCTAAGGTAAACCTTAAGTATAAGCTAAAGTAAAAACTTATATATAAAGTATTTAAACTTATATTTATTTTTTAGTTAAAAATAATTTAAATATAATTTAAAGGTTTATAAAGGTAGCCTTAAGGCCAGCCTTTTTCTTAAATTTTTAAGTAACTTTTTTAGTATTATTTAATAAAATTTAAAATACTTTATTCTTATTAATTAGATTCCTTTATTAATATCTTTATTATTAGTAAAGATCTTTAAGACTTGTTGGTCTTACAATTATTTTTAATTTATTAAGTACCTATTAAAATATTTTATTACTAATTTTAATAGCTATATACATATTATTTATATAGATAAAATAATAGGTGCATAGTCCTAAAAAAATATATATAATATATATAAATTTATATTTTTTAAAAACTAGTTACTAGCTACTTTAGTTTATATATTTTTAAATAAAACTTAAAAATATAAAATAAATTTATCACTAGTTTTTTAAGTAAATATAAATAAATTTTACTTTAATTACTCTAGGGTTAAGGTTTATAAATATTTAAATTTAAATTTATAAAATATTACCTATAAAAAGGTTAAAAAAATTAATGACTACCTAATAGCGTTGCTCATAGTAAACCTCTGGATTGTCTATGTGTAGCGAGCGGCGAGTCGTGAGAAAACCTCAACCGTCACGTGCTGCGCTAGTCCTAATCGGGATAGGCGCGTCCCGGGCGCCGGCCCTTGGTAGACTTCCCGTCGGGATGATCTTGATAAGACGCGTTGGAATAGATAATTATTCCTTTTATATGGGTCTTAGCAAGTACTAAATTATTTTAGTTAGCTATAATATAGTATACCACGTGCTTAGCAGCTACTATATTATTAATAATTAAAATTTTTTATTAATATTATAGGAATTAAACTAGGTATATAAAATTAATATAAGTTTTTTTAAGCTGGTTAAGGAATTTAATTAATTAGGTAAAAGTATAAGTATTAAAAATATTAAAAACTAAAGGTATATTAAAATTTATAGCATTTAATTAATTAACTTTTTATATAATTTTAATATACCCCTTTATTATTAGTATTTTTACCGGCCTGGCCTTAGTAAGGCTAAAATATTAAGCTATTTATTTTATATATAGCTTAAAAAAACAAATTATCCTATTTTTATAGTTATAGAATATTATTAATTTAAGAAATTTAATTAGCTTGCTACTAACTTTAAATTTATAAATTTTTTATAAAAAGCTAATAATAATATTTATATTAGCCTTTATTTCACTAGTAATAATAATATTATTTATATAGGTAATAATTAGCGCGTAAGGTAACTTATAGATATATATATAAAAAAATTTTAATAAGTAGCTTAAAACTCTTAGCGCGTAGTAATTAATTAAATTTTTAGTTTTATAAATATATAAAGTTATAAAGGTTAAATAAAGTTTTTTATACCTTATATATAAATAAGGTTATTATTAATCCCGTGGCCGCGTGGCTATATATATAAATTTTTTAATTAACTATTTTTATATTAAAATAAATATTAATAATATTAAACTAGCGCTAGCTAAGCCTTTAAATAACTATAGTTATTAATATATATTTAATTATTATATTAATTATAACTAAATACAAGCTTTTATTATAATTTAATTTAATAACTTAGTAGTTACTACATGTAATAATTCAAGCCTTAAATAATAAAATAAAGCTATTTTTATTACTTTTAAGTATAAATACTTACTTACTAGGAATAACCTTAGCCCCTTTTAGCTATTTAATAAGCTTTCACGTGTTTATAATAACTACCATGCTAATATAAATTAATATAACCTTTTTTATTACTTAAAAACTTAAATTACCATGGTTTTTATATAATCTTAGCACCTTAATATTATTAATATATAATTTAACTTTAACTAATATTTAAAACCTTTTAGTAAGTAAATACTAAATTATTTTTTTTTGAAATATTTTAATAACTCTGGTTTTAGGGCGCTTAATTACTTTAGTTAATAAGTTATAGTTAATACAGGGTTTAGGGTGTTTAATTAATAAGTTAATTATTATATTAAAAATATTAATATTTATATTTATTTTATGTAGGGTGGCCTTTATTATTAAAATCTTTAGTTAATTAAAAAATTAGCCTGGTATCTTATAGTTTAATATTTTTAAACCCTAATTAATTAATATATCTAATATTATATTAATATTTATATTAAATATACATGGCTTAAAGTAGTTTACCTTAAAGATTTATTTACTTGCATTTTAAATATTAGTGTCAAGGCGGCGATTTCACCTTCCTAATCGGGAAATGGAGGTGTGACGGTAGCCAAAAGGCCAACATGGCTAGGCTTAGGCCTAGCCATCCCGATTCCATGGATGTATCCACTCTCCTCTGGTCACCTGACAACTAGCTTGCCCCACCACCCCGCTAGCGCTCGACACCTGACTCCTCAGGCCGCGCCCGGGCCTTGGCGGTCCGGAGCCCTCGGCTCCGGCCCTGACAATTAGTTAGTATTAATTTTAGTAAATTAAGGTTATTTTAAAGCTTTTAAGGGCGCGGGGCGGGTAAGGCTTAAATTACTAGTAAAAGTAATATAATTTATATTTAAAATTAATTAATAGGATTTATTAGTAATAATATATAAGCTAGTATTATTATAATATTAATATTTCTTATTAAGAATTAAGGTGGCATTGCTAAATAAAGGTTATTATAATAATTTAATAAGGTTAGGCTTGGCATGCTAGTACTATTATTTTTATTATTAATTAATTACTTTAATATAATTCCTATATTTTTATTATATAAGCACTATATTAGTGCTAAAATAAAGTTAACCTAATATTTTAGTATTAGTAAGGCTAGTAACTTTAATTTATTATTATTATATAATACTAAAGTTAGTTAATGCTATAATTAAAAAATATAATTTAAATTTAGCTAGTAATTAGTATTTCAAGCGCCTAAATTATTAAAATTAGCTTAAAAATAGGTATATTATTAAGTTTAATATTATATATAATAGCCCCTAGCGCTAATTTATTTAGTTAAAATAGGGCACCTTTTATAAATATAGTACTAAGTAAGTAATTATTTTTATAAAACTTTAATTTATTAAATAAAATATACTTTAAGTAGTAAACCTGCTTCCCCAGGACCTATACTTAAAAAATCTTATTATTATTTTTTTTATATTTAATTAAATAGTTAATTAGGGCTCTTATAGCAAGCTTATAAAATTATTTATAATTTTTAATTAATATATAAATATATAATTTATAGCTATAAGCATAAAAGTTATTAAGGCAGGGTATTAAGTTATTAATTTAATAATATTTACGCTAAAGTTACAGGGGTAACTTATTATAAAAATCTTAATAATAAATAGTTAATTTAAGGTTATAATAGCGGCCTTAATTATTTTAGGCTATATTTTTTTAATAAACTAGTATTAATTCTTATAGCTTGTATAAGGTCCTTGGCCTTAGGGATTTACAAATAGTGTGATAGGGTGTAATATACCTAAAAAAAAGGTTTATAAATAGTAATTTCTAAAAAAAATAAAAATATTAAAATTAATACTAAGGTTTAAATTTCTAGCCTCGCGGAGGCTAAATATTTTTAATATATATTAAATTAATATTAAAAGGCTAACTTAGCTATTTATAAGTAAAGTTATTTATAAATATTTTTAAGTTTTATAAAAGGGCTATATATAATATAATAAGCTTTATAACTACCCCCCTTTTTTATAGCCTTGGTTTCTTAAGGCCTTATAAATAAACTAATATATATAATTTACAAGATACCCTTAAAAAACCCCTACTAGTATATAAAAAACCCTTACAAAAAAAATTTTTACTATATATAATAAAAAAATATATTTTATTTATACCTTTTTCTTGCATGGCTAACTTTGCTAGCACCTTTTCTTAAATATATTAGGTTTTATTTTATAAAGCCTTTTTTTAATAGTATTAAAATCTTATATAAAATATAAGCATGCTTGTAGGTATTAATAATTTTTTATAAGTATATTTATTTAAAGTTTATAATTATTTTAATAGCCTAGGCCTATGTAAGAGCGCTAGCTATACCTTATTTTTTTAATTAAACTTTATCTTATTTATTTCCCTATAATTTTTATAAAAAAATTAATATTTATAATATTCTTGCCTTTTTGTAGGTTATAGTTACCTTTAATATTTATAAAATATTATTATTTTATATTTTTTTTAAGTAGGCTTAATACTAAAGCTTTTATTTGAACCCTTTTTTTATAACTTTTTTTATAAATAAGCTACTTATTTTTTATAAGTATACTTTTTTATTAGCCTTTTTTATTTTTTTTATTATATAAATATATTTTACAAGCCTTTTTTTTTACTAGCTTACTAGTTAAAATAGCTTATAAAATTTTTTAGTGCCTTAAGTAATATAATACTTACTTATATATTTTAAATTTTTTATTTTTCCTTACTTTTTACTAGGTACTTTATATATTTTATATACCCCTTTATACTAGTATTTATTTATTTAGCTATTATATTTTATAAGTAAGTCTTGTGAATTTTTAAGCTTTAAAAAATATATTTTATAAGTTTTAAATTTTTATAAAAATAAAGTCTTACCTTTATTTTTTTATAAACTTTTATTTTTACCTGCCTATAAGCTTTTAACTTTACTTACTTATAAATTTTAATTACTTATTTATAAGCTTTTAACTTTACTCCTAAGCTTTTAACTTTACCTTATAAAATTTTAACTTTATTTTTATAAACTTTATTTTACAAGCATAGCTAACTTGTGTATAGTTAATTAAAAATAAATTTTTTTTTATTTTTATAAATAATATTTTATAAAATAGCTTTTATTTTTATTTTTAGCCTGGTTATTATTTTACCCCCTGCTATTAGTAAAGGCCTTAATATTTAGTTTAGTTTTAGTTAATATAAGCAAGTTTTACTTAATACCTAGCTACCCTTTTTTACTAGTTTTTTTTCTTGCATAATATATATTTATAATATTAATATATAATTTACCAGGGTTATTATATTACTATAATATTTAGTAAGTATTTTTACCTTTTTACTTATAAGTTTTTTACTTATTAATATATATAAAGTCCCCTTTATTTCTTGCCTATATATATTTTTATTTATAAAATTTTTATTTATAAAAATATTACTAACTTATTTATAGCTACTAGGCACCCTTTTTATTATTATACCTTACCTTACTAAGGGGCTACTTACTAGGGCGGTATAAAATACCTTACCTTTAGGCAAGGTAAGTATTATAAATTAAGTGCAAGCCTGGTTTATAATACTTTCTAAAAATATAATAAATAATTTAAAATTTTTTGTATAATTACTAGCCTATTAATTTTATTAAAATTACCACCTTATAATAATATTAAGCTACTATTTAATTATAAACTATATTAAATTTTTATGCTAGTATAAAGATATATATATTAGTATAACTTTATTAATATAGCCTAAATTATTACATGTGTATAAACTTATAAAGCTATTTTTATAATATATGCTAGGTAAAAACCTCCGCAGGGCTATAAGTATATAAAATATATTAATATTTTTTTAAAAAAATTATTTAGTTATCCTGCTTTTATAAAATATATTTTTAGGGGTATTAATTAAAAATATAATAATTATTTATACTACTTGTGTTCCTACTTTTTTATATAAAACCTAAACTAGTACTAGATAGCTATTAGCTTAAAGATTATAAATAATTACTTAATATTACCTTTAAAGCTTTTTATACTGTGGAGGGGCAGTACTAGAGCATGGGAGCTGAAGGAGCCAAATAGTGGCGGAAACCTAGGACTGGACGGTACGTTAGTACAGGTGGGAATAACAGTAGGGAAGAGAACGTATGTATTGGGGTGAATGATGGACTAGGTACAGGAGGCTGGTAGCAAGGCTATAAGTACTACAGGAATCGATGTTGGGGTGCAACCCCACTACAATACCTATAAAATATTAGTTTTTATTTTTATGCACAAGAAGGCACACATATTTAATTAGTAATTTATAAAAAATATTAATGGTTATAAAAGAGGGTTAGTAATTTTATTTACTTTATAAGTAGTGGTGCTATTAATTATTAGTTAGTTTTTTTTAGGCCTGTAAAAGTTATTTTTTATTTTCTTTTTTATTTTTAAGAACTAGGTTTTATTTTTTTTACTATATATTTTTTATATACTTATAAGTGCCTTAGCCCGCAAACTAGTTTTTTTTATTATTTTATTATACCTTAACTATTTTATATAAAGTTACTTAGGGTTTTTTATCCCTAGCCCTAATATTACCTTTATATAATACTTAGCCTAATTTTTATTTATAAATCTTGCTTTATATTACTTGCAAGTATTTACTTTTTTATTTTTTTATATTCGCGAAGTATAAATATATAAAAAATATTATATATATAAAAACCTAGTAGTAAAGCCATGTAATAAATATTTTATTTTATTTACTTAATTACCTTACACAAACTAGCTTGTAGCTGGTTTAATTTTTAATTTAATTTTATTTATAATTAATTAATATTACTAACCTAAATATAGTTACCCTTTATAAAGGTTTTTTTTATTTTTTTTTTTATTAAAGTATTTTGCCTGCGCTGCTTGGGTATTTTTAATACTTTTTTATATAATATTTTAAATTTTTTATAAATACTTTGCTTAATCTAATACCTTATAAAATACTTTATTTTTTAGTTTTAAGTTAAGTGCTATAACTTTAAAATTTATTTTATATATTATATAAAATAATATATTATAAATAAATACTTACCGCGAATTATTATAAGCAAACTTTGTAAAAAGTAAATAATTAACCTAATTATTTTATAAAAAGTTAATATATTTTTGCAAAAATTATTTTAAAATACTATTTAAGTATTTTATTTAATTATTTATTTATAAGTAGTATATAGTACTTATTAAGTGCTTAATTAAAATACTATATATAAAGTTTAATTAAAACCCCTTTATAAATATACTTTTATAATTTATTATAATATTTACAGGCACTTTATATAAATAAAATACCTTATAAATTAATAGGTAAGCTAGCTTGTAACTTTTAATTAACTTTTTAGTTAAAATAAAGTAAGCTATCTTACTTATTTTATTTATAATTACTAATATAATATTATACACCTCCCGCGAGCTATTTAAATCCTTAGTTTTAATATTTATAAGTAAATTTATAATAAAGTTTATATTAATTTATTTTTAAGACTTTATAAGTACTAATAAAGGCTAAAATAGGCCTTGTTACTTACTATATAATACCTATAATCTTTAATAAATTTTACATGCCTTATAGTATTTCTTTATAAAATTTTATATTTTTAGTTAAAAAAACTATTATTAAACTAATTTTAATATCTTTTTTTTTATAAAGTGCCCTGTAAACAGGTTATTATATAGCTTTGCTAAAATTTTTATTTATAACTAATAATAATTAAGAATATATAACCATAAAAGGTTATATAAAAGGCTATTATTTATATATTATTACTTTTATAGTTATAAAGTACTTTTTCGCGTACTTAAATTTTTTAGCTTAAATTTATACTTATAAATAATATTTATAACTTTTTTTATAAAGGGGTCCTGTTTTAAAAGCACTAGTAAACTTTTTATAATTTTTAATAAGGGATTTATATAAAATAAACCTTTTTTATAAAGCCTTTTTACCTTTTTATAAGGCACCTTTATTTTAAATAAAGTATTATAATTTATAATCTTAATAGCTATAAACCATGCATGGTTTAATTATTTATTACTTATTTTAACCTAGTAACTTTTCTCTGTCCCTTTATTTTTAATAATAGTAATAATAAATCCTTTACTTATGGTTTTAGGTAATAAATTTTTAACTAAGTTTTTTTATATAGCCTACATGCTAATACTTTTTCTACTTATAAATTTATTATTATAGGCACCTTGCATGTTTATAATACCTAATTATTAAAGTAGCTTTTTTTTTACTTACTTTATATAACCTTTTTAATTTTTTTATATTAATTATTTTATATATAATTAATTTTTTATAAGGGTTTATTTACAGGGTTTAATTTACCTATATAATAGGTAATTTAAAACTAAAATTTAATTAAAAACTAGGCTTAATAAATTTATATTTATAAGAGTATCTTTATAAGTAACTAAAATATTATTAGCGCCTTATAATTTATAATTACCTTAACCTTTTATAATATACTTTAAAAATAGTGTTTTTATTTATAAAAGGATTTTATAATAGCTAGGAGCTTTTACTTACTAGTAGTATAATTATATTTTACTAGGGTAAGATTTTATTAAAAAAAAGCTATAAACTTTTATATTTTTTTTAAAATATAACTAAGTTAACACACCACAAAAACCACCTTTAAAGGTATTTATTTTTACCCACGTGGCTAACTTCTTTATAAAATAGTTTAAATATACCATTTTTTTAAACTTTTTTTTAAAAAGTTTATTATTTTATAAGCTTCTGGTATTATAATAAATATTTTATTTTTAGCTATTTTTACGGGACTATTCTTTAGTTTTTTAAAAAAATTTATAAAAACTATTATTACTACCGCGTACGTATAAATAAACCTATAATATTAATTAGTAAAGCTTAAAAACGCAAGAATATTATATATTATTTTTAATATTAGCTACTTTTAAATTATAGCCACATGTAATTTTTTTATCTTAACTTTATTAAGTATAATAATATACTTTAGAAAGTTAATTTTTTATATTATAAATATATACTTACTTTGCTTATAGTATAGGCCTGCCTTATAAAGCCTTTTTAATACTTTATAAATATATTTTTTATAGCTTTTTATATTCTGCAAGAATATAATAATATTATTAATATATATTATAACTCCAATATTTAGTAAATTATAAAATATTTAATTTATAAAGCCCTAAAACATCGCGGGTGTATTAATAAGTTTAAATAATATTATTAAGTACTTAAATAGCCTGTACTTTATATAAAATACTATTTTTTATTTATTTCTAGCTATAATATAAATATAATTATATATAAATTTTAGCATTACTTAGCCTTATAATTATCTTGTTAATTAAAGGCAGGAAATATTAATTTTTTATAAATATAATATTTAGCCCGTGGAAGTTTATATATATATAAACTTTATTATTTTTTTAGGTATATATAGTATAAGCACCATTATAAAAAACTTTAATAATTAAATCTAGCCTTTTATAAGTATTATTTATATATACTTATAAATAGCTACTACCTCCTGCGGGGAGTGGTAATATAAAGGTTTAAATAATAATTTTTTATTATTTTTAACCTTAATTTTTAAGTTAACCCCT
The DNA here is from genome assembly GCF_003369625.1 of Aspergillus mulundensis. NCBI lineage: Eukaryota > Fungi > Ascomycota > Eurotiomycetes > Eurotiales > Aspergillaceae > Aspergillus > Aspergillus mulundensis. Next base: position 143,917 of record NW_020797891.1, on the reverse strand, counting down.
TTATAATAAGGTGGGAGCTATTATAACTTTTTTTTTAAAAATACCCTTGCAAAATCCCAGCACTAGTTAAGTAATTTATTATTTAATATTATTTATTTAACTTTTATTATACTAATTTAAAAAGTCTTAACCTACTTTTTATATATACCTTTAGTAAACTTTTTTATAAAAACCCTTTTTATATAATACTTTTATTTTATAAAGATTAATTTTTTTATGGCCTAAATTATTTATAAATTATAAATTTTTAGTTATAGCATGCCTAATATTACTTACTTTATATTTAGTAATACTACTACAAGTACCTAAAACTTCTTTTAAGTTTTATATAAATTTTAAAGGTGTATATTTACCTTTATAATACCTTTATTTTATACTTGCTTATTATTAATAGCTTATATAAAAATTTAGTATAATAAAATCTTTTATCCGGCTTATTTTATAAAAAGCAAAAAAATTATATTTATAATATTTTTATAATTTATAAGGGCCTTATAATTTATAATTACTTTACTAGGTAATATAATCTTTATAAATAAAAATAATTATTTTATAATAACTTAATTTATATTTAGCTAAGGTTATTTACTAATAATAGCTACCACTACTATAAGGTCTTTATATTATTTTTTATTTTTTATTTTTTTTTACTTTTTTTGCAAGCTTCGGGCATTTTAGCTTAATATACCTAATTTTCTTGTAATAATAATATTAAGACTTTTTTTTTTATTTTTTTTTATAAAGACAGGCTTTTTTACCTTATAATTACTTATTTTTTTATAAAAACCCCTTATACTTATTTTATAAAAAATTAATTTTTATAAACTTTAAATTAGTGCTTAGTACACCTTATAAAAAAAGGTTTAATTAAAGTTTAATAACTAAGGAAACTAGTTTTATAAGTATTTTTAAAAAATATAGTTATTTATAGACCTTTTGCTTTATTATAAATAAGTAAAACTTAAAAAATATTTATAAAAAAATTATATTTATTTTGCCCCCTTAATTACCTAATTTTAATTATTACTTTTTTTATTATCACAGGTATATATAGTTTAACTTACCCTTATTAAAAGTTATATATAATACCTTACTTTATACTACATGTAGTTAATTTACAGGGTCTCCTAGTTATTTAAAAAGGAAATTATAAAGGGTATTTTAGGTTAGATATTTTAAAATTTTTGCTTTTATAACTTATTATTTTTATAAAACTAAATTTAAATAAAGCACTATAAACTTTAATACCTTTTTTTTATAAAAAGCTATTTACTTTTTTAAATATATTTACCTTTCTTATAAAGGCGCAGTAGTTACTATAAATAATAATTTTATATTATTTTTTTTTACTAAGTAACTACAAGATAAGCAGTTTTTTTTATAAAAAAAATAAAATTACTTATAAAACTTATTAATAAATTACTTTTTTAAAAGCTTTTTATAAATCTTATAAATAAGCTATTTTACCTTTTTAACTTTTTTAATTTACATGGCTTGCAGGCGTAGCTTGTTCAGGCTAAGTTTTTTAAGTAAATAAGTATTTTTTTAGTTACCTGTGGATAGTTTTAGCTATTTTTTTTTATAAAAATATATTAAAATTTAGATTACTATTTCCTAATTTTTTTTATAATTATAAATAGGTTTGCTTATAAAAAGTAAATAAGTTTTTTTTAAATAATTTTATAAAAAATTACTTTTAGTTATCACAAGGATACTTAAATAACTTATAATATAGGTATAGGTTATTCCTAATAAACTAAATATATTAATAAGTATTAAAATTATAAGGTTCTTGGCCTTAGGAATTTATAAATAATATAATAAGGTATAATATACCTAAAAAAAGGTTTATAAATAGTAATTTTTAAAAAAAATAAAAATATTAAAATTAATATTAAGGTTTAAATCTTTAGCCTCGCGGAGGCTAGATATTTTTAATATGCGCTAAATTAATATTAAAAGGCTAACTTAGCTATTTACAAGCAAAGCTATCCGCGGATATCTCTAAGTCTTATAAAAGGGCTATATACAGTACAATAGGCCTTACAGCTTGGGCTATTATATTAATATATTAAGTATAATATTTTAAAATTTTATTAAACTCTATAGTTTTAGTACAAAAAATTAAAATATTAAACCCTTTAGTTAAACCTAGGCCTTATACTTAAGAAACTTTTTACTATTATTTATTTTAATAGCGCGGATATACTATCCTATAAGGCATTTATAGTGTTTTTAATATAATATTAGTTATTAAAATATTTTTTTAACGCAGTATACCGCGGCTAATTAAGTGGCGTTTTTAATAATTATAAGGTAGTAGTTAAAACCGCTAATTTTAATTAGTTAAATAGGTTATATATTTATATACTATAGTTTCCCTAGATTTACCTCCCGCGGGATAAGCTAAAATAATATTTTATAAAATCTAGCCTTAAGGTAAGCAAAGCAATTTAATTAGTTAGTAATATTTATATTAAGGCTTTTTGCCTGGGCCATGGTATAAAAATTAAAAATACTTACGTGGCTAAGGCGCTTATATAATAAATTTATATTAATTATAGTTAATTAAAAACATTATTTAAATATAAACTTTAAAAAAATACCGTGGCGTGTGTAAGCTTGCCCTATAATAAATTTATTTAAATTAATAAAAGTATTATTTTTTCTATAATACTATATGCTAAGTGTTTTTTTAGCCTTTTAGTAAATAATAAGTAAATTAAAGCCTTAGGCGCGTGATATTTATAAATCCTAATTTTTTTATATATAATATTTACACCCTTTATAATAATAATTAGTATTTTATAACCTTTAGCATGCTTAATTACTTTATTAAATATTTTATATAAGTACCCTAAGTAGTTTAGGCTATATTTTATATAGTTTTTAAAGTTAAAGTGCTTAAAAAAATAAACTTAGTTAATTTTATATTTATAAGCTACTTTATTAATTTAATAATTATAATAAAAGTAAGTATAGCTAAAAATCTAGGGCTAATTTTAGGCTTTAATTTATTATATTTAAAATTATAATTAATAAATTTATTATTATTATATAAAGCTGTAGCTTATAACTTTATACTAGTTTTATTTCAATATAGCGCCTATATTTTAAAAAGCTTAATTTAGTTATTAGGTTAAAGTTAAGGGTTTAGGTAATAATAATTTTTTTTAAAAATAGATACTCCGCCTATGATATTTATAAAAATAAAGCTTATTATCCCCTTGCTTTATTTAATTAACCTATTTATTTTTATTTATATTATTTAAAGGGCTAGTAAGCGCTTTAATATAAGGTTATTAAAAGTAAACCTATTTTTTTATATTTTTTAAAAGTGGGGCTATAGCAGCAAGCAAAATAATTATTTTAACTTTAATTATAGGCTTTTTATATAACTATTTTAGGTTATTTTTACCATAGTTTCTTAAAATCTTATTAATTAAAAATAATTATTAAAGTATAGCCCATGTTTTAAGGTTACTATAAATCTTTTAAAAAACTAATAGCATGGTAATACTAGGTTTAATAATAATATATAGGTTTTTAGTAATATCCTATATAATTATAAATACTATAATAAACTTAAAAGTAATAAAAAACTAGTTTTTATATATATTAATAACACTAAGTATTATCTTAACAATTTAGGGTACGCCTTATTTAATAATAATTTAGCATATAGTATTAAGTTTTTTACTTAGCTAGATTATTTTAATATTATATAGTAATAGTAAAATGTTATCCTTAACCTTAAATTTAATAAGGGTATGTTTTTTATTATAATAAAGGGTTTATTTTTTTAAGCCTTCTTTATATAATTTTATAATTAATAAAGTTTATTTTTTAATAAAAAATATAATATTTTTTTATAATTTTTTAATAAAAAAATAATAAGTTTTTAGCCACGCGAGGCCATCCAGGGTGTGTACCTATCTAGGCTAACCCGCAGTATGGTACTATAGTCCCGCCTACCTACCAAATTCCTGTTGTGTCTGTATTTAATATTTACTATTCCTAAACACACGGACCGCAAAGCCCTGCTTGCCAATATTATACCTAGTTAGTTTTAATTAGTAAACTTTTTAATTCTAGCATGTACCTTAAGTATATAATACTTAGCCCTGCCTAATATAATTATAAATTTAGAAAGTCCTGCTATATATATATTAAGGTAAAGTCTATATTACTATAGTTATTAAGAATTTTAATACTATTTAGCTATTTAATCATGCCCTACATGTGAAAAATAACCTTAAAAATATATATAGAAAGCTAAGTAAAAAAAAAGACATATTAAAATAATATACCTAGGGCCAGCAAGCATCTACTAGCCAACATGCCTATTTTAAGTATTTTAAAATAAGCAAGGTTTACTTCCAGGGTACCCTCTACCTGGAAAAGTTTAAAAAGTTTAGCAAGAATATTCTAGTTAAGGGTAATAAAAAAAAGGCATATTATAAATATTAAGCTTAAAAAGGCCTGGGTAATAAACGATCTTAAGGTTATAATAAAAATTAAAACTATAACTAGTATTAATACACACCTTAAGGCTATAATTATTATAAAAAGGTCACACATGCGCCTTGTTATTATATTAATTAATTTATTTATTATTAATTTACTAGTATTTCCTAACCTTTTAGCATTCTTTTAACTAACCTACTTTAATCTTTTCCTATTTTTACATTAGCGCAGGTAAACAAGAAACTGCACCTAATTTATATAATTAACGCTTTATTAAACATTCCCACTCTTTTGCTTGCATCCTAGTTTTAGTTATAATAAATATAAATAGAAATTAACCCTAATAACACCGCCAAAAGATATTTATTAAGCTAATATTAGTATAGGTTATATAGTGCTATATATAAAACTTAACAGGACCTTATAAAAGGTTAATATTTATATAATTTTTATTTTTACTATTTTATAAATCCTAAGCCTTTTAAATTAAGGTTAGCACGGACTTTTATACCCTTACTTTATTTTAAATTAATACCCATCTTTTTATATATATATAGTATTAGTAATATAAAAAAAGTAATAACTATATAAAAACCCTGGGCGTAATTATTATCTCCTGGATATTAATTATTAATAAAACTATATAAATAATACTTTGTTATTCTGGACCTTTATTACTAGGGAAGGTAACTTTTTATTATAAGAGTGTCTTTTAGCTATTAAATTATAACTAAAATATATACAGGCCACTGTAATCTACGCGCTACTTCTTTTTATAATAATAATTATTAAGGGACCTGGCTATTTGGTTATAATTGCTTAACTTCTATTTAATAACTTTTATTTAATTTAATTTAACATTGGAAGTATCTAATTATTTAACAATGGAGCTATCTTAATAAAATACTAACTAAAACTAGTACTAAGTAATCACACTAAGCATTACAAGAAACTTGGCTTAATTTAAGGCTTAAATATTAATATTTTATAATAAAATCCTAGCTATTTAACTCCCGCGGTGTTAGTTATTTTATAATTATTTAAATTTACACCGCTTTAAATATCTCACGTATTTTTGTTGGCTACTTACTACATGGATAAAACTAGGAAACATAATTTCTTTATAATAGCGTGCTACCTCCTTACTTTTATTATATTTATTATTTTTATTACACTACTAAAGTATTATAAGACTATTTTATAATAGGTGCTGTATTATTACTAGTGGTTTATATCCAGGCAAGCTTATTTTTATTATTATAATATTATTTTATTACCCCCTGCAGTGGTTCCCGGTCTTTTTATAATATTATTTAATAATAACCAGGTACTAGTTAATAAACAAGCTTATAAGATAGTAATTTAACTTAGCATCACAATAATGGGTGGTATGGTAGTATTAAACTTTTATTATACTAAAGCTTAAACTTCCCTTAAATACCACCTGGGACATGCGCTTATGCTTACCTTTAATAGCATGCTTATAATAATTATATACTAATTAATCTAAAGATAGTTTAAAATCTGCCTGCCTATATTTAAATTATTTAATATTTATATACTTATAAGTAAAGGCCTGTCCAGTGTCTAGACCAAGTTTCTACGCCATACTTAATAATTATTTAATATATAAAGTATCCTTACTAAAATTTTATTAACTAATTAAACCCACCCACGTGCCTTGGAAGCTGCTAAAAAACTAAAATATGCCTAATATAGTATCTTATATAGTTATAAGTATTATAAAAATATAGGTTAAGGGCGTACTTTAATATTACTTTTTTTTTATTACTTGCTTATTTTATAATTTTATTAAAGGCTTTTATTTTTGCTATATTATATAATTAGAAAATATATATTTAGTTAAAAACTTAAAATAGGTTAATGGTTAGAAAAATATAGTTGCTAGGGTAGGATAAAGTTAAATAAAATTAAAGTAGCACAAAGCCAGGGTATGGCATACTTAATATAAAATAAGTTAGCGTGAGGTATACTTACAGGATATTAAAATAATAAGCTTGTATTAGTATAGCATAATTACTAAAGTTAAGTAACTACTAAAATAAAATAGTAAGCAAAAGGGGATAATATAAAAATTATAGGTATTTAACCATGTAAACCAGCCCAAGGGTAATACATGTTATTAATTATTATAAATTATTAATTATATAACTAATAATAATTTAGGTAATATATTTATTTTATAATATAAGGCCTAATTTAATAATACTTTACTATAGTTAAAATAATACTAGACTTAAATACCTTATGTTTTAGGTTAGCAAGGCAGATAAAGACCCCTTATATACTATAGGTAAAAGTATTATATTATTATTACTATTTTACATGCTAAAGTAGATTACTTCTAGTAAAAGTTTAGGCTTGGCTCCTAGAATTAAACTAAATAAATTATAAATATAAATTAGTCCTAAAAACAAGTAATACTATTAGTATAAGATAGTAAAAATATTTATTATTACTTAAGTATTATATAAAATAAAATACTTTATAAATATAGCAGGAAATACTTTTTAAGTAAATTTACTTATAGCTAGGTAATTAAAACTTGGCTAAGAGTATAGCCTGCCAGGCAAAAAAAGCTAATTAAATATTAATTAACATAAATTATTATAGCACTATAGCCATGTAGTAAATTTTATTTTTTAGCCTAAAACTAGTATTATACTAGTTATAATATTAGGCATGTAGTAGTATAACTATTTAAATTATATTATAATACTAAATAAAAAACCACTAAAAGGCTTATTAATATTATTTATTTAGCTGGGCCGTGTAAAACCAGGTACTTTAAAAAGTATATAATATAAATACTTTTATTAAGCCTTATTTAAAGGTGTCCCTTGCCAAACCTATGCTAGCTATTAAGGTAATTAAACTATTAAATACTAATAACAGCCGACGGGGATTACTATAAATTATTATATATTAAAGGCTTAACTTGCATATGGTATAAACTATTATAAAATAATAATTTTATATTTATATTAATATTAAGCTATACTAAACTATTATACTTTTATTATATACTTACCTAGGCCATTAGCCTTAGGCGTGAGATATAAGCTAGGTTATAAATAAAATTAATTAATAAATTTATTATCCTGCTTTACCTAATTACTTATATTTTTAATAATATAAAAAAACCCTTTTTATCATACAGCGCCCTTTTAATTATAGCAGGCTAAGGCTGCTTTATTATAATAATTATAGCTTTAGTTATTTTTTTTACTAGCCTTGTACTTTAGGTTTAGGTGCAGGTTAAGTAATACTAATTAATTAAAATATATAATTACTTTTACTTTACTAGGTTTGTCTTTATAGTTATATACTTAACTACCTTTTTTTATAGTAAAGATGGTCCCCTGTCCTATTTTTACACTATTTTTTAATTTTAATAGTAATATACCCTTTAGGGCTTAAAATACTTAATTAAAATTTTATATATGTATATCCTAAGCATGTTATATAGCTACTAAAGGTAAGCTTTTTTAATTACTATAGCTATATATAATAATATATTATTTTACTTTTAAGCAGCCTATGCTAATTATACTAATAGCTTATTATTATAAGCCTAATTTTATAAGCCATAGTAATAATACTTGTAAAACTATGTTTACTTATATTATTTTATAAGATCTTTTTCTTAGCGCTTGTTAAATACCTTATTAGGGCTATTACTACCCTTAATATTATACTTGGCCTTTTAGGAATCCTTCTTGGTATTCTTATGTGCAAGCTATTTATATATAACTAGGACAAGATAATTTAAAGTAGCTAATATAAAAATAATAATACTATATAAATTATATTATTATTAGTAAATATAGTTATTAAGCTTATAATTATTATTCTCCTAATATTAATCCTATAAAAACTTTAAATACCCCACTAGTCTAAGATTATTTTAAATATTATGTTTAATTTAGGTTTTTAGTATATATATCCCGGCGGCTATTTAATACCCTTACTTATATAATATACAAGGCTATACTATTAATAATTTACTAATTTTAATTCCTCGTGCCCGCAGTATTTATATAATAAATTTAATATATATTATATTTATTTATTATAAAAGCCACACGGGTTTTACCTATACTATCTTATTAACTATTTTTCTTTGCACGCTTAATATTAATATTAGACTAATTTATATATTAACACCCATGCTTGTATTATTAGTAGTGGTAAGAAAAAGTAATAACAAGAAGGATTAAGTAACTTTATTACTAGTAATTAATAGCTTTGCGCGCTAGTAAATAAAATTAAAGGTATAATTATTTAGGAGTTAAAGGGCCCGGGATAATAATATTAATTTACTATTAATAATTACTAAAAATAATAAAATATTACAGCAGGGTAGCTAGGTAAATAAGTTAGTTAAGGCCACTAGTTTAGTAATAAATATTGCTAAGGGGATCTAAAGTTTATTCCAGCCATTTAATAGGTATTAAGGGTCGGGACTTAGGTAAAGGCTTAGTTTATTTAATTAATTACTTAGTAACTTAGGCCGCTGTAACTAGTTAGGAACAGGGACTTAGGTTTCTCTCGGGCGCAGAGTTAGACTTATAAAAATAATTAAAAAAACCCTGCATTACCAGCGCGGGTATATTTATATTAATATTAGTAACCCTAGATTTAAATACCTTTTTTATTTATATTATTATAACTACCGTACTATAGCTTAGGACAATAGCTACTAGCACAAGTATTTTAATAAAATAAAGGTAAGTTACTATCACAACCACCCTAATAAATAAATCTAAATACATAAATATACAAAGTAAAGGGAGTGGACTACTAGTTTAAGAAAGCACTTGCCCTAGTGATAAGTAATATTTTATTTAATAAATACTTAACCCACTAAATTGCATTGTTAATTTTATTTTCTGCCTAAAACCAAGTTTCCACCCTATATTTTAGCCACATAGTAATTTCACTAGTATTATTCTAAAATCACACATGGCCACCGTGATGCCTAAGCCGGGTATATTACTATTTTTTAGTTTTATTACTACCATGTTATCGGGCGGCTTGCAGTTGCAAATTAATTTTTAAACTAAACACACTAGTAGTGGAGACTTTACCACTAGTAGCCAAGCTAGTTATAAACTATAAAGCAAGCTGCTTAAATTAGGTGCATTAGGCTACTAATAAGAAGTTTATTTTCTAAACTTACCTAGGCAGTTAGATTATCCGCATTATTAAAATAACAACTGGTCTTAATAATATAATAGCATTAACTTTAGCAGCTTTTAAATTATATTATTATAAACCATGTTACCTAATAACCTTGTAGCCTCCATGGTTAGTATAATAAACTTAAATTTTATAGCCACTAATCTAGTGGCATTTAGCTAGGCGCTAGACACGCAACCTATGTTTAAAAAAATTAATTAATTTCTAATCCACCTTAACCTAGTATTTACGCACCCAGGCACTATACTTAAATCCTTATAAGCTATGTTTATTAATAAAAAAGCAAGGCCTAAATAATAAAAATAAAAACTAAAATTAATACATTAACCAGCGGTTAGTAAGCTGCATATAAAATCCCTATTAATAAGTAAAGCTAATTACATGTAGGTCCTAATCCATAATAGCGCGCGGATTAAAGACTAGTATTAAGTTTCTTTTTTATATAATTAATGTTATAGCTTTACTAACCAAGGACTTTATATTTTAAGACCAAGTTTATTATTAGCTTTTAGTTAATTAAGATTAAATAAAAATTATTAGTAAAACAACCCACCACACCGCAGCATGTTTAATAACGCCGGTAATATAAATAAAAAAGCATTAACTATAAAGGAAGCCCTTTACTTATTCCACCATGTCTTTTTACCTCCTAACATACCTGTAAAGAATATCATGCGTTATAATAAATATGTAAATAATAACAAGCCTTTTAATAATACCATTCTTACCAGCGTTATAATATCTACCCTTAATCAGTTTAGCCGCCTGGTGCCTAAGAATTATTATACAGCCTTTACTACAGTAACTATTATAATATATTGCTTAAAGAGCATCCTGGGATAAAAAGGTAAAGTTATTAAGCTAAAATTACGTGAGGCACTGCATAAGCTAAGTACCCATGGTATACTATTAGTAGTTTATAATAATTTATAAAGTATGCATGTAAATAATATATAATAGGAGACGTGCTGTTAATCTATATTTACGCTTAAAACGCGGCCATCCTAATAACAAAGACTAATAATACCATTATTATTAAGATATTTAAGTTATCTTTTTAAAATAATGCTGTTTACGCGCATAAAGGCCGGCTCCAGCATTAGTTCCCAGAATATATTATTAAAATAAATAATATAATATTTAGCGCGCTAGGACTACACGCTATAATAGTAGATATATTAGCTAGAATAAGTAGCGTTATCCCTAGTAAATACTTACCATGCCTGTATATTAAGAACAAAACCCAGGACCTAGTTAATCCCAAGCTAGTAATAAAGCTTTTTACTACATTTATATATTTACTAGGTACTATGCGCCAGGAGCCATAAATATATAAAAACACCCGCAAGGAAGTGCTAAATCATAGTAAAAGGCTTTAGTATTGCTCCCCTATATAGCTGCTAATTTATATAACCCTCTAGTTATTTATTAAAAGGTGCTGCGGCAACAACGGGAAACTAGCAAGTATATATAAATAATTTATGGTCTATCTTATGGCCAACATCTCGCACTTTTATATATAAAGTAAATTTATTAAATATGACTTTTAGTTTATTATAAACTCTAAGGTTGCTTGCTAGCTATAAAAGATTAAACTAGACCTATTACCCTAATAGCTAGATAATATTTATTAGCTTGTCCGCGAGATACACTATTTAATTAAGATAGAATGGCAAGATATTTAATCCTATCACCGGGTGTGGATTATAAACAAGCTTAACTAACTAAGGTTCCCTAGCCTTAACAATACCCTCTATAAAATAGGTAAACTGGATTTATAAATACAGGGTGTTAACTTATAAAATAAACCAGTATACTTTTATAGCATTCCTAAATAGCATATAAGGTTTCACGCCCCCAGGCCTAACAGCCTATTTAATATTCCTAAGGTTATAAGTAAACACTACTAGATTACTAGTATTATAATAATTAAATCATAGGTTAGATTAAACCTTAATACATGGGTTTGTAACTTTATTTATAATAATAATTAGATAATATGCCAGGAACTAGCAGGGTTTTTAAAAAGTTATTATTAGGTAGCTAAGTTATATAGTAAAAAATACCTAAAGTTTATATTAGCTATGGTACTTACTATTATTAAAATATAGATTACTTATAACAAGGCAGTAATATATTAACATAACATAATAAGTAAGTATAATATTAACATCCTATTTAACATGCTTTAGCTACTTGTACTGCCCTTTTAATTATAAATAAAGTGTCTTAAGCATGTTAAAAGCTACGTTAAATAATATTAATAAAATACCTATTTTAACCAGGCTATAATTCTTAGTGATTTTAAAACCAAGAACTTATTTTTAATAAAATTTTATAACTAATTAAAAGAGCATTACAATATAATAAAGTTTGTTAAAAACTATGCCAAAAGAATATAAAATATAAAAAAAGCCAAGCTAAGAAGCAAAAATAAGGCATACAAGAATTTTATTAGAATAACTACCACTAAGGAATGTACATGTTAAACAAGCGCCCACGAACTAGCATTGCAACCTTTAAAATAGGGCTTTAAACCATGCCTTAAATATTTTAAGTAATTACAGGCAGATACAATTAGTATTAAGCTAATTATATGGCCTATCCCATTAAATATACTAGAGGCTAAATTAATAGTATTTAAGTTAAAAGTGCCTAAAGTATTTTTTACATGGCGTGATGTAATCGTTCTCCTACTATATATTATTTTTTATTAAAGATACTCCAGCGCGGGAGCTACTAGGTCCTGAATATTACTAAAAACCTATAAGCAAGCCCTGTTAGAAAATGCCCTCTTCTTAAGTTCCTTTTAAAGGGTGTCCCTATATATTTAAGTAAAGCCGCTTGTTATGCAGCTAATACCTAAGTATATTATTAATATCACAAGCATGGATATTTACCTTAAAAGTAAGATAGCCTGCCAGTATATTAATAATAAAACAGGCTGCTTTATAATAAAACTTCACCAATCTTGCCTAATTAGGTTATTATGCACGTACCAGCTTCCATTACCTAGTAAATCCTTGTAATGCTTTCTTAAACATTTTACTTATAAGCCTAATAAATACTTGCCTAATACTATTATTATATTATAAAGTTTATGCCCAAAAGGCATGTTACTGGCTAAATACAAGGCGCTTTGCTTAATGCCTTTTAGTTTCAATATCTAGTGGCATAATGTACTCCAGGAGCTGGCCATGCCGTTTGTTATTTTTTAAAAAGCTAAGACATGTGTCTTTATCCTCTAGATTATCCACTAGGCAGGGCCGCCGTCCGAGTTAGTTCTACAAGCAGGTTATAATATTATAAAAAATAACAGGTTTATTATATTATTTATAACTATAATTACGCATGCTGCGGAGCTAATTAAAGAGAACTAGGAGGCAACCTAGAATCTCTGCATATTTATTCTTATTACTAAAAAAGTGCTATTAATATTGCCCTCTGCCGGGATATAAAACGCATGTCTGGCGTAGCTAAAGTCTCTACGCAAGATTAGTTTTTCCTGGGTTATAATATTTAGGCTTATGGCTAGCACACAAGGGAATAATAGTTAAAGTAATTTTATTACGCAAATTATATATACAGCATTGGTTTATGCTAATACATATAATTTTAAGAGGCCTGCCCACCTGGAGCAAATCTTTAGTAACGCAATAAATATCCACATGTGGATTAAGTGCAGTATAATTATTAACAGTGGTATTAGTACTCTTTAATTATTTAAAGACTAGATTACCCACCTCCTCCACTATTATTAACAGCTTGTAGCTTATTACTACTACGGGATACTAGTATAAAAGATAGCGTTGGACATATAGTCTATAATAAATATAGCTATGGTATTAGTTTAGCCTATATACTATCCTAGTCCCTTAAGCCACTGGACTATCCTATTTAATAGTTAAAATTACTAGGTTACAGGCAGTAATGGTTAGTTATTTATGCAATTTGATTTGCTAACAAGCAAGCTATTTATTAATAACTAGCACTGCATAATCCTCCTATTAAAATATAAAAATAATTAAGCATATAATACTTTATTTAGGAGTTTATTAATAAAGGTAATGCTAAGCAACAAGCATGGAATGCAGTTCTCTAGCCAAGGAAAGCACATGGGGCATATAATATATTTAAAAAAGAAGTATAATAATCCCCTCTAAATCTGGGTTAAGGCAGTAAATAATAATGGTAAGGCATGGGAGTTCCTACCTTTGGCACTATTTAAGGGTAACATCCCAGCCATATTTATTAATAAGTACGTCCACTAGTATAATATTAATAGCCGGTACATAAAGCTCCGCCCAAGGGAAAACCCCTGGCACTTATCCCCATTATATTAGCAACTAGAACAAGTACGCCAATACAGGTCTTAATACTAGTGTATGGTAAATAATAGTGTTAAAATGCTTAAAGCAAACTATTATATATCCCGTTTAATTACATGTATCATAAAGCTAATTAAAAAGGCCAAGTAGCTATATTATAAACTAGATGCTTTATTATTAATCCTGGAGATAGAACTCCCTTGACTCCGCCTGAGTTTTACCCTTTAAAAAAAAGAATAAATAATCCGGTCCTATTAATATCCCGGGATGGTGATTATACCCCTTTAGTTAGTGGGTACTTTTATTAGCCTATACAGTAAACTTATATTATATAGCACAAGTAATAATAACATGATGGTTCTTATCCTAAAAGGCAAAGCAAAACTATAAAAATACTCTAATTATGTTAGGGTTAAGATAGTATAAAGAAAAGTATTTATTATATATGCATATAAAGTAAACAACAAACTTGGCCAGCTGCGAGATACTAGCAGTTTATAAAGTAAACTAGTATTAATATATCTACATGTATTAATATTATTTTGCATACTAGATCTACTTACCCAAAAGACTAGCATAAAGCAAGCCCTTACTATCATATAATCCGCCTTAACTTAATTTTTTAACAAACTGCGTCTAGAGAATAAGGAGGTCCTGGCTGCTATTGCGATATTAACACTAATAAGATTATTTAATCAGCCTAACCACCAAATATCACAGCGCGTCAGCTGGACAAGCTGCCTAAGCCCTATTACTTATAATTTCTAATTTAGAATAAAGGTTAACACAATCCTAGCTCATTATAAGCGCATAACTGCATTTCACACAAAGGCAGTCTAGAATTTTAAATACTTCTTGCCCTACTTAGATATAGATCTAGTACAGCGCGATCTTATCTAAATATTTATGTTCCACGCGCCCGGTTTTAGCGCAAAGGATCACACAAGGGCGTTTAATAGCAAATACTTGGAACAAGAACAGAGCTATAATAATAAAAACTACTCCTAACTATACCTCTTATGCAGGGCACTAAACAAGGGCACAGTGCCATTAAATAATATATGGTCCCAATAGGATTGCATTACATATATTAAGAGATTTTTAAATATTAATAACCGTGGTGCCCTAAGCAGGAACTACATAATCTACTATAATAGCCACTAGCTATTATTTCTCGGCCTTAAGTATTACCTTGCAAAGCAATAGCCTAATATCTAATAGTTATTTTACTTAAAGAATTTAAAGCCGGGAAAATACCAGGTTATAATATAGCTCTTAATATTAGTATTTATATATAAACTACCCATGCCCCTTTTATATTACATAACAGCCCTTTATATTCTTTTTAACATGGTTACAAGCTTATTAACACAAGGATGGCCACGCGGACCAGCGGATAAAAATAATATTACACACACCATTTTTTAATCCCTAACCGTGCCCCAAACACCCACATAGGATATTCCAGCATTACATACAGCCCATCCTAACTATCAAACGTCTAGTACCTCCAACATTTATAATATTTTTAATTACTTATTTAAACACCCTCCAGCTATAAGCACACCCCTGCTATAACTAGAGTAGTTACTACGCGATGCTTTTTTATATATAAAGCCAGAGTCCCGGCTTTTAGCCCTAGTTAAAGATTTAGGATCTCAGGCCACCTTAAAATATAAGTTAGACTATATTATATAATTATAAACAAGCTCTGGGTTACTACAGCGCATGAGCTGTTCTAAATAAGTTATTTAAGGTAGAAAAGAACTTAAATATATTCTTTATAATTACCTTATGGCATGCTAGTATTATTTTAACAAGTGCAAGTATAATTTACTAAAAAGGCTAAAACTCCAGGCAAGAAATATACTACCACTTGGCATGGCTGGGTTAACCCAGCACGCGATTATAAGGTTAATCACAGCACTTTATCTTAAACCAAGGCTATCACCGGACCAAATCCTTTACCAGCTAACCCGGGAGAAATAAGAGCAGATATTAATAAAATAAAAATAGTGTTTTATTTTATATAGGCGCTTTATTATAACACTACAGCGGGCAAAGAGGCTGGTCAATTTACTTAATTATTATAAAAAGCTAGTTTATGAGCTTTAAACACTGGGTTATACCAGGTGGGATTTAATTAACCACCCAGAATTATTACTACTGGAGATTAATAGCAGGCTTTTAATTAAGAATGTTTAAATGCAAACAGCCCAGCAAATAATACAGCAGTAAGGCCGGAATATTATTATGTAGCTTAATATAGGCAAGGGGAAATCATTAGTAATTATTTTTATTATAGTAGCCTCTTTTTTAAATAAGGCAACTATGGCCCGTGTAATTATGGCAAAGCCACAATTTTAATAGATGTTCTAGATGCTGGTTACTAAGGTTAGTAGGTTATTAGGGCGCCAAGTGTACCAGCTGCCTGTTTCACGCTCTCTGGGCATAAGTATAGTCACAGTATTAAAAGTTAAGAGTATTTATAGGAACTATATGGCAGCAGGAGGCATCATGCTTGTTTAATTAAAACATATTCTTTTACTAAAACTCAAGTATCTTAAGTGCCTTATCATTAAGCCGCCGCAGATAGCTATTACTACATATTTTATAAGAGTTATAAAGCTATTACAAACTTCATCCCGAGACATTATTAATAAAAGTAACAAGAACTTTAATATCAAGTTCAAACTAGTCTACGCCATGGGCAAGCAGGGCTCCCTGGAGTTCAGCCCTTATCAATAAAACCTAATCCAGGAGGTCCTTGGCTTGGTCCAAAGATACACGCCAATTATAAAAAAATAGTTCCCTAATTTAGTTAAACTAGACACTAAAAAGACCAGAGGGTTCCCCTAAACATAGCTACTTTATAAAAACATAGTATTAGATCTTCTAAGTAAGCTAGCTAACCATGTATGCAATAATAGTATTAGCTTATTACTAGTAATAAACCAACCAAGCAGGAGCAAGATAGCTATCCATAACTTTCTTTTAAAGCTAAGTCCCAGCGCAGCTAATATTATTAATATAAAAAACCACGTAATAAATATCTGGAATCCCAACACTAAAAATATAATTACCTTAATAAGGGGCCTCCTTGCCGGTGGCATTCTATCCTAGTGTCTTAAGCAAAATTATTAAAGGGTTAATTACAGGCCATATAAAACCCGGCATCCGCACACAAGGCTTGCTGTCCCCTATAATAGCAAAAATAATCCAGCACCATGTTCCAAATTCAGTAATCCTAATATTATTATTATCTTAACCTGTCTAAGTTATTACTATGCCGGCCTTAATAATAACACTATCTTTTTAACACTCTTACACTTGCTTGCATCTAATTAGGCTAATATTAAGTATAAAGCATGGGTTAATAGTGCACCGGGGCTTGGGCATGTGTACCACAGGCTAGCTAGTGTTAACTTATAGGACTAATAACACTATATAAAGCATGTGTTCCCGCATTTTTAGTTTTTAAAAAAAGTAATCAACTACTTCTTGGCACATATTATCTTCCCTAAAGAGATACGGCAGTTCCCAAAGAAGCTATTAATATCCAGGTGGGACATTGGTAAGGTTAAAGCTTGTTTAATAGTGGGCTTTAGTAAAATAAACAACTCTTATATTACTCTTTTTTTAAGTATAAAACAGCTTAATCTGCAAGAGCAGGGTTATACAAACACCCTTGTTCTTAAAAATCTCCTTAATCCCAATAACACTGTTGTTCATGTTCCCGCAGGCCATGCCAGATCTAACACTTAAGCTCTTTTTAATATAGTTATAACACTTAATTAGCCCACATGGGTTATCCTAGATGTTAGCGCGCAGGTCCTGGAGCTAATAAATATAAAGGTTACGCAAGCATAATTAAATATAACAGCTCACGGCGGGCAGAGTCAGGTAGTTATTTATGTTAATAATAATAACAAGCTATATATACTAAACCAAACCGGGCTTGCTAAACCCCTGCAGGTATCACCATTTACTAGTTAACTAGATGCCTGTCCTATATTCCTAGACAAGTCCCATACCAGAGGCATTAATTTAAAACTACCTAAGTATTACCAAGCTGCGGTAACACTTAAAGCTAGTATAACAAAAAACAAGCTTATATAAGGTAAAACATATATACTTACCAGGCTGCATACTCTGCCACTATTTAATCCTATACTAATGTTATTTGCAGCCTGTATGCGCATAAGGCACCTGGGCAAGGGGCAGTTTATTATCTTTTATATCCCCATAAATATCAAGACCAAGATCCTGTTTATTATTAACAAAGGCAATAACCATGTGATTAATATATTAAATATTATCCACTAGGCTGTGTTAAAAACTTGGGTAAAAATGCGTTATAGTATTACACACTAGGCAGTTTAAGAATAATGCTATAAATATTAACATGTATTATAGCGCGAGGCCCTTACAAGCAGGCAGCTAGCATTAAATAGCACACTAGCTAATAAATTCCTTAAACCTAAATCTTGTACACTTGCTTAATAATACCGGATGGTATGCGGTAGCAGCAATAGTAATAGCAATAATAGTGGTAATAATAGCCCTACTTCTACTGCTAACTAGATTAACAGCAGCATACTTTGCATTAAAAATAGATACCACCAGCTTACCAACACGAGCATCTAACACGCCTATTTATATAACGCACGGAATAAAAGGGATGTTATTTTAAAAACCAAGCGCCAGTAATAAGTCCAACAGCCACAGCCTGCAAACCTATTAGAACATGAAACTCATGACAACCTATCCAACTTTGTTAAAACCGGGCGGCTAAAACAAAACTCCCCTGCCTTTATGCCAGCCTTTAGGTTACTGGCATTAATATTAGCAAGAGAGTATATTAAATTATCCAGGTTCCCCAGGAATCTGCTTGTAACCCGCGATTATTAATTAGCTATCCAAAGTTAAAAGGGGCTTGGTGCATGACTAGATGACTTCCAGCGGCCCATGCAGTGGGTGCTTACTAGTAGTACTAGGTCCGGGCAGTAAAAAACCATTAAAAACATAGTAATTATTAGCCTGCACAAAGCATATATATTATATAACCGTGTCCAAGCATCTTAATCCGTCTTAATACACGTGTACGCACCGCGCCATAATCACAACTTCTTGGCTATTAATAGCCTCAGCCTGTACACCATGCCTTCTCCCACCTGCAATCCAAACACCACCATCTATATCCCGCCCATGTTAAGAATCCAGCTTAACCTATTTGCCGGCCAGCTATACTTCTCCTGCTCTAAGAAGTATATTGCAGTCTGTGACTTCCTGGGCATTGCTTATTATTTACTACTAGATAGCGTGGGCGTCCAGGTAGATGGTTTTATTACAGACACGGGCCCTTTTAATAATAGTTTAATCAAGTTTCTTAAATTCCTTTTCTTAACTTTAAGAAATCACGGCTAAAATATACGCAATACGCACATGGGTAGGCTGCTTAAAGAAGAGCTAATAAATAAACATGACTTTAATGGAGAACATGGCAGTAGCGATTAAACAACAATAAGTGTAGCTAGTAATAATAATAATATGGAAATTAATGAATAAGGCAATGGTAATAATATGAACCCCGACAGGGGGGATAATGGTAATAATGTGGAGCTTAATGAATGCGGTGCTGATTAGATTATTGATAAATGCCTGCTTAATAACAACGTGAAGAATATTAGGGATGGTATTAACAATAGGCCATAATTTTCTACTACTTTAATATAATTTATTAAGCCTAACAAACCTGCAATATTAATCCTAGTATATTATATAGCTACCATGACGCGAAGCCACTAGTACATTATAAATACCTGTTAAAGTAAAGTTGGTATTTACTAGTTCCATCAAATCTGGTGGCAGAGCGTACCGGTACGGTATTATAGCATGATAAGCTTTAGTTAACGCATCCAACGCCTAATACCGGGCTTACAACACCTTACCAACGCACTGCACCGCTGGCCAGGTATTATAAAGGATAACAATCCATTCAAGTCCACCCGGGCATACTTGGTGCTGCGGTGACACAATCTGGTGGCCTGATAATACTGCCTAAGGCCTGTTGGGCCAGTGGCCCGTGCAAACAGTGCAAACAGTGCAAACTGGCGCTGAGCCTCTTACCACACGACCACATGATCCCCATTGGATGGGTTCTGTTTGCAGGCAAGTTTGGAGTCCACACCACGCTGGTATTAGTGGCTAGCAAGGTAGCAGCTATATCAACCCTTGCAAGAGATGATTTCCCCATCCACCGCCGCCTGCCCCCCTCCCCGTGTCTAGACTCCAGCCACATAACAAAACAGACGGCGCCGGTCTTCGCGCTCCTGCTGTCGGCCAAGCAGATTCACATCACCAGGATCTCCTGAGTGGAGTCATTGCTCCCCCCCCCGACATATTATCACAATAACAAACACCCAGTATTACAAGGCTGTTTCTTCCGCTGCCGGGCAAGGCCTGCCACCAAGCACCGGAGACCCCGTGCCTGCCACGGACAGCTCGCTCTAAGTAAGCCACATGTTAAAGAAACCATTAACAAACACAAAACCACTTTAATAAATATCTTTTTCTAGAGCCCAGAGTCCGGTAACAATAACCCAAGCCAATCTAACAGCGGTTACCATGTCCAACGCACACAGGCCGCCCCTGTTAATAAACCCCTGACAAGCACTGCTATGGAATAGGAAACAGAATCAAAAAGCGCCTGGTATAAGTTACTAGTAACGCCATGTTAACAGGACTATGCGCCTGTTTTATAAAATCCCAACATCTGCAAGCCTCCGTCCCCTGTGCCGGGAACCAAGCCCCCGAAGTAATAACCCGCCTAGCAC
This sequence comes from Aspergillus mulundensis, assembly GCF_003369625.1. Taxonomy (NCBI): domain Eukaryota; kingdom Fungi; phylum Ascomycota; class Eurotiomycetes; order Eurotiales; family Aspergillaceae; genus Aspergillus; species Aspergillus mulundensis. The sequence continues at coordinate 123,063 of NW_020797891.1, read as the reverse complement.
TATAACACATGTACTATACCAGCACAACTACCAGATAAAGTAAGTATCTATTTAATGGTTAAGCCTAATATATATGGCCCGCTGTCAAGGCCATCCCCAAAACCTTCCCGCAAACAGTGTGTATTAAAAAACGCACCCGCTGATACTACGGCACTCTGGGATGGTTATCAGGGATAAGGACTACTATAAACACAATAAAACATACGCCCTGGTATACAGAAAACACCTAAACAGCAACCTTCTACTTATTCAATTTATTACAACCAGTAGCGGATCACTCACGCAATATTAGTACGGGAGACACGGATCATGTTATGTTAAAGAATGGGATGGTCTTGCCAAGTATTACTAGTCTCCGTCCGGAATAGTCGCGTCCATAAGCAACCACCGCATAATATAGAGTTTCCCACGCCCACGCTGGCTAAATATCCACTATACGCGTTATTTTTATTAAAATAACCATAATCTATCCTGATTTCTAATCTGCGAGGCCGCCAAGGCAACCATATTATAACTTATATTTTATTTTATTGCATATTCGCCCCGGCGCTATTATACACGCCCTTAACTTGCGCACTCCTATTAGTCCTTATTCTCCTTCCTTTGCCTTCCTTGCCCTCCGCCATTCCTTGCCCTCTTTGCCCTCCTTGCCCTCCGCCACTTCTTGCCCTTCTTGCCCTCCGCCACTCCTTGCCCTCCTTGCCCTCCGCCATTCTTTTAATTTTATAATGCCCTAAACCACCACTTAGTGGCCCATGCCTATAATATAGACATGTCTAGTGCGTTTGCACCTTCCCTATTTATTACTAGTGATGTGCTAACCCTTATACTTTTAACTAGTGCCTTGTTTGGGAGCAAAAGGACTAATTTAGGTGTGCTAACTACCAGGGGAAACACAAAGCCTAGTTAAAAAAGTGCCCAAACCATGTTATATACTAAGTGGAAGCTAACATTGCCCGCAAGAACAAGCTAAAGTTCTTCCCCGTCCCTAAATAAAAAAGTAAAATAATAGCGCCTTTGGTAATGGCGCAGCCCACACACACGCTATAAGTAGTATTTAGCAAGGAAATAACAGGCGCTAAGCCTACCAAGCACACTAACCCCAAACCAGGCAAACCGCGCCTACGGGCTATAATAATATAATATAACTAGGGAACATGCCCAGCCTCCCTAGCCTTAAACACCCTAATAAACGCATTTCCCCCATCCCTAGGCACCCTTGTCTCCCACACCTCCGCCCTATCATAAACCTCCGTCCCTTTACCAGGTATTAAACCCTTTACCAAGCCCTTTACCAAGCCCTCCACCAAGCCCTTTACCGCGGGAATTAAACTAGCCCCCAGCGCGCCAAGCCTCCTAGTAAATAAACACGCGAGTAACATAGTGTTAGAGCCTGGGAGCAAGTTAAAAACTAATTCTAACGCGCCTAGGGACAGCAACACCGCGCTCCCTGGCTCTCCTAGGGACGCACAGCTAGCATCGCGCTAATATACCTCCGGCTGCCGGGCAAGGCGTACCCGCTAACCCTGGAAACACCGTGCCCACCATAGCTAGCTAAGAGTAGGGACCGCGCGGGAAAGACTACTAATAAATATAAAACCCTAGAACTAGAACCTCCCAGTAATTTTTTCTTTTCCCTAATAATAAATTAAGCCGCCCTAATCATAACACCTTAAGCCTAGCACGTATAGCTAGTACACCCACTCCTACTAAGGCCTCCCCTAATAAGCATGGCCATTAAGTAAAAAATAAAATCTAATATTACTTTGTTTAACGCGCTGGTAATACCAGGGAAAGGGGATACACTAGCTATATATAACCCTAATTTTAGCCAACCCCCAGCGTTTGCTAGGCCGGGAACCAAGGCTAAACCAATGCCTTAACCCTCCCAGTGTTATAACCTAAATACTATATTAATTTAGTTACTAAAGGGAGCTAGCAACCCGCGCCTAGAGCCTGAAAAATACCGCTTGCCCCTTAAGCTATTTTTAAAACACTTTTATAGCTAGTATGCCTTGGGCTTAAAAGGCTCCTAGAAATACTTTTTTAAAAGGCGGTGTAGGGATAAGGAGTACTAACCGCGGTGGTAATACTGACTAATTATAGCTAGGCATCCCTCCCGCAGCGCCCTTTACCATAAATCCTTTTTTAATCCCTCCTTATAGCCCTCCTCCAACCATCCACCCACCAAGCCTATACCCTTTCCCACCCCTAAATTAATTACGCTATCCATCCTCCAATACAACATTAGGAACTTGCTAGATCTGGCTATGGTACTATTACTTAAAGACCACCAAGTTTTTAGGTATCTAGTACTGGCTATTTAAGAGCCGTGGATTAACCTAACATTTAATATAACACACCTGCTGGAGGGGGCTAGGGCTTATTTTAATTTAGTTTAGCCTTTTATTCCCCGGCCAGCGGTTCCTAAAACATGCCTATATATTAAAAAGGGGATCTGTTGGTAGCTAATATACCTAGACGCCTTTACTACCTTGGTTACCATTAACCCCAACACTAACTCCTCCGCACCTAAGATATATATTCATAATGTATACAACCCTCCTAACCAGCTTAACCTTAGTATTACCAGCCTACGCAACGCTCTTTCCCTGGCTGCTGGCCTTAACACGCCGGCCAGGAGCTCCGCCCGCTAATTAAAACCTGCCCCCTTCACGTGGTCACGCCCCGGGAGCTTATCACCCACCCATCCTGGCTAAAAGACGCCCTAGCCATCCCTACAAACCTTACCAACACCTTTAACGCCTTTCCTAACGCCACCCCAAACCCTCCCTTTTTACTTTACCTGCTAATATCCCTAGCAACCTCCGCGTTTAGCGCTAATAACACCCTAAATGCCTTCCTGTACAAGCCCTTTAAGCCCAGCACCGCGCTGCCTAGCCTATTCGCGTTTTTAAAACTAAAGGCACCCCTGGATCCCCCGGGTATTATAGCTATTACCTGGCTTAGCTATATTAATAATACCACGGTTATTACTATTAGTAACTTAGCAAACATTAATTACCAAGCCCTAGCAGCTATTTTTAATGCTAGGTGCTGCTAGTGGGTAACCACCCACGCCTTAGTATTTGCCCTTAAAAAATTTGCCCTTTTTTACCTTTATAATCCCTTTATTTACCGGGTAATTTTTTAGCGCTAGAGGTACCCGGGCCTAGGGCCTTTACTAGCCCTAGGTAATATGCTAATCCCGCCCATAAATACTACCAAATTATTAGGTGTATATCTAGACTAACACCTTATATTTAGCCCCTACCTTAACTATATTAACCGCCGCTACGCCCGCGGCCTTTAGGCTTTATTAGCCCTAGGAGGCTCCTGCTGGGGGCTCTTTCTTTATAATAAATACCTAATTTACCGCGCCTGCATTGCCCTAGTTGCCACTTATACTGCCTTTGTCTAGTATATCCCCCGCACCCGGGGATGGTTAGCCCTTTATAACGCCCAGGTATAGAAGCTTACCGCCGTCTAGCGTGCCGCGGGGCACTTGATACTAGGCTGCTTCTATACCACCAGCACCGCCGCCGTTAACACCAAACTGTAGTAGTAGTAGTAGTAGTAGTAGTAGTAGTAGTAGTAGTAGTAGTAGTAGTAGTAGTAGTAGTAGTATTCATACGCGGATCTGTTAGCTTAAGGCCGATTGCTAGAAAAGGTCACTATCCAGTGGTAGGCAATGCCGCTAGGGCTAGCTAGTTATACAAGAGTAACACCTTTAACTCCTTTATGCTCTTGTATCTAGCTATCTCTGCGTATTCCAGGGTCCTTTTAGGTTATTACTCTTTTTTTACCCCTATACCTGGCCTAAAGCTATAGTTAGTGTTAGCAAGCTAAAACTCTTTACCTTCTAGTTATCCTTAACCTCCTAATCTCTATATCCCCGCTTTAACCATTTGGGACCCTAAGCCCAGTGTCTTCGTGGGTGTTGACCACCAGCGGCCTTAAAGGGTAAAGCCTTTAAGAATTAGCACGCTGGATGTACAGGCCTTTGCTTAATAAAACGTTTAACTACTTTAAACTATACCTAACGCCGGTGCTAATAGCGCTATAACTTGCCTAACTTAGCACCCTTACTAGGGTTGCTTCCCTCCCGGGATACACCAGAGTTACTACCCAAAGAACATTTTACCAAAGCCTAAGATCCCTATTAAAGGTGGCCGAGGAGCTGGTGCTCCAAACTAGCATTAATACTAGGAAGATTAAAATAAGGTGGCTGTTTATAACTCCCCTGTGGTAAAAACCGCCCCTAGTTATTATTAAAGCCCGCAAAGACCTTGCTATTATTACCCACGAGATTTACTATATAAAATTATTAATAAACCCTTATAAGGTATAAGTATTTAGTAATTTATAAAAATTTTAAATTAAAAAAAAAGTAAATTAATAAGATAAATTTACTAGCTAATTTTAATCTATATATAATGGTTATAATATACAAGCTTATTATAGCTAATTTAAAAGCAGGAACCTTAAAAATTATAAAAACCCTTACTTTAATTATTATAAAAATTATATTAATAAGCCTTGTTAGTTATAAAACTAAAAATAAAATAAGTTAAAATAAAAATAGCGCAAGCCTGCTAACTATAAGAAATATAATAATAGTTAATTTTATTAATAAAATTATAATTAAGAAAACTAAAATGCTTACTATAATAATAAAAAATACTCTAAAATTTTTAAAATAATAACTTTAATAAATATAAATATAATAAAAATATAAACTATGCTTTACCTAAACTTAAAAAAAAGTTATAAAAAATAATAATAAAAAAGTATTTAATATATACTTTATAGAATTTAATTTAAGTTTTTAAATAAGCTACACTAGCACCTAGTAAAAAATAATAATAATTTTAGCTTATATTTTATTAACCCTTTTAACTAATCCTAATTCACGGTATTAAAAAAAAATTGTAATTAATAAATATATAAAGCTTATACTTTACTTACTAGCTATAATTTAAAATATAAAAGTATTAGCTATTATTAATTATAAAGCATACCTTATTAATAATCTAAAATTAAATATAATTATAAATATTAATATTATTACCCCCCACGGTATAATAATTAACTTTATTTAAAAAAAAATTAATATTATAAATTATAAAAATACCAAGATACCCTTTGTAATATTTACTAAATATAATTATTAAGCCTTTTAAGTAATTTTTATTAGCTTTATTAATTTATTTATATGGTAAATTACCCCTTAATAAAAAATATTTTTTAACCTTTATAATAAAAACACACTAGTTTATTTACTTATATAATAAATATATATTTCACGCATGTATTGGTAATAAATTATTTATAAATTTTAATAATATTAGCTTACTACACACGCCTAAGCTAGCTTAGCAAGATTAATAAAGCTAAAATTATAGCGTTTGCTTATTTTCCATGCCTCCTGTTCTTCCTGCCTCCTAATTACTTAGTTATTAATTAGCTGTATTTACTTCTCAGCTTTTAAAATAGTTATAATAACATTAACTTACTATCTTGTTATTTTATCCTATAAAACCTAATAAATAATAGTATATTTTAAAAATAATTTTAGGAGCTTCCTAGTACCTATTTAATTAATTATTAAAGTTTTTAAAATTAAAATAAATAATAATAATAAATACTAATAGTTAACATTCTTTTATGTAACTTTTTAAATTTTTTACCCCGCTCCCTATTTATGTGGTTTAATAATTTTAGTATTTATTAAAAAAAATTTCTAAACTAATTTTACCTTATTTCTTTTAAATGATAAAGCTACAATATTAAATAGCTTGCTTTTACTATATTTTAAAATCTAACTTTATTTATAACCTTAACACTAAAATAATTTAACTAGCAAGGTTTATAAAATAAAAAAAATCTTTTTTTTATATATAATTATATTAATTCTTGCTAAACTACAATATAAATTAAAGCATTTTATATTTAGTTATTAAAAAAATTTATACTTATATAAATAATATAAAGTTATAAAAGACCCTAAATACCTTTAGTTTATATTTATAATATTACTAATTAATATACTAAATAAACCACTAGGTTATTTAAAATCGCGGTTAAAATTTTAGTTAAAATTTTTTTTATATTTTTTATATTTTAAACTATAAAATTTACTACCCAGGAATTTACTAATATAATACTACTTATTTTTTTATAAAAAAAGATCCAAAGCTATTTACTTTTTTTTAGATTATACCTTAAAATATATTTTATACTACTACCTAGCCTTAATATTATATAATAAGCGCCTTCTTAAATAAACACGGGATTATTTTTAGCTAATTACTTTTTTAATATATTATTTTTACTAGCTAAGGCCATATTAGGAGTACTATAATAATTTATAAAATAAGTTATAAAAATAATACCTCACGTGGTTAAAGCTTTTAATACTATAGTATAAAAATGCTAGGTTTTTTTATAAGTCCAAAAATATTATTAGCTTTTAATTTATTATCAAGATAAAAAATAAAAATATATTTTTATGCCTAAAAGCAAAAATAAAAAAATAAAAAAAATTTATATTAAAAAGTTAAAAAATTTAGCAACCCTAATAAAAATAATAATATATATTATATTTTATGCTAAGTAAAAGTATAAGCCGCCTTGTTTCTTTTTTAAAAATAGTATATTTAAAATAACTAGTATTAATAAATTTACTTATTATAATAAGGGCCCAGGCTAAGGCCGTAATAATAAAAAAAATAAAAAAAGGCTAAAATATTTAAAAAACCACCTATTAATAGCTAACATAATAGCTTAAATTTTGCTTAATCAATAATGAATAAATACTTATATAAAAATAGTAAAAAATATTATAAGGAACTTTCAAGAGCTTATAAATTAAAAAAATATAATAGTTAATGCTAATACTAAAAAAAGAATATAAATATAAATTGCCCTGTTAATAATAACTTATAAAAAATAATTAATTAAATAATAACTATTTTAATAAATATTACAAGGAACATCCTAAACCCTAAAAAAGTTAATAAAAATTAAAATAATTAAAATAATATAACTAAAAAAGATCTAGATAATAGCCTAGGTAATAATAATAATAATAGTAATAATCCTAATTTTAATAAATTTAAACCTTAAAATAAATATTAGCACCGCAGGAATATTTAATAAAAAAATAAGTAAAATTACCTAGCTAATAGCAACGGTAGTGGTTCTTAATAAATTAATAAAATAAAATATTTTAATTTTAATATTTTAAAAATATTTTTATAAAGTATTTAAGTAAAAAGGTTTACTATAAAAATATTAATATTTTTTATAAATTATCTTAAAAATATTATTAGCTATAAAAAACTAATAATTAAAGTAAATATTTAAGCTATACTTTATAAATTAGCATTAAACTAGTTTATATTAAAACTTATACCTTTTAAAAAAATACTTTTAAAAAATTAAATTTTAAAAATAGCTAGTTTACTTAAATAATATAAAAATTTTATTCGCGCATTTTTAAAGCAAGGTTTAAAGTTAACTTTTTTTATTATAGGTTTAATAACTTACATGTTAAAATAATACTTAAAAAGTTTATTTAAAAGGCTATACGCGCATGCAAAGCTATAAAAATAAATAATACTTATTTTTAAATAATAATTATATAATATGCCTTTAAATTATTATTATATAAAACTTTTTAAAACTAAATAAAAATATAACTTTAAGCTAATTTATAAATTTAATTAAGTTAAAATTTATTACCTAGCAGGATTTAGTATTTTAATAAACTAAAAATTAATACCTTATTAGTAAAGTATAACCTGTTCCTTGCCAAAGTAATAGTTTTAATTAAAATACTTTTTTTATATTACTTAAATAACTAAAATATTTTTAATAATTTTAGGTAACTTATTTATATTTTAATTTTTATTTATTTAAAATAAAATAATTCCTAGTTATAATAATAAACTAATTCCTGGTTAAATAAAAAAAACTAGCTAAATTAAAAAAATAGGAACTTTTAAAGGCTAGTGTAAAACTAAATTTTTTACTAATAATAAAATAAGAATTTTAGTGCTTTATAACTTAGTTAGCTTTAAATAATAAATAAACCTTATAATTCCCCCGCTCCGCAGCTATAACTATAATAGTAAGTTATAAAATTTTTCAAAATAAATAATAATAGTAATTAACAGGTATAAAATTAGTAACATGCGGAGTAAGTATTTTATACTACTATAAATAAAGTAAATAATATAAAAACTTTTAATAAAATAGCTAATTATATATTATATAGCTTAATAACTTTAAATAAGTAACAATTATAATAAATAATTAAAAAAGCTTATTATAATTCCCTTAAACCTATAAAAAAATTATATAATTTATATTATAATATAAAATACTTTTTTAATATTATAGCTAAAAATATATACTTAATAATAAAAAATATTAATTTTATTAAAAATACTTTTACGCTTACATGCCCCCTTTATTTTATTTTATTTAATTTTTTAAATAAATTATATCAGTATATAAAAACTATTTAAAAAAAGTTTAAACGCAAAAACTTTAAAGAATACTAAACTAGTATTAAATTATAACACCTTTAATACCTTAGCTAATATTATAAAATTAAAAAAGCTGCTAGAGCTAAAAAAAATTAAATTATATTTATAAAAATATATTATAATAAAAGTTTATGTTACTAAAACTTTTTATTACTTTAAGAATATTTACTTAAATATAGGTAGTTTTATTACTATAATAAATAAATTTTTTATTAAAATTTTTTTATTAAATACCCTATTATAAAAGGCAAAACCTATAATAATTTTAAAAATTAAATTTAAATATATTACTATATAATTTCTAGATATTTTTTTGTACTTTTTTAAAACTATAAAAATTAAAAGGTATATAACAAAGTTATTATATAAATATATTTTATTAAAAACCTTAAGATTAAAATATTAATTAATATAGATACCCTATCGCGTGAAAAATTATATCAAACCTTAGTAAGTATATAGGTATATTATAATTTTATAAGTACTTAAAATTTTTATTATAAGTATATATAAAATAATACTAGGTTATGTTAATTTTAGTTTATAAAATATAGTATATTATTATACCCTTATATTTATTTATAGTTATACTAGCTAAAATAAAGGTAAATTTTTTTAACTAAAACTTTATTTTTAAACTATATAAAGCTTATAAAAAGTTACTATATATATACCTAGTTAATTATAATTTTACTTATATTAAAGTAGTAGATATAACTAATTATTTTATTATTATTTTAAAAAAATACTAAATTAAACATATATTTAATATTAAATATCTTACTATAAACAGGGTAAATATTTAACTTTTTTAAGAATATTAATTTTTTTTACCTATTTTTAGAAAAATAAGGTGTTTTAAATCCTTTAAAACACGCTGCTAAGAAACTTTTTAAAAATACTTTTAATTTTTTTTATTTTTTATGGTAAAAAACACGCTAACAATTTTAGTTACCTATAAATAACACCTAATTAAAAAACTTTTAAATAATATTAATATATATACTAGATTATCCCATGCTATAATAGCTTTCAAAGCTTGTATATATAAATTTATATACCTTTAGTAGGAGCTTACAGGAGTTATTAATATATTAAAAAATTAATAAATATATTTAATAATAAAAAATAGCTAAAAAAATATTTTTTAAAGTTTAAGGTGTATTTTCTAGGGCTAAATACTTAAAAAATAATTAATAAGTTATTTGATTTATTATATACTTAAAAAAATATTATAGTATATAGGTCATACTTTTTTAATAAAACTAGTATTTATTATATATAAATAAGTTTTTAATAATAATATTTAAAAGCTTAAAAACATTTAATTATTAATTTAAAAATTTTAAATAGCTAAGTTTAACCTAATTTTTATCCCGTACCTACTTAAAAAAATTATAATAATAATTATTAATTACTTTTATATTACTATAATAAACACCTTTTATTTTTTTTACTAATAAATATTTATAAAAAAAACTAGAAATATATAGCTATAATCACGTATTAAAAATAGGAGTAATTTTATATTATTATAATAAGGTTTATAAATAATGTTTTTTATGTTTAATATATAATAAATTTAAGCCTTAAAAAACTTTGTGAATTTTATAGGGCCTATATTAATAACCTTGTTATAGTATTCAAAATATTAAAAAAATATTAATTACATTTAAATACTATTTACTAAGCTAAATAATTTAAATATTTATTTAAAGTTAATAAAGTTTTTTATTAATTTCCTCTTTGTGTAGCTACTAAAATGAAAAGTTAATATATTTTTAATAAAAAATTAATAATAGTAAAGGCTTTTCCTTTTTTTAATATTATTATTAAAGCTTAAAACCTTTTTAAAAGTTACTAAATAATTTTATAACTATATTAAAAATTATAATAAAATTATTACTTTTTTTTAAGCTATAAAAACTATTTTATTTTAAAAAGTGCCTTTTAAAGGCCCTGCTAAAAAAGTATATTTAATAAAAATATTAATAAAATACTTTAATAATAACCTAAAGGCCTTTTATATACTTAAAAAAGCTTTTAATTTTTTTTATATTTTTAGCTTACTTTAAAAAACACTAGTAACTTTATATAAATTTTATTTTTTTTTAAAAAATAGCTATAGTGCTATAATATAAGACTTTTATAATAATTATAATTATTAAAACTTATTTAAACCCCTGCTATAAACTATAGTATATCTTATAATATTTTTAAGTTAAGCTTTTATAATAGTAAAGTTTAACTACTAGTTTATAAAAATAAAAGTCTTATATTTTATTTAGGTAATACATAAAATATATTATATAATTAAATTTATAAAGCTTTTTATAATAGCTTATATAAATTATAGTTTAACTTTTAATATTATAATCTAAAAATTTATGGTAATAGTCTCCCTTAAAAAATAAATAAAAGGCTTATTTATATATTTTAATAGACTTAATAATTTAAACTTAGGGTGTTTTATTATCCAGGTAAAATAAATATGATTATAAATATTTTTTATATTAAAAAACTTCTTATATAGCTATATAATAAATTTAACCTTATTTATTTATAAATAAATTAAAAACATACTTTTACTATTTTTTTATTACTTTATTAAATAAATTTAAGTAATATATTAAAAATATATATTTAAATAATACTTATATAAGCTTAATCTTAAAAACCCTATAAAAATTTAAACTTTTTACACTAGCGGTCCTTTTTTATTATAAATATAATAATTTATTATATATACTTAAGTAATAAATATACTTATATAATAATATTTTTATATATTTTACTTTGCCTACTTACAGCAATATTAATATTAAAATACTTATTTTTAATAATAATAATATAAAAAGTTTTTTAAATAATAAAATTTAGCTTTATTTATCTGGGCTATTACTTATAAAAATTTTTAACTAATTTATAATAATGATAGGCACTAAAAACTAAATAAATATTAAAAAAATATATATAACTTTATAAGTATAAAAGCTATTTTTTACTTTAATAATATATACTATATTACTTTACTTATTTGGAAAACAAAGTTTGTTATTACTATTTATATAAAAATTTATAAATAATTACTTTTTTACCTATTTTATTTTTTATTATAATTATTAATTTTATTATACACCTGCTATTAATACTAAAAGGCTTTAATTAATTACTTATTATTTATAATAAATATTCTGAAAAAATTAGCTTATTACCTAAAACCTTTACCTAAAAAGTGTATAAATAAAATATAAAATTAGTTAATTACTTTTAGTCCTATAATTAGTTTATACTAAAAATTTTTATTTTAATAAAAATGTTTAGTTTTTTAGCGCCTTTTAAAAAAAGGCATGCTAAAAATAATAACTATATATTAACTTTATTTTATAGTATTTTACCCTTAAATTAATAGCTAGTTAAAAAGAATTATTTAAGTAATTAAAATTATATTATAATCCAATATAACCTAGTATTTAAACCTTATATAACTTAAAATACTTCCTGTAATTATTATAAATATTAATAATTTTATTAGTTATATAATAAATAAAACTTTTTAAAAGCTATTTTTTAACTTAAAATTTTAATAGCTATAAAACCTTTTAAAGTATATATAAATATAAATATTTTTAGCATGTATTAATATTAAAAAAGCTTTAAAGTATATTTTAATAATTATAAAATTAATATGTAATAAAAATTGTAAAGTAAAAAAGCTTTAAAAATATTTTTATTTATTTATAGCTTTATAAATGCTATAATATTTTAGTTACTTACTTTTAAAGTTATTTTATAAAATCTTTTTAATAATACACTGGTTTATTTAAAGTTCTAAAATAAATTAATTATTTATTTTACCTAATATATTTTTTATATAAAAGATTTATTTTATTATTTTAATTATATAGCTTAAGCTAGCTTATTTAAATTTTTATAGTTAATAATACTATAAACCTTCTATACTAAAAAATAATTAATTCTTTAATAATATTAATTATTAAAAAGTTAAAAAAATCCTTATAAAGTATATAATATATTATGGTTAACATAACATGCTAGTTACATGGTATTTAATTAAATAAAAAATATATAGCCCTAAAAGCAATTAATAAAAACTATTTTAAAATTTAACTAGCGCTAAAAACCTTATTAATAATTTTAAACTTAAAATAGTCCTAGTAATAAAAAGTATTTTTAAGGGGTTTTTTTTATTTTTTTTATTTTTAAATGCCTTATTTTTTATTTTTCTATAAGTTTTATTTACTATACCCCGCTTTTTTTTATATATTTTGCCTTTGTTTACTTTTTTTATTTTTTAAGGGGTATTTTTTCGCGTTTTATATTTATTTTAGTAAGCCTTAATTTTTTTACTCTGTAAATAGCATAATATACATATTTTTTCTTACTTTTTACCTTTAAATTTTTAAGAGTTTCCTCTCCTATTTTTATTTTTTTTGTGATAACTTTAAGAATTTTCTTAATTTTTTAATTTTTTATACCTGTTATTTTTAAAAGTTTTTTTTTATTTTTTTACTTCTCCCGTCACTTACTATTTTTAAAAAGTTTTTTTATTTTTTTTAATTTTTTACTTAAAAACTTTTTTTTAATAACTTCACGCCTATAACCATGTAATTTATTACTTATTTTACTATAATAAGTAAAAGTTTTACCGCGGGTTTATTTAATTGAAATAATACTTTTTTAAATAAAAAAATAAAAGCTTAAAAAAATATTTACAAGCTTAAGTAATAAATTAAGTTTTTTAAAAATAATAAAGCTCTTTTTATTATAAATTTAAAAAAATATAAATTATTTTAAGGCCCATATTAAAAACCTTAAAATAATAAATAATAATAATATAGTTACCTAGTTTAAAAATATAGCTAATAATTTACTTTAGCTTAACTAGGCTAAAAAAATAATCATAAAAATATTTTAGGCGGTAAGCTTATTATATGAATTAATTTTTTTTAAAAGCCTAAGCTAATTATAAAAATAAATTTTAAAAAACGCGTATACTAAGTTAAGATATTAATTTAAATTAATAATAGATATTTTTAAAATAAACTTAATAATATTTTATAGTTTAGATAATTTTTTATATTTATACACCTATATTACCACGCCTTTATTATTAAAAAGATAGGAATATTAATTAATCCTGCACTAGTTAGGCTAATTTTAAGTATATTAAATATTAATAAAATTACTAAGGTTTTAGTTAGTATTTTTAGTAATTACCCGCCGCCTATATATATATTAATAAGAACTAATTTACATGCGGGTAAAGAATATGTTTTAAAGCCTATTATACCCTAGCTAAAAAAGGGTATTATTTAATATATTATAACTAGTAATAATTAAACACTTATTTTTAAAAAAATATTAAATAATATTCTAGCTTTATATAGTTTAATAATAAGGTTTATTATAAAAAGTTTTAAAATCTAGCTAATAGCCTAATAATACCTATTTAAAATATAGTAAAAAATACCTGTTTTTTAGTTATTTTTAAATTAATTAACCGCAAATAAGTGCAAGCTAAAAAACTTTAAAAATTTAAGCTAATTATTAAGCTTTATAAAAACCCCTTAACTTACTAACCTAAAGGTATATTTATAAAAAAGTTACTATTTTAGAATTTAATAAGCTTATTACTATTATTACTAAAATTATTTTTAATATAATAAAAGTGCTTATTATTATGGACACCACACTAATTTAAAAGTTTAAAAATATAGTAAATAATATTAACATATAAATAAAGGCTGCTAAAATTATTAAATTTTTTTTAAAAAAATATATAAAAAATAGTATAAAATATTCTTATACTTTATTTTTAAATACTAGCTTAAATATTTCTAAATATATTATTTTAAAATATTCCTGCAAATAGTTTATTAAATACCTAAAAATTATTATTAATACAAGTACTTAAAATATAGTATTTAATCTAAACTTTAACTATAATAATATTTTACTCCCTAACTTTACTAATAATATTATAAATAATATTTTTATTTATAGAAACTATTAAGTAAGCTAGGCTTTGCTTTAAAAAATTAAATATAAAAATTAAAAAAAGTAAATACTAAAAAAACTATAATAAGAATAATATAACTTTTTTTACTAGGGGGATTTATAGTATTTACTTGTTTTTATGCCTTTTATTTTTCCTGCCTTTTAATTACTTAGTTATTAGTTAGCTATATTTACTTTTTAGCTTTTAAGATAGTTTTAATAGCATTAACTTACTATCTTGTTATTTTATCCCATAGGACCTACCATAAATATATATAATAAAAAATTATATACTTATTAAACTAGCCAAGGCTGTTACTTAATAAAGTTAAATCTAAACCTTAGGCTAAATAAGCTTATAACTATAATTATTTTATTATTTTTAAAGTAATAATTAAGCGCTTTACCTTATATAAGTAAAGCTTTTATATAAAATAATTTACTTAAAAAGGCACTAGTAATTATACCTTTTTATTTAGTTTTAATTATAATAACTTTTTTTAAAAAAAATCCGCCTGTTATAATCTAAATATTATAAATTTAAATATTATTAAAACTACTTTTATTAAAGCTTTTATATTAAAAAAAGTAGTTAAGGCTATTAATTTACTAGTTAAAATAATTAAAAAAAAGTATAAAAGTTTTAATCCGCCCCTACCTTTAATACTAATGTAAACTTTAATAATATTAGCTAAAAATAATATATATAAAGCCACCTTTATTTTAATTACAATAATAATAAATACCTTTATTTTAATTATTTTAAACCACTTTATTAGGGAAACAGGACCGGCCGCTAAATTTAAAAATATTAATAATTAAAATAATAAAGACTTTTAAATATATTTCTCCTGCTATTATTAACCTTTTTAATTTTTTTTTTAAAAAAATTTAAAGCTAAAAAACCCTAAGCCTTATATAGTATTATTTACTTTTTAAATTATTAAAACTAAGCTGTATATTATTAATAAAAATATTTTATAATATTAAGTAAGTATTAATACTAACCTTACTAGTGCTAAGTACCTTAAAGTTTTTATTAATATAAGTATAAAATAATTTTTTATTAATAAAAAGTATTTATACCTATTATAATTATATAAGGTAAAGGGCTTACTTAATAAGCTTAAAGTTATTATAAATATTTTAAAATATAGTATAATTTAAAAAATAGCTTTATAAATACCTTTTAAAGGTAAACTTTAATATTGATAAAATATATTTTTTATTATTAATAAAAAACGCTTTTTTATTATTAAGTTTATTTAAACTTAACCTAATATTAGTAGTATTTAAACTTTTTTTTTAAAATTATATTAATAAAATAAGCTAAGTGCTTATTATAAAAGTAAACCTAGTAAGCCTTTTTTATAATTATTTATTTTAATTTTAACTAAAATAAGGGCACGGAGGAGAAATTTAAGGTATTTAAATTAATTAAAAAATTACTTAAGAGTTTATAAATTAATTTAAGAAAAAATTCCTGCTAACTTTCCCTTTAGAATAAAATATAATTTATAATATTAATATAGGTAATTTTTTATTAATTATTTTTTTATTTACTTTTTAAAAAAAAGCTTAAAAATTAAAAAAAAGTAGTTTATTAAACTTTTTAAAAAAATATTATTTATATTTTTACTAACCCTTAAAATTTTTTAATTATTTTTATTCTAAAGCTAGGCGGTAAATAGTGCGTGTATATTAATAATTAATTATTAAATTAAAAAATTATTAAAAATAGCTATTTACTTTCCTATATTAAAAACCTTATTAATTTTATAAAATTTACATAATATTTTTTTTAAAATTAACCTTTTTTAAGGTATTAATAAGTATAAATAAGCAAGGTATTAGTTTAAAAAATAGCTTTTAATACTATTTTTAAAAAATATATGTTTTTAATAATATTATTTAGGCTAAGTAATACCTTAGCTACTTTTTAAATATTAATAAATTAAGTTTTTGCCTTTTATATAAAAAGAACTTATATTATATATTTTAATAATATTTTTATTTTTTAATATTATTAAAAAGTATAAAAAATACCTTTACTAAATTATAATAGCTTTTAAATATAATAGGTTATTTACTAAAGGCTTTAAGTATATTTTTACTATAAAAAATTAAAATTTTATAATTATATTATTAAGTATAAATATGCTTAACGCATGCTAGTAAAGTTAAATATTATTTAAAATTAGGTAAAACCTTAAAATATTTATAAAATTTAATAATTTTAAAGCCTTGCTATATATTATTAAAAATATATTAAAAACTTTATTAAAATTACTATACTACTATATAACCTTTTTAAAAAAAATATTATTGCTAAAAAAAATATTATATAGTATAATAAAATATTTAATATAAATTTATATTTACTATTTTAAAAAAATATTAATTAATACTTTAATATTTAAAATTATAAAGCTATATAAACCCTTTAAAATTAAAATAAATACCTTAAAGTAAGTAATTAGCATGGTTTTAAACTAGTAAAATAATTAGAATATTAATATTTTATTACTTATAATAGCTATAAACTTAATAATATTAAAAAAACCACTTAATATTAAAAAAAGCTTCTTTTAATTAAAAAGGTATTATATTAATAAAATTATTATTTTAAAAATAATATTATAACTAAAGTTATTATTAATTATAAAAGCTTTAAGTATTTTATTATTATAAAGACTTACTTTAAGTAACTAGTATAGTAAGTAAAAAATTTTAAGTATATAATTTAGGCGTAAAAGTTATTATTTTTAATACTTTTAATTAAAAACCTAATTTTATTAAAAATAGCCCTGCCAATACTTAAAGTAACTAAAATAAAAAATAATAAATACTTAAGTTAAGTATATAATATTAATATTAATAGTTATATTAGCTAAAAATAAAAGAAATGTTAAAGAATATAATAATAACCTATATTAAAAATAATTAATTACCTAATAATAAATTTCTTGCGGATTAGGTTTAGTAAAAAAGTAAAATTTTTTATTAAGGTTTTTAATTAGTTATAAAACTTAATACTATAAAAAATATTTTTTTTATATATTAAACTAAATAATTAAAAGGTATTATATTTATAAATACCTTTTTAAAAAAACTTTTCATGTAAAATATATAAGTTTTATAATTATTTAAAATATTTAGGCCTTTTAAATATAATTAATAGTTATGCTTAGTAGCCTATAATAAAAAAACATTTAATGTATAGTTCACACTTGCCATACTTACTAGGTTATATAAAGGTTATAATTAGGGCTAAAGTATAAGGTATAATTTTATATATTTAAAAAAACATGCAACCCTTTAAATAATAAAAAAATAATTTTATTAAAATATTATTAGTAATACATAATAATAATAAATAAATTATT
Organism: Aspergillus mulundensis; assembly: GCF_003369625.1. Classification (NCBI taxonomy): domain Eukaryota; kingdom Fungi; phylum Ascomycota; class Eurotiomycetes; order Eurotiales; family Aspergillaceae; genus Aspergillus; species Aspergillus mulundensis. The sequence continues at coordinate 105,101 of NW_020797891.1, read as the reverse complement.
ATAATTATTAATTATATAATAAGCTAGCTAGTTACTAAAATATTTTTAATATTAAAAATAAGATAGTGGTAAGATTCTTATATAAATTTTTTTTATTTATTATAGGGTTATAGTAAAATTAATATTAAAAAATAATTTAAACCTGCTATTTAAGATTATTATTTATTTTATATAATTATTAAAAATAAAGTATTATGTTATTATATTACATTACCCTAAAATAAATAAGTATATTAAGTAATTAAATAAAATTCTTAACTTAATATTTATAAAAATACTACTTAAAAAATTAATAGAACTATAGGATTATTACTTAAATTAAGTATTATTTATTATATATATTAAATTATATAGTATTACTAGTACAAGTTCCTTTAAATTTTTATATAATATTTAATTATATATTTTTATAAATAATATATTTATAAAAATTATTACCGCGGAGGATTATATTTTTAAGTTATGATATATTTAAATTATTATTAATAAATACTTATTAACTTATATTATAAAGTAATAGTATATGTATAATTATAAAGTATTATTTATTTTAAAAAAATAATTAAGTCTTAGTTAAAAATAAAAATTAAAAACCCTTAAAAATTTAATATTAAGTGATTTAAACCTTATAAAATACTAAAATTATACCTACTTAATATATATATTATTATTAAATTAAATAAATATATTAATTATACTTTTATTAATAAATAATACTTTATTTATATAAAAGTTAATAATTTAAAAAAGCTATAAATAAGTATATAACTATAAAAAGCCCTTAAAAAGTAAGGTTAAAAAATTATAAAATTAATTAAGGTATAGTAAATTATTAATATTATTAAGCTTTTAATCCCTTTTTATTTTAACTTATTAATATAAACAAGGGCGAAATAAAATAAGTATAAAAATATTTTTTTTAAATTAAGTAAAAAAGGGTGCTGTTATTAATAAGCTTATTATTAAAAATAAAAAGTATATTAAAAAATAAGAGCTTTAAAGGCTAGTAATACTTTAATAATCAAAATATTATAAATTAAAACTTATAACCCTATTCAGTATATATTTTTAAAATTAAAACTAAATAAAAAATAAACTCTAGGAAAAGACTTATTAATCCTAATTAATAATTTAATAAAAAAATATTAATAAATATTGAAAATGCTAACCTTCGCGGGATGCTAAAAAAAACTAGTATTAAGTATAACTTTACTATTATTATTTTAAATTATTTAAAATATTATATTTAAAAAAAGTATTTTATAAAAGAAAAGCATGGTACTCATGCTAAAAAAGTTTTACCAGGTAATTTATTATATTTTATTTATTTATTTTAAAAAATTAAAATTAACCTACTTATTAGTATTATAAATTACCTTATTAGCAAGGCTGATACTAAATTTACTACTAAAACTAATACTTTTATTTATTTTTAATTATTTTAAAGCACTTAATATTATAGCTATTTAATACTTTACTTTATATTTTACTTTAAACACCTAATGTTTAGCCTTCGCCTTATTAAATTTAGTATCTATTTTATTAAAAGCTACCTTTTTTAGCAAGTTTTATTATTTTATTTACCGCTAGCTTTTTATTAGTATTTATACTAATATTACTATTTATATTAAAATTAAAAAGTAATAATTTAAACTTATTTAAAATTTAAAAGCACAAGGGCGCGGCGCAATATTTTTATTTAAAAACTTATAAAAATAATTTACCTTTACTAAACCTTAGGAAAAAACCCCTTTTTTATACCTTTTATATAATTATTATTATTAAGCCTGGAACACCTAATACTAATAGTTAAAATATAATTAACTAACTTAAAAAAACTTACCTTTAATAAAAATTTTAAAAGGGCCGGTGCTAGTAAAAAAATTTAAAAAAATTAAGTTAATATATATTTTACTATTAATAGCACTAATCCCTATATTAAAAAAATTATAAAAAAAATAATTAAAATAAAAAGGTGCTTACTTATATCTTTTAAATTTAAAACTTAAAATAGCTTTGTTTTTACAAAAAAATATTATACTTAAACTCTTGCCTTAAAACAAGGCTTAATTAAATTAATAATATTATTAATATTATTAAGCTATAGCTAAGGGCAAGGCTATATTAAAAATTTTGATAAACTAGTAATAGGGTGAAAAAAGGTAAAAAAAAACTAGCAAGGGCGAGCCTTAATAATATAACTTATTTTTATTAATATATAAGATTTTAGTTTAATTCACCCGGGTTAATACCAAAAAGAAGTAAATAATAATAAATTATTAATTAAAAAGCTTTTAAACTATTTAGGCCTAGTATTAACACCTTAAGGCTTTTTATATTATAATAAAAAATAATTAAAATAAAATTTTACTATTTATTAAATTATAAAATAATAAAGTAAAATTAAATAAGACCACTGGAACTTTTTAAAAAGGCTTAAAAAATAAAAGTTAATATTAATTTTAAAGTAATATATTACTTTTTTAAAAAATTTAGTAGTAAAGGCTTTTTAAAAAAATTTATTAATATTATTAACTATATTATTATTATAAGCCTTAATATTTATATTTTTTTATTACTTGCCTTAAAAGTTTTTATAATAATAATTTTTATAGGCTTATTTTTTATAAGACGCGTTTATATACTGCGCTAAGATTAGGAGAACATAAATTACTATAATAGGAAAGTGTTATATATTTATAATAAAAACTAATTACTAATTTTTTAAATTAAAGTTTTAAGTTAAACTTAATATTTTATATATTATATAACTAACCACCGCCTTGGCGCGTGGTTAAATTAATATTAAAGTTTTTTTATTAAGTAGCCTTAGGCTGTTAAATTATACTATTATAATATTATATGATTATAGTACTATAATAATAATAATATGTTTATTTTAAGTGATCACGCCCTTATAATTTATAAATTTATATTTTTATTCTATAAAAAGTAATTTAAATTATAAATTTTATTAAGTGCTATAAAATAAGCTATTTTTAGGTGTATAAAGTATTATAATTTATATAAAATTTATATTTAAAGTTAGGGGTAAAAATTAATTTAATTACCTTATTTTATTACTAAATTTAAATATAGTATTACTACCTATAATAGCTAGGTATAATATTTTAATTTTAATAATAAAGCACCTTTGTAATTTCTTTTAAATTTTTTTAAAACTTAAAGTAAAATAGCCCCTATAAGTATATATCTTTTATTATATTTTTATTACTTTTTAATTATTTAATAATATTTTTAAAATTTAAATACCCTATATTTATTTATTTTATATTTTTAAGTATTATATTATTTATTTTAATAATATTAATTATATATTAATATTATTAGGCCTGTATATTTCATTTTATTTTATACTTAACTATTATAAGAAAAAAAAATATAAAATAAAATACTATAATAAGCTAAATAACTACTAATAATAATATTTAAAGTATAATATAAAACTATATTATATATTAAAGTAAAAAAATTATAGAGCAAAGGGCAAGTGTAAAAAACCTTAAAAAAATAAGGTTAAAAATATATAATATAATAAAAGCTATAATAAAGGTAAATTATATTTAATTTAATTATTAAAAATAGTTTTAAAAATATAAAACTAATAAAAACTAAATAGAAAAAGCTTATTAACTAAATTAAAAAGGTACATATATAGTAAAATATAAAAAAAGGTGAATAAAAGGCTAATATAATAATATATTAATAGTTAAAATAAAATAAATATATATTATAACTAACTACTAAAGGTATTAAAAAAGTGTAAAAATAAGGAAATTTAGTTATTTAAAGCTTAAAGCCTTATTATAAAAACTAAGCCCTGGTTTTAGCCTTTACTTTTCTTTTTATTTTTAACATATAAAAACTATATTTTCCTACCCATACTTGCGTAATACTAATTATTAATATATTTTTTTAAATTATTTATTTTTATTATTCTTGTGCTACTACCCCTGCTATTATTATATTTTTGTATTTTTAGGTAATTTTTTTTTTATTATTATTTTTATACTATTAATATAAACCCTAGCCTTGGCCCTAGTTTTTTTAATTTCTATAATAGCCCTTTTTATTTTATTACCCCTTGCCCCCCTTTAAGCTTATTATTTATATTATCTTTTAGCTATATATAAAATTAGGAATTATTTTTAAGTATAAGTTATAATTTATTACCTTAAATATTTAAAGCCCGCGGGTAAAAAACATTAATATTATATTAATAATTATAGGACACTAGTAAAGTATATTATATTTAATATAATTTTAATTTAGCTAAAACTACTTTAGGTTCTTAGCCTTTATAATATTATATATATTAATAATAGTAATTTATAAAAAAAAGATAAATATCATAATATTAAAAAATACTTATAATTTTCTTGCTATAGCTATCCAGGCCACCATAATTATAATTATAATTATTTTTTTATTAATTTAGTTATATTAATACCTAACTTAAAAATTTTTTAGCTAGTGCCTGTGTGGTTTGTGATAATATTATTATTTATAAGTTAAAATTATATTTTATTAATATTATTTATATTAATATTATATATATTTTTTATTTAGACCTTTAGGCTATATATTATTACTACCTTAATAACCACCTTTTTTTATAATAGCGCGGTTTTAACTATTAAATATATATTTATATATTTAATTTACCATGTATTATAATACTAATTCTATTTTAAATTTTTATTTATTTTAATTTAGTGTGTGTTATATTATAGTATTATTAAGGGTTTTTATTTAGCTAGCTTTTATATTAGGTATGGGTGTCCATACCCTGCTAGGTGTTATTTTAATATTATATATTTAAGGTTTTACATGCTGCGCTACCTAGGCGCTTATTTAAATTTTATTTTTATTTTGTTTTATTTTATTTTATTTTATTTTATTTTATTCTATTTTATTTTATTTTATTTTATTTTATTTTATTTTATTTTATTTTATTTTATTTTATTTTATTTTATTCTATTTTATTTTATTTTATTTTATTTTAT
>NW_020797891.1:63231-100059 GCF_003369625.1 Aspergillus mulundensis | reverse complement strand
TATTTTATTTTATTTTATTTTATTTTATTTTATTTTATTTTATTAAATTAAATTAAATTAAATTAAATTAAATTAAATTAATGGCCCTGCGGGCGCCGCTAATTAGTAAAAATAAAATATATTTTTTTATAATTACTTATAGCTTATAAAAGTAGACTTTTAAGTATATTTTTTTTTACTTTTTATAGTTTATTTTTATAAAATTACTTAAACTTATTAAGTACTATAACTTTAGTAATATAAGCCTTTAGCTTTTATATATTATTTTTTATATTATTTTAACCCTCCTACTTTATAAGATATTATACTTTATTTTTATATTTATAAATATCTAAAAAAATTTAATAAATTTTTTTTTTATTATTTACTAGTATAAAATTTATATTTAGTGCTTGAAATAGGTTACCTTAATAAAGTTTTGAAAATATAATATAAAAAATATTATATAATTAATATATATTTAATAAAAGTAGCAGCTTATATAATTACCTTTTTTATTTTATAATTATTAAAAATAGGTTAATAAATATTTTACTTAATTTATAATTTAGCCTTGTAAACTTAGAATTTTTTATATAAAATATAATATAATTATTAATTTTGAAACTTATTTTTTAATACTTTTTATTATATTACATGGTTATTACCTTTTTTAATTTTTATAATTACTTTTTAGCTTTACACAGATTTTTTTACACTTTATACACATGCTTAGGTTTCTTAATATTAATATATATGATAGCCTTTAGGTTTATAAGAACCTTAATAAATATATAATTTATAAATTATTTATATATATTATTATTTATAATTATATTATTTTAATTTAGTGTAACTAATTATTTTAGTGCTAGTTAATATAAGTATAAAAATAATACTTAAAATCTTAATTTTATTTTCAATCTAACTATTTATTTATAGGTAATATATAATAAATAGTTTTTATTTTATGCCTAGGTAATAACTTAGTATAGCATAAAATATATTAATAAAAAAATTTCCACAGTTATTAATTATATTCTTTAATATATTAATAAAGCAAAAAAATTATTTATAAGGGTATTTATAAGTTATTTTATATTAATACTTTTTAAGTAAGAAATATATAATATAAATTTAGTATATATTTTAATTATTACTAAAACAATATTATACACGCGCTTATTATACTTTATAAATAATAGTTTAATAATAAAGTTTATACTAATTTATTTTATAAGCACTTTTAGTAAATTTAGTAGCTTTAAAAGTTTATATAGTTTATATTTATAAATTATAATTTATTAATATTTATTATATTTTTTTAACATGCTTTTTAATATATTTAGTTATATTTAGCCAATAATATTCTTATAAAGTATTTATAATAATTATATTAATACCTTAGTATCCACCCTGGGATTTATTATAGTTTATTTTTATAATTCTTTTATATAATACCACTAATCATAGTATATAAACTTAGTTTTTAAAATATAATAACCTATTATTTATTACTTTTTAATACTTAAAATCTTTTATATATTTTAAATTTATAGAAAATTTTTTTTTTAAATTTTTTAAATTTTTTATTATAGTTTTAAACTATTTATAGTAGTTTTTTAATATTTAATTATAATTTATTTATATACTAGTTTTTATTAACTATAGCTATTTATATATTAATTTATAACTTAAATTTAGGGTGTAATAATATTTAATTATTTAATTACTTTTATAGTTTATAAAAAATTATCCTGCGTATAGCTTTTTTTAGAAAAGAAATATAATTTATTTTTATACTGAAAGTATTTACTATGTTTTTTATACCTAGATAATACTTAATAATAAAATTAAAAGTTATAAGTTTTTTCAGCTTATTACACTTATTTTTATATTAGGTTTTTAGTTATTATAAATTATTATAAATTATTATAAATTATTATAATTTATAAGTACCTTAATAAAAAACTTATTACCCTTAAAATATTATTTTTAAACTTAAAAATATTTTATAATTATAAGTATTTTAAAGTTATAGGTTTTATAACAGGTTTTTATATTTTTAATTTATAAAATTAAAAGGTAATTAAATATTATTATATAATTTTTATTAATTAAAATAATATTTTAATATTAATATACCCTAAGGCATTAGTTTATAATTATATATATAATTTTAAATTAAAGTATTTTAATAAGGGCTACTTTATAAACTTAAAGTATAATATATTAAATACCTTTAATACTTTGTTTAATAAGTATTTTATAATTATATTAATTTTTATAAGGTTAAATAGCGCTGCCATAACTTAGCTATAATTTTCAATAAACTTTTAATAAAAGCTATAAAATTTCAAAAAATATTACTTTTTTATATTTTTTAATATTAGCTATTTTATAATAATTTAAACCATTTTTAATTTTATTTTAATTTTATTAATAGTTATAATAAAGCCTAAAACGTTAATTTTTTAATATCAAATAAGTATTTATTAACTTTTATATATAGCTTAAAATTATATAATCTTTTAAAAACTATTTATACATGTTATTTATATTTTTTTTATCTTTTTTAAAAAAAATAATATTATTTAAATAAATAATATAAATTATATTAATTAGCCTAACTAAAGCATGGTTTATATAAAATTAAAATATTACTAGTGTATTTACTAGTTTAAAAGGCATAACCTAGTATTTATAAAGCTTAAAACATATTTTAAATATTATTTTTTACTTATAGGCAACTCATGAAGCCAGGAGGAAGATGATTTTATTAGTAAAGGGGAAACTAGCCCTTTTATCTAGCTAGCTTAGTAAGACTTTTAATAAGCGTGGCTTATATATAAAGTATAAGAGGTATAGTAAGCTATAGTAGCCATAAGTGCCAGGGAATAAAAGACCTGGTTATCCTTAATTAGTAAAAAAAAATAAAAAAGACACAAAGAAGACAGGGTATAAAGTATATAAAATAAAAATAGTTTATAGTAAAAAAAGCAAAAAATAACAATAAGTAAAAAAATCAAAAAATATATTAAGTTTATAGTAAAAAAAGCAAAGACTTTAGCATGTTAATTTTTAAAACTTTTTTTTAAACTTTAAGGCTTTTAATAAGGTCTTTACCTTCACTTTAAGGGGCTACTTATTAATGTTATTCTTGGTAATTAATAAGGTATTTTTAAAATACTTATTTTATATAGCTATAAGTACTTAACTGTTATATAGTACCTATATTTAATTTTTATTATTATTTTTAAAATATTAAGGTAGCCTAACTTAAAACTAATTAAAAGGTAGTTTTTAAACATGCTTAGTGTTAAAATTTATGTATAATTTAGTTTTTATTTTATAAATTAATTAAAGGCCACGCGGCTAGTTTTTTAAAGTTTTAGGCTACTTTAGAAAAGCTTTAATATTATAAACTTTTAAGTTAGCTTTAAAGCATTTAGTAGTAGTATCTAGCTATTATATAAATTTTTATTTAGTAAACTTATAAAATAATTTATGGTTTTAAGGTAAATAAGTTTAAAAGGCTTATTATTATTTAAGTTTTTTTTTAAATCCAGGCGTTAAGGTTATTATTAATATTATTTTAGTTAACTAGCTTTAGTAACTTTAGTTTAATATTTTTTTAAAGGGCTTTAATACGTGACGCAAGGGTAGGAATAATAGTTAAGTATAAAAAGTTTATTTTTTTAGGCAAGGCCTGTATATAAAAAAGTGTTTTTATTATTATAAAAGTTTTTTTATATAAAGTTTCTTTATATATTAAAATAAATTAAATAGTAAGATTATTAAAAAAGCCCATGTAAATATATTAAAATAATACTTAAAGTTTTTAATATTAAAATTTTTTAGGTTTATAAAAGTTATTAATTACTTATAAGCAAGGGCTTTTTACTTTATAAAATTATTATTAATATTTTATCTTTTTTACCTAGTTAGCATAGCGTTGCTGCTATTTATTTTTTAAGTATTTTATAAGTTACAAATACATGTGCTTTATTAAAAGGTAAAAAAAAGGTATTTTAATTTTTAGTTACGCAAGTTATAGCAGTAGGTATATATTTTAATAAAAAAAGTAATAATATTATTTATAATATTATGTAGGTGGCCCTCCGCAAGCTTTTTTAATAAAATAAGGTGCTTAAGCTTATTAAAAAGTTATTATAAAATAAAATATTTAATAAATTAACCTTAGTATTAAAAAACCTTTAGCTTAAATATTATAAAACAGGGTGCTATTTTACTAATATAGTAAAGTTTTTATATTTTTTTAATTTTAAAAACCTTTTTTAAGTTTCTTGGTAAGTTTTAGGCCTTTTATAAAATTTAAGCAGCTAATTTTGATACTAAGTATTAATATTAATTACTAGCGCGGTATTTTTAAATAGCCAGTAGGTAAAGTAAAAAAACTAGTAATTTTTAAGCTATTAAGCTAATTAAAATAATTAAAAATAAAAAAAGAAGTAATACTATGTATTTATATATATAAATATTATAACTAATATTATATTTAATTATAATTTTTTTTATAGTTTCCCTGTCATGATTGTTGCTTATTTTATATTTTTTTTACTTGTTTTTTTTAACGTGGATAACATGTTAAAGTTAGTAGTTATAAATTATTTGTGTAGGTAATATTAGGTCTTAGGATATTAAAATTATTATTTTTTATATTATTTTTAGTAAGCTTATTATTATTAATATTTTTAATAAGCTTACGGCCTTGTTTTTTAAAGATTTTGCCTAAATTTAAGGGGTTTAATAACTTAATTATTAGACTATAAGGCCATATAAATTCAAGCCTTTATAAGTTACTATATATTAACTTGCTTGTTATACATAAAAAAATAAGTAGTAAATAAAAAAATAAGTATAAATTAATAGGTGGTAAAAAAATAGCAAAAAAAAGGGTAGCAGCAAAGATAATGTAGTGGGGTTGCACCCCAATATTAATTCCTGTAGTACTTATAGCCTTACTACCTGCCTCCTGTACCTAGTCTATTATTTTCACCCTAATACAATCGTTCTCTTGCTTATTGTTGTTCCTACCTGCACTATGTACCGTCTAGTCCTAGGTCACTGCCACCGTTTGGCTCCCTTAGCTCCCATGCTCTAGTACTGCCCCTCCATAATAAGAATTAGAAAAAAGGCAGAACTAAGAATTAAAAAAGAGGGAAGAAATAAAAATTAGGGAAAAAATAAAATACTTAAAACTATTAGGGCCTAGGTAAAAAGTAAAACTATTAGCACTAGGTAATAATTAAAAAGCAGGGTAAAAAAAGAATAAAATTAAGAAAAAGATAACATTAAGGAAAGTAATATATTTAGGTGGTAATTTATTTAGTGTTATCTTAGCTATATTACTATATAAGTTTATTATATTTAAGGTTTTTTATGCGTACTTATTTATTTATATTTGCTAAGTATCCTAAGTATTATATAAAATATTTAATATAAGGGGTTCTAGCGCGGCTTATTTATTAAATATATTTATTAAGTAAGTGTTTTGCTTTATAATAGTTATTTTTTAGGGTGTAATTTATTTACTATAAGTAATAGTTTTAAATAATTATAATTATAAAAATCCTTTGCTTTTAAAGCTGATTTAAGCTAAGCTATAAAAATAACTTGGTAAATTTTTTATAAATTTAATAGCTTTAAGTAATATAAACGATAACTAACGCGGTTAAAAACTTTAAAAAAAACTTATATACTAGTAAGCAAGCTTTATTAGTAAGTTTTTAAAAAGCGGTAAATAGTAACCCTTATAAAGTTTTAAATAAATATTATTACCTTTTTTAAACTTAATAAACTTATGCTTAGTATTATAAGCGGCCTTTATATATATTAAGGTATAATTTATAGCTTTTTCCGCATTTAGCTATATATAAAAGTCTTATTTTTTAAATATATAGTAAAGCGTGTTTTATAAGGCATGTAAGTTAATTTTAAAAAGTAATTTATATAAAGTTTTTAGTATAAAATAATTTTTAAATAAGTTTAGGGTTACTATAATATTAAGTAATTATAATAACCATAGTAAATTTTACATGGTTATATAATAAATTATGGCTTTAATAACTTAAACAATATATTTTAACTAATTATTTATTTATAGGTATAATACTATAAAAAATACTAATTTACGCTAAGTAATTTTTTAAATAATTCTTATTATAGCTTGGCTATAAAACACGCGTTTTTATTAATAAAAGTTATATAAGATACCCTAGTTATAGCTTTAAAGGGATTAAATTAATATATAGCCCTATTATAATATAGTTTAAGTAAAATAGCCTAGTACTAAGCTAACACGCTTTATAAATTTATTAACTAGTATTAATAGTTAATTAAAACTATTAATAGTTTATATATTATTATTAGGGGTATAGCTATTAGTTAATAAAATTATAACAAAATTTATAATTATTATATTAAAAAAATAGGTAAAAAAATTAATTACAAGCTATTATAAAGCAGGTGCTTAAATATTAGTTTTTTAGTATTTTAGGTAGTGGGTAATATATTATTATAGTTTTTTTTAGCTTAGTAAAGTGTAATACCTTTTATATATTCAAATATTTTATTAATACTTTAATATGCGCGTGTATTATAAATTAGCTTAAAAGTATTTTTTTTATATAATAAAGTATATAAAGCCAAGAATTTTTTATAATTTTATTTTTTACCATGTATTACTTAATTATAAAAAGCAGGTTATTACTTAAAGTTTAGTATACAGGGTAGCTTTATATTCAAATTATAATATAATATATTAATAATTAAAAAAGCTTTTTTATTAAATAGGTAGCTAGCTTTTAAAGATTACTTAAAGAAATTAAATAATAAACAAATAAAAAACTTTACCTTATTAGCTTAATACCAGCGGGGAAGGCCTTTAAAAGTCCTGTAAAACTATTTAAATTAAAAATATAATTATTTATTACCTTGCTTTTTTTAAAAAGGCAGGAAAACATATTTAGTATAATATTTATATACCCTAGCTTGTAAAAAATTAATAAAAAATTATTAGATATACTAACTTACTTTTATAAGTTTAAAATTTAAGTTTTTTATTATAACTAAATTTAAGGTTGTTTATTTTAAGATCCTAATTATTAAGGTATAATTTATATATATAATAACTTTTATCACGGACTTAATAAGATACCTAATTTTATATAAAGTTTATATTAGGTATAATACCTTTAGTTTTATTAATTAATATAAAGTTTTAGCCTTAATTAAAATTTTACTTAAAAAAAGTATAAGTTATATATAAATGCGCGAAAAAAATTACTAGGTTTTTATAAATATAGTTTAGGGGTAGGTGGTAAACTATTATACTATAACTAAATTTAAAAGTATTAAAGTTAATATAAAAAACAAGATTTTTATTAAAATGTCATAAAAACTATAGCTTTTTAAATTTTCTTAAAAAATTATTAAAAGCATGTAGCTTATTATTTATTTAAAAAAATATTATATCCTATAGGTGTATTTTTAGCATGCCTAGCTTTTAATAAGTACTATTTACACGAGCCTTATCTTCCAGGCTTATAAAGGTTTAACCCGCGAAGCATAATATTTAATATAATTTTAAAACTAGCTTATTAAGCCTATGTAGTATTTAACATTTTTAAGTATAAATAAAAAAAAGCAAGAATTACTTTTAATTCTTTAGCAGGTATAGTTAGTTTAAAAATATTAATATATTAACCAAGTAGCTAAATAAATAAAAAACCTAAAAAAGCTTTAAAAAGTTTAAGTTTTATATTTAAATTTTTAAGGCACGCAAAAACCAAAAAAGGTGTAATAAATAATTATTAAAAGTTTAAAATATAATAATATTATTATTTATATATACCTTTATAAAGGCCTTAAACTTTTTTAGGCTTAAGTTTATTTCTTACTAAATATAAAAAACTAAGTTTATAAAACTTATAATTATAATATTAAAAACCTCCTGCCTATAATAAAAAATAATTACTAGTTATTTTTAATATGCGCGGGCAACAGGCCATTAATAAAAAAAATTATAAGTATTAATAATAAAAATATATTTACAGCCTTTTATTATTTAAATAATTTTATTTTATATTAAAATAAAATAAAAATTAGGTTAGGACTTTTTATTTACTACACGTAAATTAATAATAACACGCCCTTTGCGCTTTTTTTAATTATTATAGTTTATAACCACGTGCTAAATAATAAAAACTAGAAAGTCTATTAATATATAACTAATAACTTTCTTTATTTTTTATTAAGCGTGTAAAAAATTAAAAGTTCTATTAATAATTTTTTAATTTATTAGTAAAACACGGTATACGCGGGGTTTTAGTAGGTGTTATTTTTAACCTTTTTTATTAGTATTATTATTTACCTACTTTTTAATAAGTATATAACACCTATGTTTAAACAATTAGGCTTTACCTAAATATTAAAATACTTAATTAGCCTCTAGTATTAGTACTTTATATATTTAGTGTGATTTTTACCTTTATTGTAATAAAAGGTAATATTATTTAGGAAAAAAAAGGTTTTTTTTAGCAAGAAAATTTTTCTTGCAGAGTAAATTAGTTATGTTTAGGTTAGTTTTTATATTTTTTATCATAGTTTTTAAAAAAAAACTTAAAATTTTTTGTGCTTCTTAGGAATTTTTTTAATATTTTTTATGTTTTTTATAGTCTTATTAATATTTACTATAAAAGTATTTTATATAGCTTGTTTTATTGCATGTTAAATATATTTTTATATTAGTAATTAAACCCGCGCTTTAATAGCGCTTTAGCCACATGTAAAAAATACTTATAAGTATATTAATTTAGCTAGTTTAGGTGGCTAGGGTTTAATATCTCCTCTAGCTATAAGCTATTTTTAAAGGTAAAAAATCCTTATTTTTTATATAAGGTCCGCGTGCTAGTTTTAGTATATTAAAATTTATTATATTAATATTTATATAAAAAAAATAATAAGCATTTTTAGCCTAGCATAACAAGCAAGTATAATAAGGGTAGGGCTTTTATTGCGCGACGCGGAATGAAGTAGAGCCAAAGCGCTTGATAATTATAGGTCCCGGCTCTTAGTCACGTGAGCTTTATTAGGGATTATGTAAAACGGCAGAATTACTTAGGGTTACTGTGATTGGTCTAGAAAAAATATTATTACATGACCTTTTCTTACCGCCTAGACCTCGCGGCGTTGGGATTGCTATAATTAGTTTAAAAAAAAACACTGTTATATGATCTTTTTTAACTGCCTTTTGTACGTAGCTCTGCTATAAATATATATATATCTGCCTTGCAGAGCTAGGGGGTTTAAGGGGGCGCAGCCCCCTTAGTTCTTAAATTCTTAAATACTACTTAAAGGCCTTATTTTGCAAAGAAATAAAGCTACGCCCTATTTCCTAATTAGGCTAGTATTATTACCGCTATGGTGTTATAATTACGCAGTGTTGTAATAACGCAATTTAGTGGCCTGAGGCTGCCTGATAAAGGAACTTTGGCGTGAACTAGCCCTGAGCCAAGGTAGCGGCTAGTTACATAACGCATTGTGGCCTAAGGCCGCCTAACGGAGAGACTTCGGCGCGAACTAGCCCCGCGCTAAGGCAGCGGCCAGTCACATAACGCATAAAACACTAAGTTTGACTTAGAACTCTGACTTAAAAAAATTAGTAATTAGTTCTTACTATAAATATATAACGCCTTCCTATTAAAGGCCTTATTTTATAAAGAAATAGAGCTACGCCCTATTTCTTAATTTAGCCAGGTTACTCTTCCGCGCCTCGCGCATAAATCCCGGCATTAAAGCCTGCGCCCTAAAAATAACAGGACCTATGTTAATAGCCTTAATAAAAAAAAGGGTATAATTAATAATGTGGGCGTAAATAACTAGCTTTTTAAAATAGGTAATTTTTTACTAGTATATAAGCTAGTTTAAATAATAAGTCATGGTCCTAAGGTAATAAAGTTTTTATAAATACAAGGATTTATACGCAAGAGCACGGCAGTAAAATTATTTCTTTTAAAGTATAAATAAGTGTCTTAGTAAATCAAGACTTAATATAATAAGTAATTAAAATTTTTAGGCTGTTATAAAAACCTATAATAATAATAAATTTTTTATAATAAATAGTAAAATTTTTTTTAGCTAAGGTTTTTATGCCTAGTAATAACTTAATACTAGCATTTTTATTATAAATATTACTACTAAAATTTTTGTAAACATGTTAGTATTTTTACTAAATAATAAGTAAGAAAAATAAAGGTTAAAAAAGGCGTAAGTATCTAATAAATACTTAAATTTTAAGCTATTTATAGTAATTTTAAGCTTAATTAGCATAATATAAATATTAAAAATATTTTTAGGAAATCTTTATTTTTTATAAACTAGGTCTAGCCTATATTTAGTACTACTTTATTATAGCTTTTAGTAATATTAAAACTAGCTAGCATAATTATATTATAAAAAATATAAAAAAATATATTTTAAAAACTCACGCAAGTTAAGCTTATAATATAAGTATTATTTATATTAATTATAAAAGTTACATGCAAAGCGGGAAGGTTTATAATATTAAGGTTTAGATTATTTTTATTAAGCACGGTAAATGCATTATGGTCCTTAGGGGTATTAAGTAAAATATTTTTATTAAAAACTTAATATTTTTAATATAAATGCTTATATAGTAAATTATTTAAGGTAAATTATTTATAACATGTTAAGCATTTAATAAAATCTTTATTTTTATTAAGGCTAACCCTATATACTTTTATATTAATATTATAGTTATTATTATTATTTTTATGTATGGTACCTTAATACATGGTATTAAAAATAAAAATAATAAAAGTAATATACATAACTATAATTAGCATAGGGCTAGTATATATTATAAAAAAATAAAAGTATTTAAATTAGTGTATAATATAGGAAAAACAGGAACATGGAAATTAGTATATATTACTAGAAATGTATTAAAATTAGCATATATTATAAAGGTGGTTAAAAAAGGTTTGGTATTAATAGGGGCTACCATAAATTAGTTTATGTTATACCTAATATTATAAATTTAATTATTTAAGTAGTGTTATTTTTTAGTTTTATAGCTAGCATGGAGCACTACCCTGGTTATTAGTATTATATTTACCTTTATTATTTATAATATAAATATATTATATATTACTTATTAGGGTTTATTATTTCTAAAAAGCCCTAAGTATCCTACTAATTATAAAATTAGGCCTAGCCGCCTTGCTAGTTTTATTAATAAGTATAAAAAGGTAACTAGAAATAATATCTTACTAGGTATGGGGGCATGTATAGCCTAAAGTATAAGTTATTTTAATACTAAGAAAAACGCAAAAAGCGGGTTTGGATAAAGTAGTTATTATACTTTTTATTAAATTTAATAGCTAAATTTTGCCATAAATATTCTTGTTTTTAAAAGATTATAAAAACTTATTTATTATTATATTAAGTAAGGGTTTTAAAATATCACGTTATGGGGCGGGGTTAAGGTAGCTTTAAATTATAAATATTTAATTAAAAGTATTAATAATCTAGGCAGCACGGTAATAATATACTACCTTTTTAATATAAAATTATAGTAAATTCCTAGTTTTAATATTAGTATGATTATACTTAAGATTTTATAGATTTAGTAAAGTAAAATAAGGACTAGGTTTAAATTTTTTAATTAATTATATAAACTATTTTTATTTAAGTAAATTATTTTATAAGCCTATTTTTTAAGCTTATTTAATTAAAACATACTTTAGTATAAGGCTATACTATATATATAAGTAATTAGGTTAAACTTAACTATTACTTTACCTTTATAAAATATAATATTCCTAAGGTAAGAAATAAAAGCATAAATATTTTTATAAAATATAGCAGTTTCTTCTTGCTTAATAATTATATTATTTTTTTATATTAAGCTAAAAGTAACTAACTTTATTAAACTTCCAGGTGCTAGTATACTAAGTATTGTTATTATCTACTAGTTAATATGCTTGTTATTTAGGATTTTAAAAGTTATAGTTTTTATAGTGTTATTATTTACAAGGCTATTATTATTATATGTATTAAAAGTAATTTTTAAGCTATGTAAGTTTATTACTTATTATTTATAGTAAAGTTATAATATTTCTAAGGCTAGGTTTAGGTTACTATTAAAAATTTTAAGGGGGAATAAGCTATTACTAGGGGGCAGGCTATTACTAGGGGGCAGGCTATTATTATTACTTAAAGCTAGTGGTGTTTTTAAATAATTTAAATATTATACTTTTTAATTTTAAACTTTAGTGTAGCAAAGGGTAGTTATACGTGAGCTTTTTTAATTTTTATAATAGGTTTTTAATTATTATATAAGGCTTGTTTTTTATTATTCTTGGGAACTATTAAGTATTTTTTACTTTTACTTTTACTTATGCTTATATAGTAAGAAACTAGCCTAGTAGTAGGTGGTTTTAGTAAGGCTACCTTGTTATTTAAAAAAGTAAAAAAATATTTTTTAAAGGTGGAATATAAATAAAATATAAAATATAAATATAGCTAAGTTATGCCTAGTAAATTTAGGGGCGTAGTATTATTTACTTTAATATTAAAATTCTTTATTTTTTACTTAATAAACTCTTTGGAATTATTAATTTTAAATGTATAAATAAAATATAAAAACTTTTTAATTATGTTACTAAGGGTGGTTTAATTAATAAACTAGTTAGTAAAATACTTAAGGTTTTATAATAAAAAAGGCGCTAAAAGTGTAAATATAATATAGGTAAATAAATAAATTATTAAACCTAGTAGTTAATTTATATATAGTTAGCTTAGGGTTACTAAATAATATATATTTAGTTAATAGCATAGCTTAGCCAGGCAAGAATAAAGGTATTTATTAAGGCTGCTTAATATTTAAAATAAATAAACATGTTAAATAAAAAATTAATATATTAATTACTAATAAAGAAGTACATGGCGGACTAGCTAAGTAAAAAAAAACATAGTATAATAAAATTTAGGTGGTGTGGATTACCTTAGGCTAATGGTTATAAAAAAAATAAAAGTAATAATATTATTACTTAATTTATAAAGGTTTAACCGGGCAAACGCAGGGCAAGGTAAATAATAAATATAAAATATAAAATATTATTTATAAGGTACTAAAGTTAAAAAACTGGAGTTTATAGTATATTTTGTAGTTTAAGTAAATATAGGAAATTAGGAAATTAAAAAGTTAAAAAACTAAATAATACAGGTATTTTATAATATAAAAAATATAAAATATTATTTATAAAATATTAAAAATTAAAAATCTAAAGTTTATTATATATTTTATAGTTTAAGTAAATATAGGAAATTAAAAGACTAGATTTATACTAAACATGCTACTAATTATAGGTAACTTAAAAAGCCAGGAAAAAAATAATTTTATTAATAAAGGGGAAACTAGTCCTTTTATCTAGCTAGCTTAATAAGATCCTTAATAAGTATGGCTTATATACAAAGTACAAGACGTGTAGTAAGCTATAGTGGCCACATTACTTACTTTTTTTATAAATTTAAAGTTTATAATATATATTGTGTAGATTAAGCTATATAAAAATCTTTTTTATTTTTTAATAATTAAGGGTTATATTAAATAATAGTAAAGGGTATATATTTTTAATTATAATAATATTGAAGCCTTAATAATTAATATAAAAATATAGGCTATTATTTTTTTTAATATAAATAGTACTAAAGCTCCCGCAGGGCTTTTTAATAAACATATTTAATTTTTTTAGGGCTTTTTTAATATATTTATATAAAATTTTAAGCTTTTTTAAAAATAATAAATAAATATACCTACTTAAGGGCTTAGCACTAGGTTATAGTTTAATTATATAATTAAATAAATAATAAAATATAAGAATATTTATTTTTCCTTTAAAAAAATATATTTATATATTCACGGTATTATTTAGGTAGTAAAATTTTTTTAATTTTTACTTTATTAAAATATATTACAATATAATCTTCTTGCTTAAAAATTTATATTAAAAGTACTTTAACTTTTATAATAATTTTTATAGAATATTCTTATATTATTATTATATATTATAAATATTTAAAATTATACTTTACTTTTTAACTATATATTTAATTACTAGTATATTAATTTAAAATAAGTATTATAGTTAAAAGCCACGGGAACTTTAAAATTATATTATAATTATTAATATTAATAACTTTAAAACTTTATTAATAAGACTATATATTATATATAAAATCTTTAGCATAAATTATAAGTATATATTTTTTATAAAATATTACTATATAGTTATTTACATGTATTTTATAAGTTAATTTTTTTATTTTATATAAAATAAGATTTTACCTAGCGCTAGTTTATAAAATTTACTTTTATTTTAAAGTTAATAAAATCTTTTATATGTTATTATTTTTTATTTTTACCTAAATTACCCAGGCCCGCGGCGTACTTTTTTTTTATATAAATTTTTAAAGCTTATATCATATAAAGCTTTAAGGTTTTATAGTTTTTATATTATTAGCTTTACTTAAAAATTATTATTATAAAAATATTTTTTTTTAATTTCCGCCCGGTGTTGTCCTTAGTAATAATTTAAACAAGTATAATAAATTAATAGATTACCTTAAGGTAGGCTAACTATGTTAAAGTAATAATAAGATTAAAAATAATAATTAATAATAGTATAGCCAGGTGTGCTATTAATAAGTCCCCCTTTAAAAAAAGTTCTTATCTGTAAAACACAAAGTATATAAATAAGAAAAATTATTATTACTATAATAAAGGTAAAAAATATAAAAAAAATTAAGTAACTAAATAAACCCAGTACCTAATGGTAAAAAAAAGTATGCTTAATAAAAGTAAAAATATTAGTTTTAATTTATATCCCAGCAAGAGATGCAAAGTATTAAGAATATTTTAATTTTATAAATATAAAATATAAAATATTTATAAATACTTTAATAAGCTAGCTATTTATTTAGCAAGCAGTATTTATATTAATTAAGTATTTTTAAGCTTTTAATAAAGCCCTTACCGCCTTATAAATAATACGGTATTTATATTTTAATATGTTTATTATTATATTATTAATTAATTAATAGCAGGTTAATATTAAGTTAAAAGATATTTTTATAAGCTAAAGCCTTTTTAATAGTTATAAGTTTTATATAAACTTAAAAAGTATTATTAAGTAAAGTTAATAAAGTTTACTATCCCGCGGGAGTAGTTCTGGTATTAATTATAATACACGTGTAAATATTAAAAGCATTATTAAGTAAAGTTTAAGGTAATAAGGGTTAATAAAGCAAAGTTTACTATCTTGCGGGAGTGGTTTTAAAAAGTAATATAGTAAAAGTTAGCTTATTAAATAAAGTAGCTATAGTTTTACTAAGTATTATTAGCTTTATAGCAGACTAAACAAGCAAGTTAATATTAAGCTAAAATATATTTTCACGCGCAGGAGTTTTTAAAAGACTACTAGGGTTTATTATAGCTATATTAACTAAAGTTTTTAAAATATTTTTAGTTATTAAAGGGCCAGCGGGGTTTAGTTTTAAAAAGCTACTAGTAATAAAATTTATAATAGCTATATTAGTTAAAGTTTTTAAAATATTTTTAGTTATTAAAGGGCTAGTATGGTTTAGTTTTAAAAGGCTACTAGTAATAGAATTTATAATAGTTACACTAACTAAAGTTTTTAAAATATTTTTAGTTATTAAAGGGCTAGCGGGGTTTAGTTTAAAAATAGAATTTATTTTTTATTAAAATTAATAGCAGGATTTAGTACTTTTTTTAAGTCTTTATTTTTATTATTTAATTATTAATAAAGTTAGTATTAAAGTAGCAGACTAAATTACTATATTTTTTTATTAATTTATAAACTAACTTTATATTACTAAATTATTAAAAATTATATAACTAGGTTTTAATTATTATAAGTAAAAACTTACTAGGCTTTACTTTTATAAACCTAAACTAAATATATTAATAAACTTGTTTTAAAATAAAGGGGTAATAGGCTTGTTTTAACTACTTATAAATAATAAAGGGGTAATAAAAAATAAAAGGGTAATAAGCTTATTAATTAGCATGTAAATATTTTTTTAATATTAAAAAATAAACTTATTTATTATAGCTTTTTTAAGGGGCTTTATTAATTAGTTATTTTATATAGCTTTTCTAGGCTACTAAAAATCTTTTTCTTTCTTAAAAATGGTTTAAATAACCTAGTATTTTTACCTTTTAAGTTCAAGAGCCACCAGGTTAACTATTAATTTAAAAATTATTAGGCTAACCTTTATTTACCTTAGTTCAAGAATTATTAAACTAATTATTATTTATTTTAGTTTTACCTGTATTAGTATTAAAGTTATTATTAAAGTTTTTTTTATTAAAAACATTTATATTATTTTTATTAGTGTTAGAGTTATTTTTATTATTTTTATTTATATTAAAGTTATTTTTATTAAAGGTTATAATTAGCTTGGATTTATTAATAAATCTAAACTTAGTATTTTTATTATACTTTATTAAGGTATTATTAGGGGCTAGGCCTAGTTTATAGTATTTTTTAATTTTTTTATTTTTATAGCTAGGAGATCCTAGTCCGCTATTACTTAAAGTTAATATACCTTTATTTTTATAGTGTTTTAGCCTTTAAAAATTAGTAAAAAATATATTTTAAATAAAAAATAAATAAATATTGGCTTATTATTTATTAAAAAGTATTAGTTATTAAGTTATTTTAAAAAAATATATAAATAGTTACCTCCTGTAGCCTAAGTAAATTTATTATAGTTTATTTTTTATATTACTTAAATTACTAGGCCTTTGCCCGAAGGCATAATATATATAAAAATATTTAAAAAATAGTGGCTAGTCGCGATAATTAAAAATAATAATTAAGTATTATTTATATTAATAATCTTTATAAAATGTAGTTTTAGACCTGTAATAAAGCTAAAGGTAAAGTTAAAGTTTAATAAACCTAATAAAACTAAGTTTTTTAGCCTTTAAGTATTTATAAATACTAGGTTTTTTTATATAAAATAATTTAGTTATAGTATATTAGAAATTAGTACTTTATATATATATATTTAAATTATTAGCCATACAAGCACTTTTTTTACTTTTAAATTTTTATTTAAATTAAAATTATATAAATATTATTTATATTTAAATAAGTTATTTATAGCATGTATAATAAAAAAATATCCTAATATTTAATACTTATACATATTTTAAAAAAGCTATAAATTTTAAAATTTATAATTAATTTATTAAGTATAACTACTAGCTTTTTACTAACCTTTAAATTATTTAGGTTAATTTTATTATTAACATCCCGTGTTTAGGGGCAGTTATTATTATTTTTTTATATATTAATATATTTAGTAAGTTAAATAATAATAATAATAATTATATTACTTTTAATAGTGCTTTACATAGCTTTTTTTATTTATTTATTTATTTTAAATTTTTTATTAATAATATTGGCGTAATCATATTTTTAAATTATTTTTAGTTTTTTTATAATAAAAAGAAATTATAGCAAGAAGGTAAAAATAAAATGGTTTTACTTAAAAAAAGGTAACTTGCTTAAAAAAATTACTAAAGTAAAAATAAAAAGGTTAATTACTAAAGTAAGAAAAGGTCTTGGTTGCTTAAGTAAAAATAAAAAGTATTTATTAAAAAAAATTAAAGTAAAGGCAACAAAAAACATAACTTTTATTTTTTTGCTTTTAAAAGGGTTAAAAAAAAGCAAGCTTACTTAAAAAAAACATAATTATTAAAGTAAAAGTTAAATTGCCCGCAGGAATAAAAATAATAAAATAAAAAATATTAATTTTAAAAAAAGTAAACCTTAAACTTTAAAAAGGCAAAGCTTGCTAGTAAATTAAGAAAATAAAGGCAGTAATATAAAAAAGATTATATTAAAATAAGGTAATATAAAAAATTAAGAAAAATAATTAAAAAAGGTGACGTGACTAAATAGTAAAATAAAAATATAAATTACTAATAATAGTAAACTACTCCGGGTAAGTCCTATTATATTTTTTAACTAAACTTTTTAGCACCTTTAAGTTTTAATTTTAATAGCTACTAGTTATTTTTAGCTTTATAATTTATCTAGTATAATAAGTACTTTATTATTAGGGTTTATTTATATCTAGTGCGTATTATTTTTTACTAATGATTTTTTTAATTTTATACTAGTTTTTATTAATTAAAAAGCTTTTATTAATTATTATGCCTGGCTTTGCTGGCTATTAGTTAAAAAAGTCTTTTTTAAAATATTTAAGTATTTATACTAAGATAACATGGTGGATTTGCCATTTTTTTAGGAAGTTTAGAATATATATTAATTAACCTACTTAGTGTATAACATAAAAAAACCCGCGAATTATTAGCTTAGTTTTTTAATATTTATTTACTTATAGGGATGTTATAACCCTAATTAAAAATATAATAATATTTTATTATTAATAATAAAAAATATTACCTAATATTTTTAATTATAGTACTTTTTTATTTAAACTATAGTAAATAATAAGGCCTTATAAGTATTTTAGTATATAATAAAAAAGTAATTACCCAGGTATTTTAATAAGTTTTAGGCTTGGTAAATAAGTTAGCTATATAATAAATTATAAAAATTACAACTAGTTAAAATTTCTTTTAAGTTATTAAGGGCGGCCTATATTAAAAATAAAAGGTATTTTTATATAATTTATAGCTTAAGGTGTAATATTAGCTAGTAATAAAGTATAATTTTTATTATTTAAAATATTTTTTTTAACTAGCTATTTATTTACGGGTAGTATATTATATTATATAATTATTAACTACCTAGTACTTTAAACATCACGCGCTAAAAATCTAAAATAAATTTTAAATTTTAATTTAAAATAATTTTTTAGAAAATACCCTAATTACCTACTTATATAAACTAAATTAAAGCTATACCCTAGTCTTTAGCTTACTATTAAAATCAATCTAAAATTAGGCTAATTTATTTTAAAAACTTATTTACTAGGACTAGGATTTAATTATAAGCTTTATTTTTTATTAATAGGCTAATTATAAAGTCCATAATTAATATTTTTTAAAAAGTATTAAATATAGTAATAAAACTTAAAAATTTATAAAACTTATAATAAAAAATAATTAATAGCTTGCAGGGGCAGGATATAATATACTTTTATTATTTTATTATGCCTTTATATATTACTAGGCTATATAACTTTAATAAATAAGTTTTTAAGCCAGCGTGGCCTTGCTAATTATAAATAATTATATAAATATTTTTAAATAGTTCCTATGGGATTACTAACCAAAGTCCTTTATTATTTTTTTATAAATAAAAAAGTTTTTTAATAATTTAGTAAAAAATAAAATAAAAGGTATTATTTTTTACCCTAGTTAAAATATTAAAAACTACCACGCACTATGTATTATTTTTATATTTTTAGAAAAATTTTATATATAAAATCTAGATTAATATAAAACTTTAAATATTTTAGTTAAACTAAAGCAGCGTCCAAGAATAAATACTTTATTAAGCTATTTAAATTAAAATTATTTATAGTTAATTTTGCGCTATTTTTAAGTAATTTTAATAATATATTAGTAACTAGGTTTATTTTACCTATTTTATAATAAATAAGTAAATTAAATTACTATAAATATTACAAGGCATGAACCAGGTAAAAATTTAAACCTTTAGTAGCTTAAAATTAAAGTAATATCTTTTTTAATATCTTAGCTATTATAAAGTAATTAAAATAAATAATTACTGATAAAATTATAAAGCAAACTTTATTAAGTAACAAGTTTTTTTTATTATATAAACTATATAAAAAGTCTGAATTTTTATTAATTAATAATTATATTTTACTAGTATTAATCCCTAACTAAAAAATAAAATTAGCTTAATAATTAACCTTAGTAAAGGTTTAAAAAGGTCCATATATTTAAATTAGTTCTTAATATAATATATTATTATTTTATATTTATCCGCTGTGGCATTTAAATTAATATAAAAATATTTAAATAAATTATAATATATAAAAAATTTAAAATAGGTAGATTTAGCTTAAAACTTTTAATAAGCCTTAATTTTCAAAAATATTAGTTTAAAAATTCAGGTTTTTATTGCTTATTATTTTTAAGGGTGCCGTATCAATAAAAAAAATTTTAAAAGGCACACCTTCCGTTTCTATAAGGGTGTAATTATAAAGGTATATTAAGGTATATAATAATATAGGTACCTAGTTATATTAAAATATATTTTTAATTAATAAAAAACGTTAAAAAACTAAAAATATTATATAGTTATAATTTTTTTATTTATTATTAGGCCTAGCGCGTTTACATGCTATTTTAGTAGCTAAATACTTAAATAATTAAAAAAGCTCTTTTTTTAAATTTAAGCTAAGGTTTAGGTCTTATAGCTACTAAAAAGCCTGGCATAAATAAATTAAATACTTATTTAATATTTTTAAGGTAATAATAATATTATTAATATAGTATTAATAAAAAACTTAGAACTCCGCTAGCAAGAGATTTATTTACTATTAAATAAAGGTAATAAAATTAATATATTTTATAATAGTAATATTAAAATACTTTTAGTTTTAATAGCTAATTACTACTATGTGATAATAGTGATTTAAGTGTACTAGCTATTAATAAAAAATATACTTTTATATTAATAACTAAAATAAAGTGCTTGCCCTTTAGTATACTTAAAATTTTAATTTACTCTAATATAGGGTATAGGTTAGGTTTTAAAATAATATTTAAGTATCTAATATTTATTATAACGCGGGCTTGGCGTACTATTTTTTTTATTTTTTATTATATTTTTTTAAATAAAAAAAATAGGATAGGCGCTTAAAGTATATTTTTTTACCTATTTTATCTTGCTATTAATATAAAATTTATTAAATATTTTATTTATTAAGTTCTTGTCCTTTTATCCTAGGTAGTAAACTTTTAATTTTAATATTTATAACTTTTATTTATTAACTAGTAATATACTTATTTACTAGCTTTTTAAAATAGCTACTATATTACTATTTAAAAAGTTTTTTTTAAATATAATAATTTTTTATAAGGCAGTAAATTTTTTGTAACCTTTAGGTTTTTATAAATAAAAATACTATTTTTTAAAATAGCAATTTAAAAATTTTTAAATACCTTTAAAAATAAAAAATATAAAAATAGCTTAAAAGGCAGTAGCTTAGTAAGTAAGTAATTTTTTAAAAATTTATACTAAAGCTACTTATTTTTTTAAAAAATTAATAGCACGTGTTATAAAAGTTTAAATAATTAGATTAAATCTTACTAAATAAGTATTATTACTGCTAATTTATACTATTATTAAAAAATTTATATTAAAAAGGTATTTAAGTCTTGTTTAGTAACTAATAATAATTAGTTAAAATAAATAGTTCTTAATCTTAACCTATAAAAAAGTTAATAAGATAGGTAAATAATATATAACCTAGCCTATTACTTAATTTAAAAAAAGTTTTTATTAATAGGGAGCGGCTTTTTTACTATTACTAGTAAATAATTTTTATAATAAGGCTATAGTATTACTTGGCTAGTAAAGTATATTAATACTAAATAAATTTTATTAAGCTTTAACTAAATTTAAAAAAAAACTTAAAATTTTAATAAGTATAAACTTATTTTTTTAGGTTTAAAGGTTAATCCCACAGCCTTTAAAACCTAAAATATTATTACTTTATAAGTAACTTGGTTAGTAGGTTTTTAATAATATAAGCTATTATTAAGATTTTACTAGGTATTAACTAGCCGTTAACTTAGCCTAATAAGTAGGTATTAAAAATACTACTTTATTAACTTAGTGTAATAAACTAATACCTAATATTAATATATACTTTGCTAGTTTTAAAGTTAGGCCTAGATTTTATATAGCCTGGTAGTTAATTAAGGTTTTAATATATTTAATATTTAGGCAAACCTTATTTATTTTTACCTTTAAATTAATACCTAAAAAGACTATTAAATATCTTTATAATTAATATATATAATTATGTTTATTAGGCTTAACTAATATTATTAATTTTATAATAAGTAAAACTTTAGTATTTCCTAGCAGGGCAGCTAAATAATTTTATTTTTTATAAATTTTTAAGTAAATAAATAAAGTATTTTTAAAATTAAATTTTTTACTATATTTATAACATGTAGCTATAATAATATTTATTAGCAATGTAGCATGGCTTAGTTTGTATTAATATTTAAAAAGTTTAAGTTTTCTAAGTTTTTAATTTTAGTATATCCCCCGGGGTACTGGTCCTTAAATAGTTTTTTTTAAAATAAGTAGTTAATAAAGCCTTAGTTAGTTTTTTAAAATAAGTAGTTAATAAAGCTTTATAAGTAGCTAATAAAAAAGGTAAAATAAGGTTACTATAATAAATAAATAATAAAGTTAATAATAATTTAGTATAAAAAGTATGGGCGCTAAAATTTAAAACCTAGGTATAAAAAGCTTTAATATTTAAATTAATATAATATACTCGTAATTAAAAAGCAAAAGTAAACTAAGTTAAAAAAGTCTTATACTAGTTTTAAGGCTGCCTAATAGGTCCATGTTATTAATATTGATTATTATTTTTTTTAATTTTTAATTTTTTTTATTATTTTTATTATTTTTTACTAGATACTTATTTTTTAGTTTTCTAGGTAGCTTAATTATAAATAGAAGAAAAATGTATATTTTATAATTTTTAATAAATAAGCGGCCGAGAAATTATTTATAGTTATAATAATGAAATTTAGTAATTTAGCCGTGCCTGGTATACTTATATATATAGCTAGGGTTATATTTTTTAAAAACACCAGTTAACTTAATAAAAATTATAATAAGGTTTTTTTAAATTTTAGTTTATTTTTTTGCTTACTATCTCGGGCTTTAATAATATTTTTTTAAATATTAAATTTAAAGCTAAGGGCTTTTAAAAAGTCCGCTATAATTATATAATATATTAGCTTGCTAATTTTTAATATAGCATGCTATTAAGTTTACTTTATACTAGGGTTAGTTAATTAAATATATTACTAATATATATTAATCTTGCATTTTTTAGGAATTTATCTATAAATAAATAAGGGGTTTTTTAGCTTAAATATTTATAAAACTATAACTTATTTTTTAAGAATAAGTTATTACCTTAACTAGTTAAAATTTAAATTATTTAATAAGCTTAATAACCTATCCCTATTTTTAGGGGAAATTTTATAACTTTTGTTTATCCGCATGGGATAGCCTAATAGTATATTATTTTAAAATAATATTTTTAAATAACTATAAATATTAATTTTAACTACTACCTTTTTTAAGAATTATAATATTAAGAATGTGGTTTATAAAGGTATATATATTTTTATAAAATATTTTTAATCCGCGCTTTTTTATTAGTAAACTACTATTATTAATTTTATTAGGCTAGAAATAGCCCACATTTTTTATTTTTTAATAATATTTTTTTCAAAGCTACTTTAATAAAAAAAGTTTTTTTTTTAATATGGGACTAGCCTTGGCCTATTAATAAATAAAATAAATTTATCTTTTTTATATTTGCGTTCTTTTTTTATATTTTTTTAATTTTAGTAAAAAGGGTCTAGTGGCTCCGGTTTTTATCTCTAAGGCTTTTATAAATATACCTTTAATTTTTAAAATGGAGTTCTAGCTATTTAACTAGGCTAGGAACTTTATAAGCATTTTTAAGGTTTTATTTATAGGCGTTTTTTAGTTTTTATATTTTATTATTTTAATTATTTCTCTGGAAATTCTTAAAGTTTTTTTTAGTTTAGTTTTAAAAGCAGCTTGCCTATTATGAATAATTTTTAAATAGCTATTTAATTTTTATTATAAAATTAATTTAAAGTTTATAGCTATTAAATTATTTATTTATTAAAAACCTAAATTAAAGGGTTAGTAATTTATTTATTATAAGCTTGAATTAAAAGGTTACTAATTTACTTATTATAAGCTAGGATTAAAAGGCTATTAAAAATTTAAATTTATACAGGAATTTATACTATAAATTTAAGGACTAGTATTAATATTAATATTAATATTAATTATATTATCCCGTTTTTTATAATAAGCAAGACTAAAAAACGCCTAGGTTTTATAATTAATTTTAGTACCGCTTGTTTTAAACAACACTAGAAACAATAGCTTGTAATTAATTAAGTTTATTAACTTATTAGTTTATAAGCTACTAAAGTATGTAGCTATTACCTAGTTATCATAGTTAAAAATATAAATAAACCCGTAGGCGGAGGGGCGGTAGCTAATAATATAAATAAATTTTAAAACAATTTTAAAAATAAAGAGATATTTATAATAAAAAAATTAAATATATATGTTTGCTATTAAATAACTAGCTAGTATTAATACTAAGTAATTATAAAATTACTAAGTTATAATTTTTATTTATAAAGGTTTACTCCTGCCTATTTAATAATTTTAAACCAGCGGTTAATTTTAAAGTAATAATATTATTAATATATATTAGTAAGCTTGCCCGCGTCCTACCTAAAAATTATTTTAGCTTAAATAAGGTTAGCTTTATAAGCATGGCATAATTAATTTTTTAGGCTTTTTATTTATTAATTTAAGTATTTTTTTATTTTTAGCTAAGTAATAATAGGTTTTTTATAGCTTAGTAAAGTATTAATTAATTAATATTTTATGCTAGGGGGTAGGTATATTATATAAAAGTTAAAATAGCTATATAATATATTATAAAGTTAATAAAAAAATAGTTTCTTGGTTAAATTTTGTTGTAAATTATTATTTTATTTATTAAAAAACCTTTAGTTAACAAGTTAATATTACCAGGGAGTTATCTTAATTTATTTAGGTTTTTTTATACTAGTTTAAGTTTATAGTTTATTAGTAAAAAGATAAACCTTGGGTTATTATGTTAAGTAAAGGGAAAAAGTTTATATAAAGATTAGTTAAAAATTAAAAAAGTAAGTTTAAGCTTAAATTTACTAGCTAGTTAAAAAGGGTTTAAAAAAAGTTTATTAACTAACTATTAAATATAAATAACTTTTAAGAGCTTAGGAGTCTGGTTAATTATTTAGCTTAAGAAAAAAATAACTAAATAAATAAGTAAATAATAAAGCAAATATATAAAAATAAAGATTTAAAAAAGTACTACTAGGCTCTTAAACACTAAAAATTACTTGGTTAATAATTTTAGCCTAATTTTAACTAAAGTGCCTAATTAAGTTATTAAGTTATTTACTTACCTAGTTATGTTAAAGAACATGCTATTATTATTATTTTTAGCAATAATTTAAAGAAGTATAATAAATTAATAAATTATCTTAAGGTAGGCTAACTACGTTAGAGTAATAATAGGATTAAAGGCGGTGGTTAATAGTAATATAGCGAGATGTGTTATTAACACCCGGTAGCTAGTAATATTATTAAAAATATTTAATATAGCTATAGTTTAAGTATTTACCTAAGTATAACTTTTTTATAAATAAGTTATTACTTAAACTACTAGGCTATTTTATACTGGTATTTATTTTTATACCTTTTTTAAAGGTAAATAATACTTTAACTTTTATTATTAATAACCTAGTATAAGTTCAGTTTAGGAACTTTTTTTTATAATAGTTTTTTTTATTTAGGTATATTATTTTTAATAATAGTTAAATATAATATATAGTTCTTATAATATTTTAGTTCTTAATATTTATAAATAAAAAACTTTTTATATATATTTTTTCAGGATTTTTTAATATAACTATTTTTTATACTAGTTATTTTTATATTTATAAGGTAAATATTTCTTAATTTAATCTAGTAATTACATAAATTACTTAATAATTTATTATAATTATTATTTTGCGTTGCCCTATTTGATAAGAAAATTATTAATAA
Source organism: Aspergillus mulundensis (assembly GCF_003369625.1). Lineage (NCBI taxonomy): Eukaryota > Fungi > Ascomycota > Eurotiomycetes > Eurotiales > Aspergillaceae > Aspergillus > Aspergillus mulundensis. Next base: position 74,086 of record NW_020797891.1, on the reverse strand, counting down.
ACATTATTTTATTATTAATTATTTTAAGTAGTATATTAAGAAATTCCTTTTAGGTAAATATAAATTTTACTTTATAAATATTAAACTATTTATATTAGCGGTTTTTTGTTAAGAATTTAACAAATTAAAATATTTTATAATTATTATTAAAATAGTAGGTTAAAAAGGGTTTAAAATATGTTTTTATATTTAATTTTTAATTATTAATTTTCTTAATATTATTTACCTAGTATAATTTTATAAATAATAAAATTTTTTTAAAAAAATTAAGTCGTGCAGCTACCACTGTAACTAGCTTTTTGATAATTTTTTTAAAAATTATAAGGGTATTAAAGTTTATTTAATAAGATATTATTAATTACTTAATAAATTAATTAAGGGTATTATATATTTATTAATTAGCTTTAGTTATTATAACTTATTAGCGGGCCTTTTTAATTTAGGCATAAATTTATTAATATTTTTTATAATATTCTTGTTTTTATAAAAAAAATTTACTAAAATTATATTTAGTACTACCTGTAATTTTTTAATAATTTTTTTATTATTTTTATTTTCCTACCCTTAAGCAGGCACTTTATATTTTAATTTTTTTATAAAATTTAGGATTTAATAGCAGGAATACCCTTTGGATTTTGTAGTTAAAAATTTATAAATTTTTTTAAGTATATTAATTAATTATGAAGTTAAAAATTATAATTACTTTTTTAAAGTATTATTTACTAGCCCTTAAAATCAAGTTTATTACCTAGCTATTATATCTAATAGGTTTTTTTTTTAAAAAAAAGTAATTAAAATTATAAAACATGTTTATATATTATATTAAGATTAAAAATATAAATTACCATAATAAAAAAGTGTTATATATTTATAGTAAAAATTAATTACTAATTTTTTAAGTTAAAGTTTTAAGTTACACTTAATATTTTATATATTATATAATTAACTGCCACATTGGCGCGTGGTTAGATTAATACTAAAGCTTTTTTATTAAGCAGCCTTAGGCCGCTGGATTATATTATTATAATATTACGCAGTTGTAATACCATAGCAGTAATAACATTTTTGCCCTTATTAAGTAGTTAATAATTATAAGTAAAAGCTTTATTAAAATTTACTTATCTTTTAAATACTTGTTAAGTTAAAGTAGTAGCTTGCTTTGTTATTACTTAATTTTTTAACTTAATAGCTTAAATTATAATATTAAAGCTACCATGTTATTTTATAAATTTACTAAGTTATTAATATTAGGTATTATATAAAAAAACTTATATAAATATTTTATTAATTTACTTGGCAAGCTAGGGTTGGGCCTTAATATAAATAAATATTATACTTATTAATAAATAAAAATATAATATTTCCAAGTACCTTAAAAAAGCATGTTTTTTTAATTTTTAGTACACGTATGTAATTTATAAATATTATTTTTAATAAGATTTTATAATTAATATAATTTATTATTTTTTAAAAAATAATACCTTATTACTAGAGTAATATTATAAACTATTAATATAAAAATTTTATAATATAAACCTCGCGCTTTTTAAGGCATGTAAAAGCTTAATTAAGGTTTTAATAAATAAAAAAAGCTTTTAAAGGCTTTAATAAGTTATAAGGCTTTATTAATATAATAATATATTAGCTTTTACTATTATTAACTAAGCTAAAAAAAGCACTTACTTAAAAAAAGTAGTAAGAAAATTATTTTTTATTTTATTATTTTTTTATATTAGAGATTGCTACCGCGGCATGGAAGAAGGGTAAGGCTATTAGTGCCCTATTTTTTAATATTTCTAGCGCCTTTAATAATGTTTTTTACACCCGCCTTTTTTATAATATATATAAATAACAAGTGCCCAAGGGGATGGTCCGCTGGTTAGGAAGCTTTCTGGGGGACTAGTATACTATACTAGCACTTTTAGGCTTTAAGTAACCTAAAGCTTTTATTACCACAGGCATTTTTTAAGGCTTTCCCCTCTTACTAATTTTTTACCTTTTTTATAACGCTAACTTAATAGGGGAGGAGCTTATTAATACATGCCTAGTGCCCCTAAATAGCACGCCCCAGCGCTTTTATATTAGTAACTTAACCTTTTTAAGTAGGACGCCCTAATACCTATTTTTTAATATTCTTGTCCTGCTATTACCATCCTCCCCAGCGCTAACACTTTACCTACTAATATTATTAGTAACCTCCGTGTTTAGCGCTAATAATACCCTAAACACCTTTTTATATAAGCCCTTTAAGCCTAGCACCGCGCTGCCTAGCCTATTTATATTTTTAAAACTAAAGGTATTTTTAAATTCCCTAGGTATTATAGTTATTACCTAGCTAGGCTATATTAATAATACCATAATTATTATTATTAGTAACTTAGTAGATACTAATTACTAAGCCTTATTAATTATTTTTAATACTAGGTGCTGCTAGTAGGTAGCTACCCACGCCTTTATGTTTACCTCTAAGAAATTTGCTTTTTTTTACCTTTATAATCCCTTTATTTACTAGGCAACTTTTTAGCGCTAAAAGTGCCCGGGCCTAGGGCCTTTACTAGCCCTAGGTAATATATTAATCTTGCCTATAAATACTACTAAACTATTAGGTATATACCTAGACTAATATCTTATGTTTAGCCCCTACCTTAACTATATTAATTATTATTACACCCGTGGTTTTCAGGCTTTTTTAGCCCTAGAAGGCTCCCGCTAGGGGCCTTTTTTTATAATAAATGCCTAATTTACCGTGCCTGTATTACCTTAGTTACTACCTACGCTGCTTTTGTTTGGTATGTCCCCTGTACCCGGGGACGGTTAGCCCTTTATAACACCTAGGTATAAAAGCTTACTGCTGTCTAGCGTGCCGCGGGGTACTTAATACTAGGCTACTTTTATACTACCAGCGCCGCCGTTGTTAACACTAAACTATACCTAACGCCGGTGCTAATAGCGCTATAACTTGCCTGGCTTAGCGCCCTTACTAGGGTTGCTTCCCTCCCGGGATACGCTAGAGTTACCGCCTAAAAAATATCTTACTAAAGCCTAAGATTTTTATTAAAGATAGTTAAGAAGAAGCTGGTGCTCTAAACTAGTATTAACACTAGAAAGATTAAAATAAAGTAGCTATTTATAACTTTCCCGTGGTAAAAACCGCCCCTAGTTATTATTAAAGCCCGCAAAGACCTTGCTATTATTACCCATGAGATTTATTATTTAGCGTATACTAACACCCCAAAAATATACACTAATAGGTTAGGTATTAATAGGCAAGTTAGGGCGGTTGTGGTGTCCCTGGAGCCTAGGCGTGAAGCCTTAGTATATATAAGCACTAAGAATATTAATATGGTTCCCGTGGTGAAGCTTGCAAGGATTATATTAGTATTTTAACTTGCCCGGGATAACCCCCACTTTTATAAAATAATTAAGATTTATACTAATAACCAAGGAGCCCTAAGGACTGTTGCCTAGCCATGCTAGGCCTTGGGTAGTACCTTATTAGGGAGATTATTACCCTGCTTAAAAACCGCTACTAATAGGGATGAAATACTAGGTTTTACTAGATCCCCGCACACATGAACGTCCCGGGAAATAAGTATGCTAATAATACTATTAAACAAGCTATTAAATGGCGCCCCAGGGGCGCTTAAGGCCCCCTAGCACTATTACTTAATATTATTTTTTTTTACCCCCTTTAATCCGCCGTGAACTAACGCCTAAAAAATAATACTAAATAGTAGTAGCGGGAGGCCTGGAAGTAATCTACTACTAAAGTAACCCTCCGGGAGCTCCAGGCATTTTTAAAGAAGTTCTTACTTAGGCTGTACCTACGCCTAACACCTACTAAACGCAGCGTCTTATCCTAGATCCGCACCGGTAAATTAAGCCTTAGGGCATATATTTATTATATTAGCCACGTTAAACCTAACCACTGCCCGTGGTGCTGCAACGCCCCCGAGATAGTAAATCATGTTTTTTATACCTGCCCTAAGCATGCCGCCCTGTAATATTAATCTTGGGAGGGGCCACCCCTAAGCCTTAGGGTCCCCTTTAACTTGCCTAAGGATGCCCGGAAGGCCGCCTAGTTCTTGATTGCTTTAGGGCGCCTTACGTTCCTAACTAGTAAAGTCGCCCCCTAAGAAAACCCTAAGTCTAGCCCCGAGCCAGAGCCCATGCCTGAGCCCGGGCAACTGGCATTCCCTAAGCCCCCGGGCGTGCTGGGGAACTCCCTGCCCCGGGCACGCCCCAGGGCGGCTGTCTTCTGGCCTAACAGCCCTGGATAATTCCCCAAACGGCCCCCTAAATAAACCCCGTGATTTAGTAACCTTAGCAACCTTTTCCTGGTAGTTAGTCCCTGTGTTGGCCTTTTTTTAATAATGGTAAAGCCCGGAGCAAAAAAAGCCTAAAAGGGTGCCTAGGTAGTGCGGGGGGGATAGTAAGGCGTTGCAAGCCACCGTGTTTCCCACCCAGGTCTTGTTTCTTTATATTATGTTTTGCGCCTGCGGTCCCCGGAGAGCCTAACTCCCCATCCCTAGAGTTGCCAAAACTTAGGGATAGTGGCCCCCAGGAGCACGCTAACCCAGCGGTGCTTGGGCACGCCGTGTGACTATTTTCCTAGTGTGAGCTGTCAAGTTGCTGGATGACGGGGAGCCGGTTGGGAGCCAATAAGATGCTTGCTATATAATATTAAAGCTAGGCAGTGGTATAAAGGTGCGTTTTAGTGTATAATTTAAAATTTTATTTAAAGGTAAAAAAAAAGGAGCAAGTGGCTCCGGATCTTCCTTAAAAGTAAAAAAAAATAAGTAATACCACGTTAGTGGGCTCCTGCGTGGCGGATTTTATAAGGTAAAATATAAAAAATATAAAAAATGTTAACTATCATCTTAAGCGCGTTTTTAAATAACCCAGCAGTCTTTCCAGCGTATTAACTAGTAATACTATAAATATAAACTAAAGGTATTTAGGGTCTTTTATAATTCTATATTATCCACATAGGCGCAAGAATTTTTTAACAGCTAAATGCAGGACACTTTAATCTATATTTTAGTCTAGCGGGAACTAGTGTAATTATGTTAAAAAAAAGGTTCTTCCTTTTACTTTATATACCATGCTAATTAAACCGTTTCAGCGTTAAGGTTATAAACAAAGTTAGATTCTAAAATACAGTAAAACCAAGCTATTTAATATATTAGCTTAGTAGTTTAAAAAAACAAGAAATAAAATAACATTAGTTTAAGAAAGCTTCTTAATAAATATCAAGATCAGTAAAACGCGTAAATAAAGGACATGTTCTATAAAGCGGGGTAGGGAAGTTATATTAAAAAACATTAACTATTAATATTTACCGCGGCTGTTGGTTTTTTAACTCCTGGAATTTTCTAGTAATTAAGTAAAGTTAACTAGGAGGCTCCTAGTATTATATTAAAACATACTATCATTTGTTATCCCAGAGGGGGGCAAATATAATAAGATAGAAAGTTAATCCCATTAGTACTATCTCGGGTGCCTTAGAAATAGATACATGGCTGACTTAGGCTTGACTAAGCAGGCAGGAAGACAAGCGTGTAGATACATGCTAAGAGGAACAACATGACAAATACTGATTCTTTAATATTAATTTTCTAATACTAATTTTCTAATACTAATTTTCTAATACTAATTCTTTAATATTAATTCTTTTAGTATTAAATATTCAGTACTAAATTATTAGTATTAATTATTTATTACTAAATACCTAGTATTAAAATTTTAGTACTAATTTCCTAGTACCAATTTTTAATAGTAAAATTGTAATACTTATTTGCTAGTATTAATTTCCTACTATTAATTTGCTAGTATTAATTACCTAGTACTAAATTCCTAGTACTAGTGTGGAGGGGCAGTACTAGAGCATGGGTGCTGAAGGAGCCAAACGGTGGCGGTAACCTAGGACTGGACGGTACGTAGTACAGGCAGGAATAACAGTAGGAAAGAGAACGTATGTATTGGGGTGAATAATGGACTAGGTACAGGAGGCAGGTAGTGAGGCTATAAGTATTACAGGAATTGATGTTGGGGTGCAACCCCACTACGCTAGCTTTTGAATACTAATTTACAAGTATTAAATTCTTAGTATTAATAACCTAGTACTAAAATTTTAGTACTAAATGTCAGTATTAATATTTCAACATTAATTCTCTAGTAACCTAGTATTAATCTCTTAATATCAATTTTTAGTACTAATTTTGTCAATACTAATTTTTCAATACTAAGTTTTATGTACTAACACAAGAACATATATATATATATATATATATATATATATGATAATAATAATAATCTTTTTACTAATTTAATATATTATTCAAGTATATATTAAATTTTCAAGATATTTTTAACTTGATTTTTAATTAATTCTAGAAAATACATTATTCTTTATATATATTTAAAATGGTTACTATTACACTTAGTATGAAAATCAAGAGTGTTATCATGACCATTGTAGTATGGTAAATATTAGCTAATATATACTGGGAGTGTCTTGAAAACACCCCCTCCGCCCATATTATTATGCTTTTAGCTTTTTTATTTCCATGACGAATAAGACCGCGGCTGTCCCCTAAGGAAATACTGTATAAATACTGCATTTATGGCCCTTAGGTCACAGATTAATAATTTTAACCTAGTAGTCAAGATATACTTATTTTGTAGCTAATAAAAGTAATTGGCTGGGCTACTTAATTGCAGGCCTTTGCTTATAAAAATATACAATCTTTTACCCTAGTTATCTAGGTCTTGAGTTAAATTATGAATTGACAAGTGAAAGTGCAACCCTCACATGGGCACCAAGTAAAATACTAAGTTTACGGAGTTTAGCATAAGTCATGGGGCGTTAAAGAGATTGCAATTTGATAGTCTTTTTTCTACTTGATAAATAAACCGTTTTGATTTATTTTTTTGTCACAATAACAACGGACTCACGTTATTGTGCTCTTTCCTAAAACCCCTAATGGGGAAACACGTATAATACTAAGCTTATTCTATAAGGGCGCCCTAGCACCCAGATGTTCTCTACTAACAATGATAAGGCTTGGCAAAGTATATTCGACTAATGAGAATGAAGTATTCAGAACCTCGATGAATTCGACCGAAAGGATTGCTTGGAGAACTAGATACACCATGGCCTTTGGCCTCTTTATATAGACCTCGCCCGGAGGCCTGAGGCCTCCAAGCAATCCCCCGAGCTAACCCTATCTAGGAAGTAGGTGGTATTCGGATATCTTGCATCCCCGCCCCCTACAGCCACTTCCTAGCTATTAGGGCAATCCGGTGCGAGGCGCGCCTCCAGTTCGCCGCCTGAACAGCGCCTAGAACCCGAGGTCCCCGGTCAGAGCCGACGCCATATCAAGTCTTATATAGCGATTCGTGGTGGTGAGGTTTGCCAAGCTGAATGGGTGCCTGAGGCATCCCGCACGGGTGACGTCAACGCTTCGCGGTGGCGTGACCTGGGTGCCTCAGGCATCGCTTGATGGCGTGACCCGGATCAATGTCGGCCCTGACACATTCAGTGTATGCCATGGGGTGTTGAAGAAAATTGCAATTTAACGCTCTCCTTTCTCCTTAATAAACAAAGCTAGTTCTTTCCAAGGTTTATTTATTCTGTCAGAAACATGGCGGATTCACTTCCTTGTCTTCTTTTGCTAAACGTACCATGGGAACCCCGTTGCATTGGAAAGATTTGTGAAAGGTCTTTGTACCTGACATGAAGGGTGAGGGCAGCAGATAACCCCTGATTCTTTTGCTCCTCTTTGATACACTCCTCTTGTTCTTTGTCCTTTGTTAGGTAATGTTTTTGTTTAAATGTTTGCAATTAAAGACCTGTTCCAAACTCGAGGGATTAAACCACCTATAATAATAACATAGTATAAAGTAGCATGGTTTGCCTACCCAGATCAGAATATTATCTAATCTTGTCTATATTCTCACCTGATCATATTTAGTCTATCGCAACTACTTAAAATGTCTGTTTGGAACATTGCTTATTCCACTCCAGCGGTGTGTAACATCCCTGAAGGTGTCCTTGTCACCAGCGAACTTCGCGACCTTGCTGCTTTTGTTAGAAACTCCCACCATACCTTAGGGATTGGCTTCTTAGCCCTAGATATAAATAATGGTAGCTAAGTTAAGGGGCAGCAAAAAATCCTTCTTTGGGCTGCTAAGAGGAACCGCCCTAAGGTTATTAAGTATATTATTAAGGACATCCTTTTAATAATTAAGCAAGATGCAGGCTTTTACAATATTATTTTTTTTATAACCGCGCGCAGTGGCTGCTATAAAATTATAATTATAATGCTAAATAATAGGGCCAAGGCATTTATTAACCAGGCTTTAATTAAGGCAACCTTTATAAATAAAGCAAAGGTTATAAAGCTCCTAATCTCTTAGGGGGCTAAGATTAAGAAATTCCCCAACTATTTATAAAAAGGGCAGCCTATTTATTTTAGTAAAAACAATATCCTGCACTGGGCCGCGGTGGAAGGCGCGGTAAATATGGTTAAGTTCCTTCTCTCCTTGCACTTTAGCATGGACGGTATTAATAGCACGCTGCTAAAAGCTATTTGCGGGCTTCACTCCCGCACGGTAGCTGTTCTTTTTAAGCACCGTGCTTTTATAATAGACCCTATTATTCTTATTAAACCTTTATGCGTTGCAGCCGAAAACAGGGATATTAATATTATAAAATAGCTTTTTAATACGGGCGCCTTTATTAATAGGACCGGAAAATTTAATCCACTTTACAAGGCTATATTGTCGGGCTACTTTAATAAGTATTTAAGTAGGGACTTTATTATCCCCATTCCACGGGGCCTATAAACGCACTACCACCCTAATGTAGTTTGCCTTTTACTTAACCATGGTACTAACACTAGCTTTGTTATTAAGAAAGATAAAAGCTGCTTGCTGCACGTTGTAGCTGCAAAAGGGGATGTTAAAATAGTTTGCTTGTTGCTTACTTATAAATACAAAGTTAACCAAGCTAATAAGCTGGACGTAACACTAATAGCCTATATAACTAAGTTCCCTGAGATTATCAAGCTCCTTCTGGACGCTGGGGCTACCGCAACAGGTTTTAAGCCTTGTACCACTAATCCAGGGACAAATTACGCGCTTGCTATGGCTGTTAAGTTTAATTATAAGGCCGCCGCGGAGATGCTGATTGCCCGTTATCCAGAGGCTATAAACCATACTAACCAGCTAAAAATAATATTACTAGCAGCTACGGCTCGAGCGCATCGCAAGGACCTTGTGGAGTTATTAATTAAAGCTAGTGCTAACCTAAATAAGCCAGATATAATTAGTAAAACGCCACTTGGCCATGCACTTTTTTAAAAGAATGCTCCCAACAAGGTTGCTTTTATGCTGCGTAGGACCGGTGCTAAGCTGGGTAAGCCTAAATATAAGTATCCTTTTTACAACATGGCGTGCTGGGACGATATTAAGTCAAAGCATTTTGAACCAAGCACCTGAAGTCATTTATAACTTTGGACGTTACGGTGGTATCCCTGTTCTGTATTTGCTCTTTATGGTCTTGCATCTGGTGCTAACAGTTTGCTTTTTTTATTGTTTCTGTTTATAGTTCGCACAAAATAATAATACTTCAATTGCTTTTTTTTAAATATTTCTGTTGGAGTGTAGTATACTGCTCGCCCTACTATAGCCCTTGCCTACTAACTTAGCTATACTAGGTATAGCCTTATATTATAGGCTAGCTATATAAAATTTTGAAGTATTTATTTTAAAAAATTCTATACCCTTAGTAGCTGTGGTATGAAAAATATCATATTTGTTTAAATATAATTACTTCTTTACTTACTAGCATTTTTAAATTAAATTTCATTGAATAATTATCAAATTAAAATTGATTTTAAATAATATTAAAACGTCCTAGCTGCCTAGTAGAAATTTTGAATTTTTTTTTTCATATACTCTGTTACTCTTATATATTTAAAGGGACTTAAATTTTGCCTTTACCTTTACCAATATCTGCTAAGTTTCAAATGTTGGGCAAAGTATTATTAGTTATTAACTTAAAAATATACCTTTCCCAACACAAGCCGCCTAACATAATACATGTATTAAATCTTTTAGTATAAAACTATATATAGGTTTTTTATATATTGATTTTATTACAATAAGGTTTTTTTGAATTTTAAAAATAACAGTAACTAGGTAGAAACCCTCTTTGAGACCTCTCCGACCTACACTTTCCGCACGAGACGGGGAGGGGTCCTCAGGGCTCCCTAGCGGTGCCTCCCCTAGGCTTGGTGGTCCCTAAGAGTGGTCCCTAGCGGTGCCCCCCTAGGCTTGGTGGTCCCTAAGAGTGGTCCCTAGCGGTGCTCCCTAGCGGCGCCGCTCTAGGCTTGGTGCTCCCTAGCAGTGCTCCCTAGCGGTGCCGCCCTAGGCATGGTGGTCCCTAGCAGTGGTCCCTAAGGGTGGTCCCTAGCGGTGCCGCTCTAGGCATGGTGGTCCCTAACCGCGGTCCCTAGCGGTGCCGCTCCCGGCTTGGTGGTCCCTAATAGCGGTCCCTAGCGATGATCGCTTCGGGCTGGTGGTCCCTAACAGTGGTCCCTAGCAGTGGTCCCTAGCAGTGGTCCCTAGCAGTGCCGCCCCAGGCTTGGTGGTCCCTAAGAGTGCTCCCTAGCGGTGCCGCTCTAGGCATGGTGGTCCCTAGCAGTGGTCCCTAGCGGTCCCTAGTAGTGGTCCCTAGCAGTGCTCCCTAGCGGTGCCGCCCCGGGCATGGCGGTCCCTAAGCGTGGTCCCTAGCGGTGCCGCTCTAGGCATGGTGGTCCCTAGCGGTGGTCCCTAGCAGTGCTCCCTA
>NW_020797891.1:60419-62295 GCF_003369625.1 Aspergillus mulundensis | reverse complement strand
GGTCCCTAGCGGTGGTCCCTAGCAGTGCTCCCTAGCGGTGCCGCCCTAGGCATGGTGGTCCCTAAGAGTGATCCCTAGCGGTGACCGCTCCCGGCTTGGTGGTCCCTAATAGCGGTCCCTAGCGATGATCGCTGCGGGCTGGTGGTCCCTAACAGTGGTCCCTAGCAGTGGTCCCTAGCGGTGCCGCTCTAGGCATGGTGGTCCCTAGCCGTGGTCCCTAGCAGTGCTCCCTAGCGGTGGCGCCCTAGGCATGGTGGTCCCTAAGAGTGCTCCCTAGCGGTGCCGCTCTAGGCATGGTGGTCCCTAGCCGTGGTCCCTAGCAGTGCTCCCTAGCGGTGCCGCTCTAGGCATGGGGGTCCCTAACAGCGGTCCCTAGCGGTGCCGCCCCTAGGCTTGGTGGTCCCTAAGAGTGGTCCCTAGCGGTGGTCCCTAGCGGTGCCGCTCTAGGCTTGGTGGTCCCTAGCGGTGCTCCCTAGCGGTGACCGCTCCGGGCTTGGTGGTCCCTAAGAGTGGTCCCTAGCGGTGGTCCCTAGCGGTGCCGCTCTAGGCTTGGCGGTCCCTAGCGGTGCTCCCTAGCGGTGACCGCTCCGGGCTTGGTGGTCCCTAGCAGTGATCCCTAGCGGTGCCGCCCTAGGCATGGTGGTCCCTAGCAGTGGTCCCTAGCGGTGCCGCCCTAGGCATGGTGGTCCCTAACAGCGGTCCCTAGCGGTGCCGCCCCTAGGCTTGGTGGTCCCTAAGAGTGGTCCCTAGCGGTGACCGCTCCGGGCATGGTGGTCCCTAACAGCGGCCCCTAGCGGTGCCGCCCCGGGCTTGGTGGTCCCTAGCGGTGGTCCCTAAGCGTGCTCCCTAGCGGTGCCGCACCCGGCTTGGTGGTCCCTAGCGGTGGTCCCTAAGCGTGCTCCCTAGCGGTGCCACCCCAGGCTTCATGGTCCCTAGCGGTGCCCCCTAGCGGTGACCGCTCCGGGCTTGGTGGTCCCTAAGAGTGCTCCCTAGCGGTGCCGCTCTAGGCATGGTGGTCCCTAGCGGTGGTCCCTAGCGGTCCCTAGTAGTGGTGCCTAGCGGCGGTCGCTCCGGGCTGCTGGTCCCTAACAGCGGTCCCTAGTGGTGGTCGCTCCGGGCTCGTGGTCCCTAACAGCGGTCCCTAGTAGCCGTCCCTAGCGATGATCGCTTCGGGCTGGTGGTCCCTCACCGCGGTCCCTAATTGTGGTCCCTGATTGTGATCCCTAGCGCTGGTCGCTCCGGGCTGGTGGTCCCCAAACGTGATCCCCAGCGGTGGCCGCTCCGGGCTTGGTGCTCCCTAAGAGTGGTCCCTAGCCGTGGCCGCTCCGGGCTTGATGGTCCCTAAGAATGGTCCCTAGCGCTAGTCGCTCCGGGCTTGATGGTCCCTAGCGGTGCTCCCTGGCGGTGCCGCTCTAGGCTTGGTGCTCCCTAGCAGTGCTCCCTAGCGGTGCCGCCCTAGGCATGGTGGTCCCTAGCAGTGGTCCCTAAGGGTGGTCCCTAGCGGTGCCGCTCTAGGCATGGTGGTCCCTAACCGCGGTCCCTAGCGGTGCCGCTCCCGGCTTGGTGGTCCCTAATAGCGGTCCCTAGCGATGATCGCTTCGGGCTGGTGGTCCCTAACAGTGGTCCCTAGCAGTGGTCCCTAGCAGTGGTCCCTAGCAGTGCCGCCCCAGGCTTGGTGGTCCCTAAGAGTGCTCCCTAGCGGTGCCGCTCTAGGCATGGTGGTCCCTAGCAGTGGTCCCTAGCGGTCCCTAGTAGTGGTCCCTAGCAGTGCTCCCTAGCGGTGCCGCCCCGGGCATGGCGGTCCCTAAGCGTGGTCCCTAGCGGTGCCGCTCTAGGCATGGTGGTCCCTAGCGGTGGTCCCTAGCAGTGCTCCCTA
>NW_020797891.1:51302-51711 GCF_003369625.1 Aspergillus mulundensis | reverse complement strand
ACCGCTCCGGGCTTGGTGGTCCCTAAGAGTGCTCCCTAGCGGGGACCGCTCCGGCCTTGGTGGTCCCTAGCCGCGCTCCCTAGCGGTGCCTCCCCAGGCTTGGTGGTCCCTAAGAGGGGTCCCTCGCGGCGCTCCCTAGCGGTGCCGCTCCGGGCTTGGTGGTCCCTAGGAATGGTCCCTAGCGGTAGTCGCTCCGGGCTTGATGATCCCTAGCAGTGGTCCCTAGCGGTGCTCCCTAGCGGCGCCGCTCTAGGCATGGTGGTCCCTAAGAGTGGTCCCTATCGGTGCCTCCCTAGGCTTGGTGGTCCCCAAGGGTGGTCCCCAGCGGTGGTCGCTCCGCGCTTGGTGGTCCCCAGCAGTCACAATGCCCCCCAAGTCCCGCGAAATGAACAACTGGCTAGCCTAACTA
>NW_020797891.1:33275-49239 GCF_003369625.1 Aspergillus mulundensis | reverse complement strand
TTAAGGTACTTATTATATTAGTAAATATAAGTTATAGCCCTTATTTACTTATAAATATATTAGTTAATATATTTAATATTTATACTAGGTAATAATAATAATAATAAAAAAGGTTAAAAAGGCTAAAAATGTTATAAAGAAAATATAAATCAAAATAATATTACTTAACCTAAAGGTGGTGCGGGTTTACAGTGTAATTATATTAGTAGCTAATTATTAATTAATTAAATTTTAAAAATTTTAATTATAAACTTTTAAAATTAGAGACTGTAAACTAATTAGGTAAATATAAATAAATTTTTTTTAAATTTAAAAGGTAAATAAAGTTAATAATTAAATTTAATTTGCAAAAGTTTTAAAGCAATTATAATATAAATTAGGGTGTAAAATAGTTATAAAATTATTAAGTTAGGTATAGGATTAAAATTTAATAAGATAAAATTATTAATAATAGCAGAAAGTTATATAAATACTTATAGTAATAGGTATTTTAAATTAAATAAAATATAAACTACTTATTATAAGGGTGGATACGCATGGATTTTTTTTAAATTTAAATAGTAAATAAAGTTAATAATTAAATTTAATTTAGGAAAGTTTTAAAGTAATTACCACATAAATTAGGAAGTAAAATAGTTGTAAAGTTATTAGGTTAGGCATGGGATTAAAATTTAATAAGGTAAAATTACTAACTATATTATATAGCTAGACCCCCCCCCCTTTAGCGCCAAAATTTAAAACCCTAGGGGGGGGGTCCAAAAAATTTTTAAATCCCCCCCTAACTTTTTTATTATTAGGCTAAATCTAGTAATTTTTTTTTATTATATAAGGAATTTAGTTAAATTTAATATTTTTTAAAAAAATTAAAAAATATTAATATTTAGCTTAGCTAATATTATTTAAAGTTTTAATAAGAATTTTTATTGGGGTAAGCCTTGGCGCACTAAAAGCGGGAAAATTATACCCTTTTAGGCCACCACCAGACACCCTAGGTTACTTAGGTAATTATAAACACCTAAGGCACCTAAGGCACCTAATTTTATTCTAAATATTTTTAATTTTTAAAAAGGTACAAGTTAGGAAAATTTAGGGTTAATTTAAATTAATTTTTATTATTTAAATATTAAATAAAACTCACTTATAATAGGCTTATTAAATAGGGAATTTTATTTTATATCTAGTTTTCTTTAAAATAAAAAAGTTATCTTAAAAACTTAGAGTTTTATTAGGTTTTAAAGTTTTAATAAACTTTTTTTATTTTTTAATAAATAAGCTTATAATAGGCTATTTAAGTTAAGTTTATATTATTAAACCTAATTTTTTTAATAATATAATTTACTAAAAATAAATAAATATAAATAAATATAAAAAAAAACTTTTTATATTTTTTTATTTTAACTTTTAAAAATTATATATATTTATTAGTATTAACCCTATATATTATATATTATAATTTTATATATTTATATATTTATCTAAAATATATAATAATAATTATATATATTAAGATTTATATAAGTATATATTTAAATTCTTATTATATATATATATATTCTTTGTATATTTTGGGCTTTAATATTAAAGTTAGTTTTTATATATTTATTAGTAATTTTTTATTAGTTTTTATTTAGCTAATTTTATAATTTAATAATTACTTTATTTATTTAAGCTTTAGGTTTTTTTTATATAAGTTTTATTATTTTTAGAACAAATGCTTTAATACTAAAAGTAATATATATAATAAAATAAAGTTTATTTTAACTAAGTTATTAAAAATATTATTATTAATAGCTTATTTAATATTTAACACTTTTATTAATAGCTTATTTTAAATACTAATACTTTTTTTAATAGCTATAATAATAGTAAATATAATAAAAGTATTTAAAAAAATTATATAAGTAATTTATAAATTACTAGTATTAATTTATAATTTATAAAATTTTATTTTTTCTAAATTTTTATATAGTATTATAGCTAATAATAATATGGTTATTTTTTTAATTTTTTTATTTAAATTAGCTGCTAGTAGCCTATATTATTATTAGTAATAATTTTTTAAATTATAAATTTATAGTAATTATAAAGCTTTATAATATAATCTTATTTTTTAAGCCTAATAATAAAGCTAAAATTATAAAAAAAAAGTTATTATTTACTTTATTAATTATAAAATTATAAAAAAAAGTTATTATTTACTTTATTAATTATAAAGTTATAATTAGCTAGTGTATAAGCTTTTTTATTAAAATTAATAAATAATATAATTATTATATTTAGGGCTATAAAGTATTTATTAATTATTATTATACTAGGCTATTATAGGGGTAGTTATTATAATTACTATTAAAATAATTAAAATATTTATTATATTAATAAATATAAGTTATAGCCCTTATTTACTTACAAGTATATTAATTAATATATTTAATATTTATACTAAATAATAATAATAATAATTATAATAGAAAAGGCTAAAAAAGCTTAAAAGGTTAAAAAATATAAATATAAATAATATTACCTTATTTATATATATTATTAAGTTTACTTATTACCTATACTAGCTTTAAATTATAATTTTTTAGTATTTTTATTATATATAACCTTAATTAATAAAAATATTTAATAACCCTACCTTAATACTTTAAAGTATTATAAATATATATTATTAAGGTGGAGTTTAAAAATATTTTTAATATAATATTTTTTAATATTATTTTTTTTGCCCTAGGGTTAAAAAGCTTATAATTTTTTATATTTTTTATTATATATAAGCTTAATTAATAAAAATAAAAAATAAACCTAACCTAATACTTTTAAGTATTATAAATATATATTATTAACCTGCAGTTTAAAATATTTTTAATATAATATTTTAAATAATAATATTTATCCCCCTAGTATTAAAAGATAAATATTTTATAAGTATTTTAATATTTATAAGTTTTTTTTTTTAGTTTAAATAAAAAACTTAACCTAAAATTTTAAAGTAATTTTTTTATATTTAAAGTTAAATATTTTTTATTTTTGCCTAACCCAGAGGTGGTGCGGGTTTACAGTATAATTATATTAATGGCTAATTATTAATTAGTTAAATTTTAAAAATTTTGATCGCAAACCTTTAAAATTAAAAACTGTAAACTAATTAGGTGGATGTAAATAAATTTTTTTTAAATTTAAAAGGTAAATAAAGTTAATAATTAAATTTAGTTTGCAAAAGTTTTAAAGTAATTATAACATAGGTTAGGGTGTAAGATAATTATAAAGTTATTAAGTTAAATATAAAATTAAAATTTAATAAGGCAAAATTATTAATAGTAGCGGGGAGTTATATGGATACTTGTAATAATAAGTATTTTAAATTAAATAAATTATAAACTAGTTATTATAAGGGTGGATACGCATGAATTTTCTTTAAATTTAAATAGTAAATAAAGTTAATAATTAAATTTAATTTAAAAAAGTTTTAAAGTAATTACCATATAGGCTAGAAAGTAAGATAGTTATAAAGTTATTAGGTTAGGCATAGGATTAAAATTTAATAAGGTAAAATTAGTAATAATAGCAAGAAGTTATATAAATACTTATAGTAATAAATATTATAAACTAAATAAATTATAAACTACTTATTATAAGGGTGGATGCGCATGGATTTTATTTAAATTTAAAAGTTAAATAAAATTAATAATTAAATCTAATTTATAAAAGTTTTAAAATACTTATTATATAGGTTAGGGTGTAAGATGGTCGCGAAGTTATTAGGTTAAATATAAAATTAGGATTTATATTTAAAACAAGTATAAATATTTATAATAACAGGTATTTTAAACTAAACAAAGTGCTTGTTATAAGGGTGGATACGCATAAATTTTTTTTAAATTTAAAAGTTAAATAAAGTTAATATTTAAATTTAATTTACAAAAGTTTTAAAGCGCTTACCACATAAATTAAGGTATAAAATAGTTATAAAGTTATTAGGTTAGGTATAGGATTAGAATTTATATTTAAAATAAGTATAAATACTTGCACTAATAGGTGTTTTAAACTAAATAAAATATAAAATACTTATTATAAAAGTAAATACGTATAAACTTTTTTTTAAATTTTTAAAGGTAAATAAAGTTAATAATTAAATTTAATTTATAAAAGTTTTAAAGTAATTACCACATAGGTTAAGTTATAAAATAGTTATAAAGTTATTAGGTTAGGCATGGGATTAAAATTTAATAAGGTAAAATAATTTATTATATTTAAAATAAGTATAAATACTCGCAGTAATAGCTATTTTAAACTAAATAAAGTAAAAAATAGTTATTATAAGGGTGGATRCGCATAAATTTTTTTTAAATTTTTAAAGGTAAATAAAGTTAATAATTAAGTTTAATTTAAAAAAGTTTTAAAGGGATTACCATATAGGTTAGGGTATAAAATAGTTATAAAGTTATTAGGTTAAATATAAAATTAGGATTTAATAAAGTAAAATAATTTATTATATTTAAAATAAGTATAAATACTCGCAGTAATAGGTGTTTTAAACTAAATAAAATATAAAATAATTATTATAAGGGTAGATGCGCATGAATTTTTTTTAAATTTTTAAAGGTAAATAAAATTAATAATTAAGTTTAATTTAAAAAAGTTTTAAAGCAATTACTATATAAGTTAAGGTGTAAAATAGTTATAAAGTTATTAGGTTAAGTATAAAATTAAAATTTATATTTAAAATAAGTATAAATACTCGCAGTAATAGGTGTTTTAAACTAAATAAAATATAAAATAGTTATTATAAGGGTGGATGCGCATAAATTTACCCTAAATTTTTAAAAATAAATAAAGTTAATAATTAAATTTAGTTTTTAAAAGTGTTAAAGTAATTACTATATAGGGTAGGTTATAAAATAGTTATAAAATTATTAGGTTATAAAATTAGGTTTTAATAAGGTAAAATAGTTTATTATATTTAAAATAAGTATAAATACTTGTAGCAACAGGTGTTATAAAATAAAAATAATATTAAGGTTAGTATTATAATTAAAAACTATTTTTATTAATTATTTATTATTATTAAATATTAAACTAAATAATTATAAAAAAAAATTTTTTATTAAAGTACTAAAACTTTAAATTATTATTTATAAATATTACAAGATTAGTGTAGTACCAGAACATATTAAAACCTATTTATAAAATTAATATTATATAAAGGTAAAAAATATAAAACTTATTATTAAAGCTATTAATACATAAAATAATATTATTTACTAGCTAAATAAGATTTAGATACCACGGGAACTTAATAAACCTATTTTTTTTATTTTTATTAAATATAATAGTATGTAGTGCTAAAAAAACCCTAAAAATTATAAGTATATAATTATAAATACTTATATTATATAATCTTATTTATATAAAATATATAAGTAATTATAAAATAAATGCCTAGGCCATGTAAATTAAAAAAATTAAAAATAAAGGCAGGCTAAATTTTATTAATTATTTTATATAGTTACATGGCAGTAAATATTCCGTATTAATAAAAACTATTATTTAATTTATATTTATAATTATAACCCCAAGCTTAATAAACTAGCTATATTATAAAGTAATTAAGTAATATTAATTACTAAAATAAAGGCCCACGCTATTTAAAACAAGTAGAAGAAAAATAACTAGGTTATTTAGGCAGGAAATATTAATAATATAAACCTATAATTATAGTATATTAATTAAAATTAATACTTAAAGGGGGCCGCCCCGCAGGATTTATTAAATATAAGGAAAATATTAAAGGCCTATAATAAGAATTTTTAAAGCCAGGCGCTGCGCGTGCTTTAAAATACTATAAATTAGCTAGTAAAATAAAGTTAACGCATAATTACTTATTATAGTTAAATAATTTAAATAGCTGCTTATTATATAAAGGTAATATAAATACTATTTTATTTATTATAAGCGTACATGGATAAAAAAAGTATTTATAAGCATATTTAGCTATAATAGCAACTTTTATTATTTATTACATGTATATAAACCCCGTGGTAATAGTATAAAAAAATACTAGTATATTTTATAATTATTTAGTAGTATAATAATTAGTAAATTTTATAGTAAATAGCTTAAAATGTTACCCGGGATATAGCATGCTTTTAAAATTATTTTAACCTAGTAAAGTAGTAGCGGAGTAATAAAAATATTTAAGTATATTAATAATATAAATTTATTATAACTTTAATTAAGATTACATGTTTAGGGTTTTATATTTAGTTACTAAACTAAAAAATTTAAGTAAAAAATTATAAAAGTATATTAATTTATAATATGGCTATTTAAGCCCGCGGGATTAAAATATAAATAAAGCCTTAATATTATATATAAATTTTATTAAGGGTGTTAAAAGTGGCGCGGTTTATAATAATTTAATAAGTATTATAAATAAACTTTACAAGGCTGGATATTATTAATAATTAAATTAATAAAAACTAATATATATTAAGAGGCATGGCAGTAATTAAGGGACTTAGCCAAATTTTAAAAAATAAAAAATTACTAAAAAATAATTTAAGCATGCACCCTATATTTTTATTATTACTAGTGTTATTTATATATAGTAATAACACCCTATTTATTAGGTATTTTAGCTAAAGGGGCCGGATGCTGTTATAAGACAGGGTCAATATAATAATAAATAATTTTATAATTTATAAGTATAGTAGCCTAATCCAGGTGTTACTAGATTAATAAATATATAAAATAAAGATTTATTATAATTTAACTAAGTTTAGGGATATAATTTAAATAAATAATAATTATTTTTTATATAAGGTGCTAAATTTTATAATAAAAAAGTTGCGCGGGTTTATTCACGGGTTAATTAATAATACCTAGGTAGTTATAGTAAATTTATTAAATTAGCTTAATCCTAGCTAGTAGCCTGTAATTTTATAGGATTATTTATATAATAATTTAGTATAAAACACGCCTGGCTGGAATTTTTTAAATAACCCACGAATAAACTAGCTAGTAGGGTGTAATTAAATAATTAACTAGGTTATAATTAAGCCCGCGGTGGCTAGTTAGTTTATATTATAATAAAGCTAAAATATAAATAAAATTTAAAAGTACTTTAAACTAGTAACCTAATTTAAAAAAAAGCTAGTAATTATAATATATTTAACTAGTAAGGCCCCTTCCCGGGGGATAAAGCTATTAAGTATTTATTATATAAATATTAATACTAACATGCGCTAAAATATATTTATTAAAAATAATATAGTAGTATTTATAATAGTATACCACAAGGGGTTTTATACTAGTAATAATATTAAAATTATTTTTTATTATATTTTATAAAAGGTTAGCAAGCTTATAATATAATATTTATAACTAGTAATATTATTTATTAATTAGCTTAAGGTAACATGGTGGCGGATTAATAATAGAATATTAACTTTATTTAACCTAAAAATATAGGGGCGTGATAATAAAATAAATTAATTATAAAGTAATAACTAATTATAAAAAATCCTAAAATATAAAAGCTAGTTAAAAATAGGATTATAGTACTTAATAAATATTACTAGCTAGTAGGATATTTTTATAATAATTAGTTACTAGTTTTTATAGTTAAGCAGCGCATTTTTTAATAATAAATAAAAAAAATAAAAGTAAAAAATTACTATAATTAAAGCTAGTAAAAATTTAGATAATATAGGGTACATAATAAATATATAGGCGGGGCATGGGTCTTATATAATAAGTATAATATATAAATAAAAGGTTATAAAGTTACTAGGAAGCACGCAGCCGCGGTGTTTAAAATTTAAGGTATTTAATATTAACTAGCACTAATTTTTTAGTGTAGTAAAGCTAGTTTAGTTATATTTAAAAAAGTAAATTACTTTATAATAATTTAAGGTAATAAATTACTAAAAATAATGCCGCTATAATTTCCAGGCTATAAATATAAAGTAAGTAATATAATATATAATTAGCTATGCTAAAATAAAACTTTAAAAAGTATAGGCCCTGGTACTAAAAGCTATTTAAAATAATATAAGTTTAATAATAGCGGTTATACCCACTAGTAAAAGTAAAAGTATAATATTTATAGTCCCCGTGTTTATTAGTTATAATAAATATATTATAATAGTAATACTATTAATTTTACTACGGGAGAATATAAAATAATAATATTAAAAGTTAAAAATTATATATATAAAATAGCAAAGCCGCTAGTAGCTTAATAAAGCTATTATTATATTAATCACGCCCGAGTTTATATTAAGCAAAGATTTTTAGTATTTTTTAAACTAGTAGTAATTAATATAATAATTAAATTAAATTATAATAAATAAATATTATATAATTTTAAATAACTAGTATAAATTCCATCCCACCATGGCATGGTTAAAAAAATTAAAATTAGTATATATATAGCTAATATTTTTAATAATAATACTACCGCCCTAGTATAAACCTAAGTTTTTTTAATAAATTTAATATAATTATAAGTAAGTAAGCATGTATTATATTATTACTAGCTATTATAATATTATATATTAAGTTTAGTAACTAAAGCTACCCCGGGGAACTTCGCGTGAGTTTATATAATAAATTATTAGCTTTATAATACTAAATTATATTTAGGTATATATTTAATAAGTGCTTGCGTGTGGCGGCCGGGTTATTATATATTTTAATATTTAAATTTAAGCTAGGGTGGTTATATAAAAGCTATAGTATAAAATATATTATAGTAAGCAGGAAAATTAGGCTAAAATTATAAACTATTTTTATAATTAATAATTATAGGTAATTATAGTAACTAGTGCACTAGGTATAAAAGTTAATATTTTTAATATTTATAATATTATTTACCTAGGCTATTTTTAGTTATTATTAAATTATAGCTAAAAAAGTGGTTAGGCTAAATAAAATAAATAACCTAGTAAAGTTATAATTATTTACCCCGCGTAGTAATAAAATAAAAATTTATAAATAAATAACATGCTTAAAAATAAGCTTAAATAAGTATAAATATATTTAGACTTAAAAAGGTGCTATTGCTACTAGTTTATTTTAAATTAATATTTAAATAATAATATAAATAAATATAGCTGCTAGCGGTGCTAAAACTTGTATATAATAAAAATTTAATATAATATTTATAATTTTAATTAAAAAGTATAAAAAACCCCCGCGAGCCTTATAAAATTTTTTATAATAAGTACTAAGCTACTAGGTATTAAAACCTTAAGGTTTAAAATATATATTCCAGAACTAAGTTATTGCGTGTATTTACTATTATTAAATTATAATTAATATAAGGTATTTGCCAGGCTAACTAACACATGGGAATTATTAATAAAATATAACTAAGGGTTTATTAGGCCTAATTTTAATAAAAATAATAACTTTTATACTAGCCTATATTATTAATAATAGTTTTCTAGCTATAGTAACTCCACCCGTTTTATTTTAATATAAATACTAATTTAAAATAAAATACTTCTTAACTTAATAATATATTTAGTTATTATTAGTATCCTGTATTATTTTCCCATGCGTAATATTTTATTTAGCTAGTTATTAGCTTAATACTAGTACAAGCAGGCATGGTACTAAAAATAATAATAAAAAAGTTTAAATATTATTAATACTAAGGCAGCCTAGGCCAAGGCTATAAAGTAGGCTAAGTAGTATTATAATTATATAATTTATAGGGAAAATATAGATTATAACCTTTATAAATATTATTATTTAAAGTAAAAAAACGCGCGAAAATAGCTTATTAAAACTTGGCAAAAAATTTATTATAAAAAAAAATATAAAATATGCTTTTATTACGGGTTACTATAGCAGCTATATAATAAATACTAAAAAAATAAAAAATACTTATAAAAGGGTATTTTAATTTAAATAATAGTATAAATATTATTTAAACTATTCCGTGCACAGGTTTAAAATATATAATATTAGTAAATAAAGGGTTTATAAAATCCCTAGCTTAACCTAAAAAATTACTAGGGTATAATAAAGTTCTTGTTATAATTTAGCCCCCGCGGGGAAAAAATAAAGCTATACTAGGTATTTTATTAATTATATAAATTATATAAGCTATAAAAAAAAAAAGATTAATTAATTTAAATTTAATTTTACCTTTATATTTTATTTTATTTTATATTAATCCCACGCAGGCATGGGCAAGTTAAATATATTTAAAATATTATAAAAAAAATTTATTTTTTTTATTTTRGTTATTRCATGGTTTTAAACAAGGCGTATAATATAATATAAATTTAGTATTTAAACCTATAAAAATTTAAAATTTATTATATATTATTATTACTAGTAGGTTATATTTTTTATAAAAAAAGGTTAAGAATTAAAATTAGTAAAAAGCGCGAGCTTTTTTAAATATTTTTTTAAATAAGGGTATGCAACTACTAGGTAATAATAACTTTATATTATAAAAAAATATAATTAACGGCTTAAATTTTTTTAAAGCTTATATAAGTTAAAGATTAATAGGCCTAGGTATTTAATAATAGCTTTTACTTTTACTAAAAATAGTTTAACGGTTAAAAATTAGTAATAAACTTAAGCTTATTTAAATATATTTATAAAAATAGGAATTTATAAATACTAGTATAATAATAAATTTACTTATTATAAAAATATAATTAGTTATTTTAATTTTTAAGAAAATAATATAATTTAAATATTAATAATATAAGTATTTAATACTAGCTTTTATTTTTTTTAATTATAGTATAAGGGTTAAAGAATTAGTAAAAGCATGGGCCTTTTTAAATTATTTTATAAAATTTAAAATAATAATAGTAATATTTAACACCCTAAAAATTACTAAATATATACTTATTACTTTAAACCTTTTTTAAGGTATAGGGGCGTGCCGCTGCTAGGTAATTAGTATTTTTAAATAAAATATTTATTTATATATAAAAAGGCTTTTTATTTTAAAGGGTAACTTTTATTAAAGCTTATAGGCTAAATACCTATTTTTTACTTATTATTTTTATATATAATTATTAGCAGGTATTATTTATTACGCGCCCAGGGCTTTAGTTACTATAATAAAATTTAAGGTATATAAATACTAAGTAATAATATTATTTAATTAATAATAAAAAAAAATTTAGTGCTATTTTTATTTAAAAACTTTTTAAGGTTAATAATTAATAGGTTTTAATAATTAATAATAACCTTTATTTTATTTAAAAAGGGTTTAAGGGCCGGGAAATTAGTAAAAAGCCCGGGCTTTTTTAAATTTTTTATAAAAAGGGGTGATGCTAGGCGTTAGTAATTTTAAGTACTTATTAAAAAAAAATAATTAGCTTACTTTAAAGTATTATACTTAAAAAAATTTATTAAACCTTTAAGCAAGGCTTAAAAATAATATTTACTAGTATTTTTTACTTTTTTTTAATTACTACTATAACTGCGATGTAAATTTTTAAAATTTTTAAGCTTTTATTTATATTAAAGTTTTTTTTATAAATTTTTTTTATAAGTATATCTTACTTATTATAAAGGGGTGACCCTTAGCTTGCCCCCTTGCTTTTTAATTTTTTTTAAAAATATTAAAAAACCTCCCCCTACCTCCCCCTTTTTACTTAAGGGTGCCTTTTTTTATTTTTTACTTAGGTATAAGGGCTTACTTGGATTAAGGGGCTAATTAAACTTAAAGTAAAAATAAAATAAGTATAAAATAAAAGTATTATAGGTAGTATTTTTAAGCCTTATTTAAAAATTACTAAATTTTTTTAAATAAAAACTTTACTTAGTTTTTTAATATACCCATAAGTAATATAAAATTATAATTAAATAATTATTAATTAATAAAGCAGCTTAGTTAACTAATATAATTTTTTTAAATTTAAATATATTAACCAAGCTTATAATTTAATAGGTTAAAATAAAGGTATTTATTTATAAGTTTTTAATTATTTAAAGTAATTACTATAATAAATTAAATTATAGTATTAGTTTTAAGTTAGTTAAGGTATAAAATAAAGTTTTAATAAGGTAATATATTTTTAGTAATAGTAATTACAAGACTAACCCCTTTAATATATAAAAAGTATAAATAAAAAATTAAGATTAAATTAAATCCCCTTATAATTTTAGCAGAATATAAAAATATAAATAAAATATTATATTAGCATTATAAAAATTTATTATAAAACCTATTATTAATATAAATTTTATTAGTTGTTAACCAACATCCTAGCTATATAACTAATATTTATTTTTTTTTTATATATTTATATTATAAATAACTAAGTTATTATTAAAGCTTTTACTTTTAATTATTTTACTTTTATTTTTAAACTTAGTATTATTATTTATTAAAATTATACATGTGGTATTTATTTAAGTTAAGTCCAGGTATACTTAACTATATATTATTATATATTTAATAATAACACTAAGCTAGTTAAAAAGGCTATTAAAATATAAAAAAACTTAATTTATAATTATAGCTAGGTTTATATTCCCTATAAATTAAATAACCTTATTTTTAATATTCTAGTTTTTATAAATAGTATATAGTATTRGCAAAGTGCTAATTATATATTTATTACTTTATACTTAAAAATTATATAAAGGTACTAAAAGTATGTTTATAAATAAACCTAGGATTATTAAAGTAAATAAATTTTTCCTATTAAATAAAAAAAAAAAAATAAAATACTAGTAATTATTTTGCAAGGTTACATGGCAAAAAATATTTTTTAATATATAAAATTTTTATATTATTTATATCCATGGTTGCAACCCTAAGCCTAATAAACTAGTTATACTATAAATTAATAAAATAGTTTTAGTTACTAAACCTAAGCCTAATAAACTATTTATATTATAAATTAATAAAGTAGCCTTGCTTGCTAAACCCAAGCCTAATAAACTATTTATACTATAAATTAATAAAATAGCCTTGCTTGCCAAGCCTAAGCCTAATATACTAGTTATATTATAAATTAATAAAGTAGCCTTGCTTGCTAAACTTAAGCCTAATAAACTAGTTATACTATAAATTAATAAAGCAGCCTTACTTACCTTATTTATTAAAGTTAAAGCCTATGCTATTTAGGGCAAGTAAAAATAAAAAAGTTAGGTTATTTAAGTAAAAAATATTTATAAGGTAAACCCGTGATTATAATATATTTATTAAAATTAATACCTAGAGAAGGTTACCCTATAAGATTTACTAAAAAAAAAAGTAAATTAATATATAAAAATATAAAATAAATAATTATTAGGAATAATACTACCGCGAGCTTTAAGCTATAAATATAAAATAAATATTATAATATATAATTAACTATACTAGGATAAAACTTTAAAAAATATAGGTAAAATATATAATATAATATAAAAATAATAATGTTTATATATTAAGCTTTAAAATTTATGGGATTTATTTTTCTTGCTAGTATATTATATTTATTATAAAAAAAAAATAAAAAATTAAGATTACTAGGAACCACGAGCTATTTTATTATAAATTATTTTTTAAAAATAAGGGTGTGTAACTAATAAGTAATAATAATTTTACCTATTATAAAAATATAATTAACTACTTTAATTTTTTAGAAAATAATGCAGGTTAAAGCTTAATATATTTAAGTATTTAATAATAGTATTTACTTTTACTAAAAAGGGTTTACCATGCCCCTTTATATAATTTAGTTAATTTTATTAATTAAGTAAATATATTAAAAATATTTAGTAAGTTTAGGTTTATTAACAGGGCTTTTTATATTAAGATAAACCACGCCACTTTAAATACCCCTAAAATAAATTATAAGTAATTTTAAAGTCTTGTTAATTTTTTAAACCTATAACCTTAAATAACCATGCCATAAACTAGTATAATTTTATTAAATATAATAATAATATAAATAAGTTCCTTAGTAATGCTTAAAAAATCTATATTTTTTTAGGTAAATATTAATTTCTTACTTTAAAAATAATAGCAAGTTATTTTAAAAAAAGCTGGCTAAAATAATATTATTATATAGCCTTAATAGCAGCCACTGCTTGTAAAACTAGCCCTATAAATAATAGTTTTATTAAGTTTTTTTGCCTAATTAATACATTCCTAAATTAAAAAAATTAAAAAGTATTATTATTAATTATAGCTCTAACCCTAAAGTTATATTATTATATACCTTTAGCACTAGTACTTATTATATAAAGCTATTTTTTTTTAGTAAATACTATAATAGTATCCTTGTTAAAGCTAAAGCTAAGGGCTCTAGACCACCAAGGCCCGGGCGCGGCCTAAAAAGTTAGGTGTTAAGCACTAGCAGGGTGGTAGGGCAAGCTAGTTATTAAGTAATTAAAAAAAAGTAAATATATTTATAAAATTAAAATGGCTAGGCCTAAGCCTAGCCATGTTAGCCTTTTAGCTACTATTATATTTTTATTTTTTAATTAAAAAAGTGTAATTTATATTTTAATAATTTAGCTAGGCTTACATAATCACGCGTTTAATTCCCGCCTGGGGATTGCCTGGCTAATAGTTATATATAATTACTTAGTGCTAACTAAGTAAGGCGTGGGGTTAGGGGTTTATATAACCTTTTTTAATTAGTTTATTTAAGTAAGGTGTCGCGGATTTAATAAATTGCGGATAATCTTTTTTTTAAGGGGGAGATAGTTATTAGGGCCAGAGTTAAGGGCTCTAAACTACTACTAGCCATGGCTTAAAAAGTTAGGTGTTAAGCAGGGTGGTGGGGCAAGCTAGTTATTAGGTAACTAAAAAAAAGTAAATATATTTATAAAATTAGGATGGCTAGGCCTAAGCCTAGCCATGTTAGCCTTTTAGTTATTATTACACCTTTATTTTTTAATTAAAAAGGTGAAATACCACCTTGCTTAATAAACTAGATAACTTTCTTAGTGTAACTAAGTAAATAAAATAACTTTTTAATAAAGTCCTGTTTCGGCCCTGTTATATAACTTGCCTAGTAATTTACTAGTAAAATTATTTTTTAAGGCTTAACCTTGGCTAAATAAAATAGTATCCTTGTTTAATAAAATTAATTTTTTATAATTCTAACTAAACTAAGCATTTTAAAGTTATTTTAAATATTTAAAAGTTATATTTATATTAATAGAATACAGGAATTTTATTGGTTAATTTAAAAAGGGGTAATTATTTAAAATATATAACTTTGCGCGCGCGCTGCACGCTTGTAAAGGCCTTATATACTTACTAGTTTTTTTTTAACATGGCTAAATTAAAGTTATTTAAAGTAAAGATTGTAGCTATTATAGCAGGAGCTATAATAAATATTATAAAGGCCTTGTACGCCTTAGTAGTAAAAAAGGTAATATTAACTATGGCGGTGTTTTATTAGCTAACAAGCTTTTTTATAGGTTTATAATTACTAGCTAAAACACGGTGTTAAACTTCTTTAGGCCATTTTTATTAAAAAGTTATTTAATTTACTTGGTCGCGCTAAAAAAGTTATTTAGTTTATTAGGTAAATGCTACCTTAATACTTACCTTAAGCTTACCTTTAGCGTAGCTCCAGCTTACCACTACCATAACTTTATTTTTGCTTTATAGGTATATTAAATAGGTATTAGCAATTTTAACTATTACTATAAATTATAAACCCCGTTAATATATAATATATTATTATATAAAATATTTATACTAATCTTGGCCGCCTTAATTTTTAAAAATTTTAACTTTAATAATTAATTTCCGGCAAAGCTGCAATAATATAATTATTTAATCTTACACTAACTATATTATATAGCTGGACCCCCCCCCCTCCAGCGCCAAAATTTAAAACCCTAGGGGAGGGGATCCAAAAATTTTTTGGACCCCCCCCTAACTTTTTTATTATTAGGCTAAATTTAGTAATTCTTTTTTTATTATATAGGGAATTTAGTTAAATTTAATATTTTTTAAAAAAAATTA
>NW_020797891.1:28026-31286 GCF_003369625.1 Aspergillus mulundensis | reverse complement strand
AGTTTAAATTATTTACTAGTAGCATATATTATTATTAGTAATAATTTTTTAAGGTATAAATTAATAGTAATTATAAACTTTTATAATATAACCTTATTTTGTATAAGCCTAATAATAAAGCTAAAATTAAAAAAAAGTTATTATTTACTTTATTAATTAAAAAGTTATAATTAGCTAGTGTATAAGCTTTCTTATAAAAATTATTATATAATAATATACTTATTATACTTAGGGTTATAAAATATTTATTAATTATATTATTATACTAGGCTATTATAGGGGTAGTTATTATAATTATTAATAAAATAGTTAAGGTATTTATTATATTAGTAAATATAAGCTATAGCCCTTATTTATTTATAAATATATTAGTTAATATACTTAATATTTATAATAGGTAATAATAATAATAATAATAATAATAATAAAAATTAAAAAAGGCTAAAAAGGTTGTAAAAAAATATAAATATAAATAATATTACCTTACTTATATATATTATTAAGTTTACTTATTACCTGTACTAGCTTTTAATTATAATTTTTAGTATTTTTATTATATATAAGCCTAATTAAGAAAAATATTAAATAAACCTGCCTTAATACTTTTAAGTAATATAAATATATATTATTAAGGTTAAGTTTTAAAATATTTTTAATATAATATTTTTTATAATATTTTTTTTTTACCCCAGGGTTAAAAAGCTTATAATTTTTTAGTATTTTTTATTATATATAAGGTTAATTAATTAAAATAAAAAATAAACCTAATTTAATACTTTTAAGTATTATAAATATATATTATTAACCTAAAGTTTAAAATATTATTAATAATATTTTTTATCCCCCTAGTATTAAAAAATAAATAATTTAAAAGTATTTTAATATATATAAGTTTTATTAAGTTTAAATAAAAAACTTAACCTAAAATTTCAAAGTAATTTTTTTTATTTAAAATTAAATATTTTTTATTTTTGCCCTAGTATTAAAAGGTAAAAAATTTATATTTTTATAATATTTAATAAAAAAATATATAAATTTTTATTAGTAATAAATTTTTTTTTTACTTATAATATATTAAAAATAATTATTAGTATATTTTTTATTTATAAAAATAAATATTAATTACTAACTACTTATTACTAACTATTAATTTACTAACTATTTATTTATAACCACTAATTTTTAACCACTAATTTTTAACTACTAATTTTTAACCACTTATTTATAATTATCAATAAATAAATATTAATAAATAATTACTAATAAATAACTGCTAATAAATAACTTATAATAAATAACTAACCCACAGGTGGTGCGGGTTTATAGTGTAATTATATTAGCGGCTGATTGTTAATTAGTTAGATTTTAAAGATTTTAATTATAAACCTTTAAAATTAAAGACTGTAAACCAATTAAGTAAATATAAATAGATTTTTTTTAAATTTAAAAGGTAAATAAAGTTAATAATTAAATTTAGTTTATAAAAGTTTTAAAGCAATTATAATATAGGTTAGGGTGTAAAATAGTTATAAAGTTATTAAGTTAGGTATAGGATTAAGATTTAATAAAATAGAATTATTAATAATAGCGGGGAGTTATATAAATACTTGCAGTAATAAGTATTTTAAATTAAATAAAATATAAACTACTTATTATAAGGGTGGATACACATAAATTTTTTTTAAATTTAAATAGTAAATAAAATTAATAATTAAATTTAATTTAGGAAAGTTTTAAAGTAATTACCACATAGGTTAGGAAATAAGATAGTTATAAAGTTATTAAATTAGGCATGGGATTAAAATTTAATAAGGTAAAATTATTAATAATAGCGGGGAGTTATATAAATACTTGTAGTAATAAGTATTATAAATTAAATAAATTATAAACTATTTATTATAAGGGTGAATGCGCATGGATTTTATTTAAATTTAAAAGTTAAATAAAGTTAATAATTAAATCTAGTTTATAAAAGTTTTAAAGCGCTTACTATATAGGTTAGGGTGTAAAATAATCGCGAAGTTATTAGGTTAGGTATAGGATTAAAATTTATATTTAAAACAAGTATAAATATTTATAGTAATAGGTATTTTAAACTAAATAAAGTGCTTATTATAAGGGTGGATATATATAAATTTTTTTTAAATTTAAAAGTTAAATAAAGTTAACATTTAAATCTAATTTACAAAAGTTTTAAAGCGCTTACTATATAAGTTAAAGTGTAAAATAATTATAAAGTTATTAGGTTAGGTATAAAATTAAGATTTATTTTTAAAATAAGTATAGATACTTACACTAACAGGTGTTTTAAACTAAATAAAATATAAAATACTTATTATAGGGGTAAATGCGCATAAATTTTTTTAAATTTAAAAGTTAAATAAAGCTAATATTTAAATTTAGTTTATAAAAGTTTTAAAGTAATTACTATATAGGTTAGGGTATAAAATAGTCGTGAAGTTATTAAGTTAGGTATAAAATTAAAATTTATATTTAAAATAAGTATAAATACTTGCACTAATAGGTGTTTTAAACTAAATAAAGTATAAAATACTTATTATAAGAGTAAATGCGTATAAAGTTTTTTTAAATTTTTAAAGGTAAATAAAGTTAATAATTAAATTTAGTTTACAAAAGTTTTAAAGTAATTACTATATAGGTTAGGGTATAAAATAGTTATAAAGTTATTAAGTTAAGCATGGGATTAAAATTTAATAAAGTAAAATAATTTATTATATTTAAAATAAGTATAAATACTTATAGTAATGGCTGTTTTAAACTAAATAAAGTAAAAAATAATTATTATAAGGGTAAATACGCATGGATTTTTTTTAAATTTTTAAAAATAAATAAAGTTAATAATTAAGTTTAATTTAAAAAAGTTTTAAAAAAATTACTACATAGGTTAGGGTATAAGATAGTTATAAAGTTATTAAATTAGGTATGGGATTAAAATTTATATTTAAAACAAGTATAAATACTTATAGTAATAGGTGTTTTAAACTAAATAAAATATAAAATAGTTATTATAAAAGTAAATGCGCATGGATTTTCTTTAAATTTTTAAAGGTAAATAAAGTTAATAATTAAGTTTAATTTAAAAAAGTTTTAAAGTAATTATTATATAAGTTAGGGTGTAAGATAGTTGTGAAGTTATTAAGTTAGGTATAAAATTAAAATTTATATTTAAAATAAGTATAAATACTTACAGCAACAGGTGTTTTAAACTAAATAAAATATAAAATAATTATTATAAGGGT
>NW_020797891.1:20852-26531 GCF_003369625.1 Aspergillus mulundensis | reverse complement strand
ACAGGATAGGGTAAATATAATAATAAATAATTTTATAATTTATAGGTAAAGTGGCCTGATTTAGGTATTATTAAATTAGTAAATATATAAAATAAAGATTTATTATAATTTAACTAAGTTTAGGAATATAACTTAAATAAATAGTAATTATTTTTTATATAAGGCGCTAAATTTTATAATAAAAAAGTTACGCGGGTTTATTTACAGGTTAATTAGTAGTATTTAGGTAGTTATAGTAAATTTACTAAGTTAGCCTAATTTTAACTAATAACCTATAATTTTATAAAATTATTTATATAATATTTTAGTGCAAGACACGCCTGGCTAAAATTTTTTAAATAACCTATAAATAAACTAGCTAGTAGGGTATAATTAAATAATTAACTAGGTTATAATTAAGCCCGCGGTGGCTAGTTAATTTATATTATAATAAAGCTAAAGTATAAACAAGATTTAAAAGTATTTTAAACTAGTAACCTAATTTAAAAAAAAGCTAGTAATTATAATATATTTAATTAATAAGGCCCCTTCCCGGGGGATAAAGCTATTAAATATTTATTATATAAATATTAATACTAACATGTGCTAAAATATATTTATTAAAAATAATATAATAATATTTATAATAATATACTACAAGAGGTTTTATATTAATAATAATATTAAAATTATTTTTTATTATATTTCACGGGAGGTTAGTAAGCTTGTAGTATAGTATTTATAACTAGTAATATTATTTATTAATTAACTTAAGGCAACGTGGTGGTAGATTAATAATAAAATACTAATTTTATTTAATTTAAAAATATAGGGGCGTAATAATAAAATAAACTAATTATAAAGTAATAACTAGTTATAAAAAATCTTAAAGCGCGAGAGCTAGTTAAAAATAGAATTATAATACTTAATAAATATTACTAGCTAGCAGGATATTTTTATAATAATTAGCTGCTAGTTTTTATAATTAAGCAGCGTGTTTTTTAATAATAAATAAAAAAAATAAAAGCAGGAAATTACTATAATTAAAGCTAGTAAAAATTTAAATAACATAGGGTATATAATAAATATATAGGCAGGGTATAAGTCCCACATAGTAGGTATAATATATAAATAAAAGGTTATAAAATTACTAGGGAGCATGTAGCCACGGTATTTAAAATTTAAGGTATTTAATATTAACTAGCACTAATTTCTTGGTATAGTAAAGCTAGTTTAATTATATTTAAAAAAGCAGATTACTTTATAATAATTTAAGGTAATAAATTACTAAAAATAACACTATTATAATTTTTAGGCTATAAATATAAAGCAAGTAATATAGTATATAACTAACTATACTAAAATAAAACTTTAAAAAGTACAGGCCCTGGCGCTAAAAGCTATTTAAAATAGTTTAAGTTTAGTAATAGTGGTTATACCTGCTAGTAAAGGTAAAAGTATAATATTTATARTCCCCGCGTTTATTAATTATAATAAATATATTATAATAATAATACTATTAATTTTACTACGGGAGGACATAAAATAGTAATATTAAAAGTTAGAAATTATATATATAAAATAGTAAAGCTGCTAGTAGCTTAATAAAGCTATTATTATATTAATTATACCTAAGTTTATATTAAGTAAAAATTTTTAATATTTTTTAAACTAGTAGTAATTAATATAGTAATTAAACTAGATTATAATAAATAAATATTATATAATTTTAAATAATTAATATAAATTTTATTTTATTATAGCGTGGTTAGGGAAATTAAAATTAATATATATATAGCTAGTATTTTTAATAGTAATGCTATTACCCTAGTATAAACCTAAGTTTTTTTAAAAAATTTAGTATAATTATAAATAAGTAAGCATGTACCGTGCTATTACTAGCTACTATAATATTATATATTAAGTTTAGTAACTAAAGCTACCCCGGGAAACTTTGCGTGAGTTTATATAATAAATTATTAGCTTTATAATATTAAATTATATTTAAGTATATATTTAGCAGGCGCTTGCGCGTGGCGGCTGGGTTATTATATATTTTAATATTTAAATCCAGGCCAGGGTAATTACACGGGAGTTATAATATAAAGTATATTATAATAAATAAAAAAATTAGGCTAGGATTATAAACTATTTTTATAATTAATAATTATAAGTAATTATAGTAACTAGTGTATTAGGCATGGGGGTTAATATTTTTAATATTTATAATATTATTTACCTAGGCTATTTTTAATTATTATTAAATTATAGCTAAGAAAGTGGTTAGGCTAAATAAAATAAATAATTTAGTAAAGCTATAATTATTTACCCCGCGTAGTAGTAAAATAAAAATTTATAAATAAATAACATGCCTAAAAATAAGGTTAAGTAAGTATAAATATATTTAGACTTAAAAAGGTGCTATTACCACTAGTTTATTTTAAACTAGTATTTAAATAATAGTATAAATAAATATAGCCGCCAGCGGTGCCAAGACTTGTATATAATAAAAATTTAGTATAATATTTATAATTTTAATTAAAAAGTGTAAGAAACCCCCGCGAGCCTTATAAAACTTTTTATAATAAATATTAAGCTACCAGGTATTAAAATCCTAAGGTTTAAAATATATATTTTAAAACTAAGTTATCGCGTGTATTTACTATTATTAAATTATAATTAATACAGGGTATTTACTAGGCTAACTAACATATAAAAATTATTAATAAAGTATAACTAGGGGTTTATTAAGCCTAATTTTAATAAAAATAATAACTTTTATACTAGCCTATATTATTAATAATAATTTTTTAGCTATAGCAACTTTGCCCGTTTTATTTTAATATAAATACTAATTTAAAATAAAATACTCCCTAACTTAATAACATGTTTAATTATTACTAGTACCCTATATTATTTTCCCATGCGTAATATTTTATTTAGCTAGTTATTAATCTAATACTAGTACAAGTAGGCATAATACTAAAAATAGTAATAAAAAAGTTTAAATACTATTAATACCAAGGCAGCCTAGGCTAAGGCTATAAAGTAAGCTAGGTAGTGTTATAGTTACATAATTTATAAAAAAAATATAAATTATAACCTTTATAAATACTATTGTGTAAAGTAAAAAAACATGTAAAAATAGCTTATTAAAACTTAGTAAAAAATTTATTATAAAAAAAAATATAAGGTATACTTTTATTACGGGTTACCATAGCGGCTATATAATAAATATTAAAAAAATAAAAAATACCCGCAAAAGGGTATTTTAATTTAAATAATAGTATAAATATTATTTAAATTATTCCGTGCATAAGTTTAAAATATATAATACTAATAAATAAAGGGTTTATAGGGTCCCTAGCTTAACCTAAAAAATTACCAGGGTATAGTAAAGTTTTTATTATAGTTTAGCCCCCGCGGGAAAGAAATAAAGCTATACTAGGTATTTTATTAGTTATATAAATTATATAAGCTATAAAAAAAGGGAAAAATTAATTAATTTAAATTTAATTTTACCCTTATATTTTATTTTATTTTATATTAATCCCACGCAGGCATGGGCAAGTTAAATATATTTAAAATATTATAAAAAAAATTTATTTTTTTTATTTTGGTTATTATATAATTTTAAATAAGACATATAATATAATACAAATTTAGTATTTAAACTTATAAAGGTTTAGAATTTATTATATATTATTATTGCTAGTAAGTTATATTTTTTATAAAAAAAGGTTAAAAATTAAGATTAGTAAAAAGCGCAAGCTTTTTTAAATATTTTTTTAAATAAAGGTATGCAACTACTAGGTAATAGTAACTTTGTATTATAAAAAAATATAATTAATAGCTTAAATTTTTTTAAAGCTTATATAGGTTAAAAATTAATAGGCCTAGGTATTTAGTAATAGCTTTTACTTTTACTAAAAATAATTTAGGGGTTAAGAATTAGTAATAAACTTAAGCTTATTTAAATATATTTATAAAAATAAGAATTTATAAATATTAGTATAATAGTAAATTTGCTTACTATAAAAATATAATTAGTTATTTTAATTTTTAAAAAAATAATATAATTTAAATATTAGTAATGTAGGTATTTAATACTAGCTTTTATTTTTTTTAATTATAATATAAGGGTTAAAAAATTAGCAAAAGCATGGGCCTTTTTAAATTATTTTATAAAATTTAGGGTAGTAGTAGTAATATTTAATACCCTAAAAATTACTAAGCGTACGCCTATTATTTTAAACCTTTTTTAAGGTATAGGGGCGTGCTGCCGCTAGGTAATTAACCTTTTTAAAAAAGATATTTATTTATATATAAAAAGGCTTTTTATTTTAAAAGGTAACTTTTATTAAAGCTTATGGGCTAGATACCTATTTTTTACTTATTATTTTTATATATAGCTATTAGCAGGTATTATTTATTACGCGCCTAGGGCTTTAGTTACTATAATAAAATTTAAGGTATATAAATACTAAGTAATAATACTATTTAATTAATAATAAAAAAAGATTTAGTGCTATTTTTATTTAAACACTTTTTAAAATTAATAATTAATAAGTTTTAGTAGTTAGTAATAGCCTTTATTTTATTTAAAAAGGGTTTAAAGGCCAAAAAATTAGTAAAAAGCCTAGGCTTTTTTAAATTTTTTATAAAAAGGGGTGGTGCTAGGCATTAGTAATTTTAAGTATTTATTAAAAAAAAATAATTAGCTTACTTTAGGGTATTATATTTAAAAAGGTTTATTAAATTTTTAAGCAAGACTTAAAAATAATATTTACTAGTATTTTTTACCTTTTTTTAATTACTGCCATAACTATAATATAAATTTTTAAGATTTTTAAGCCTTTATTTATACTAAAGTTTCTTTTATAAGTTTCTTTTATAAATATATTTTATTTATTATAAAGGGGGGACCCCTAGCTTGCCCCCTTGCTTTTTAATTTTTTTTAAAAATATTAAAAAACCCCTTTTTACCTTTCCCTTTTTACTTAAGAGCGCCTTTTTTTATTTTTTACTTAGGTATAAGGGCTTACTTAGGTTAGGGGGCTAATTAAACTTAAAATAAAAGTAAAATAAGTATAAAGTAAAAGTATTACAGGTAGTATTTTTAAGCCTTGCTTAAAAATTACTAAACCTTTTTAAATAAAAACCCTGCTTAATTTTTTAATATACTTATAGGTAGTATAAAATTATAATTAAGTAATTATTAATTAATAAAGCAGCTTGGTTAACTAGTATAATTTTTTTAAATTTAAATATATTAATTAAGCTTATAATTTAATAGGTTAAAATAAAGGTGTTTATTTATAAGTTTTTAATTATTTAAAGTAATTACTATAATAAATTAAATTATAATATTAGTTTTAAGTTAATTAGGGTGCAGGATAAAGTTTTAATAAAATAATATATTTTTAATAATAATAGTTATAAAACTAACCCCTTTAGTATATAAAAAGTGTAAATAAAAAATTAAGGTTAAATTAAATCTTCTTGTAATTTTAGTAAAACACAAGAATATAAATAAAATATTATATTAGTATTATAAAAATTTATTATAAAACCTATTATTAATATAAATTTTATTAATTATTAACTAACATCCTAGCTATATAACTAATATTTATTTTTTTTTTATATATTTATATTATAAATAACCAAGTTATTATTAAAGCTTTTGCTTTTAATTAT
>NW_020797891.1:5472-20617 GCF_003369625.1 Aspergillus mulundensis | reverse complement strand
TTATTTATATTATAAATTAATAAAGCAGCCTTGCTTGCCAAACCCAAGCTTAATAAATTATTTATATTATAAATTAATAAAGCAGCCTTGCTTGCTAAACCCAAGCCTAATAAATTATTTATACTATAAATTAATAAAGCAGCCTTGCTTGCTAAACCCAAGCCTAATAAACTAGTTATACTATAAATTAATAAAGTAGTCTTACTTACCTTGCTTGCTAAAGCTAAAGCCCATGCTATTTAAGGTAAGTAAAAATAAAAAAGTTAGGTTATTTAGGCGGGAAATATTTATAAGGTAAACCTATGGTTATAATATACTTATTAAAACTAGTACTTAAAAAAGGTTACCCCACAAGATTTACTAAAAAAAAAAGTAAATTAATATATAAAAATATAAGGTAAATAATTACCAGGAATAATACCACCGCAAGCTTTAAGTTATAAATATAAAATAAGTATTATAATATATAACTAGCCGCGCTGGGATAAAACTTTAAAAAGTATAAATAAAATATATAATATAATATAAAAATAATAGTATTTATATATTAAGCTTTAAAATTTATAGGATTTATTTTTCTTGCTAGTATATTATATTTATTATAAAAAAAAAATAAAAAATTAAAATTACCAGGAACCACAAGCTATCTTACTATAAATTATTTTTTAAAAATAAGGGTGTGTAACTAGTAAGTAATAATAATTTTACTTATTATAAAAATATAATTAACTACTTTAATTTTTTAAAAAATAATGCAGGTTAAAGCTTAATATATTTAAGTAGTTAGTAATAATATTTACTTTTATTAAAAAGGGTTTACCATGCCCCTTTATATAATTTAGTTAATTTTATTAATTAAATAAACATGTTAAAAATATTTAGTAAGTTTAGGTTTATTAACAGGGCTTTTTATATTAAAATAAACTATGCTATTTTAAATACCCCTAAAATAAATTATAGGTAGTTTTAAAGCCTTATTAATTTTTTAAACCTATAGCCTTAAATAACCATGCCATAAACTAGCATAATTTTATTAAATATAATAATAATATAAATAAGTTTCTTGGGAATGCTTAAAAGGTTTATATTTTTTTAAGTAAATATTAATTTTTTACTTTAAAAATAATAGTAAGTTATTTTAAAAAAAGCTAGTTAAAATAATATTATTATATAGCCTTAATAGCAGCCAGTGCTTGTAAAATTAGCCTTATAAGTAATAATTTTATTAAGTTTTTTTACTTAATTAATACCTTTTTAGGTTAAAAAAATAAAAAAGTATTATTACTAACTATAGCTTTAACCCTAAAGTTATATTATTATATATTTTTAGCACTAGTACTTATTATATAAAGCTATTTTTTTTTAATAAATACTATAATAATATTTTAATAATACTTAGTATGTTTTAAAGTAAGCAGGAAGTTTAAGGTTATAAGTTCCAGGGCTAGGTTTCCTAAAAATAAAAAAATTAGTTTAAAGTTATATTTTTACTAGCCCTATGCAAAAAATATTAGCTTAAATAATACTATGGTAAATATAGTTAGTTTGCCTAAATTTATATATATGTAAATATAGTTATTAAACATATAAACTTTAAATAATATAAAGTAATTTTTTAGGTATATATAATTATACTAAGTATATATTAAGATTTAGCCATGGTGTTTATTATATATATAATACCTAAATATTATATTTAATAATTAAATTATTAACCTAATATAATAAGGTTTTTTTTTATGGGGTTTTCCCCTTGGCTATTAATTATATATATATTAATGCTTTTAGTAGTACCTTAGCTAGTATTTTAATATTTATTTTTTTTATTATTTACTATTTTTAGTACTATGTATATTATTAACCCTATTATTAATTATTATTACTTATTTATACTAGGTTACGGATCTTGCGCGGATAATTTTATAATTATAATACTTTATTAATTTATTTAAAAACTATAAAATAAATAATTATATTAATTTATATAATATTTATAAAAGCCTTAAGCATACGGGGACGGATTATATTATATATAAGGGTAGGTTAAATACGGGTTAATTATAGGATACTAGTAAATTTCCTAGCTTAGCGTAGCTTAGCATAGCTGGGTGGAGCTTTTTAAATATCTAGCGTATGTTTAAAGTATGTTTAAAGTATATCCAGCGTATGTTTAGTATATATTTAGTGTATATTTAGTATATGTCTAGTATATATTTAGTATATATTTAATATATATTTAGCGTACCTTTAGCATAGGCCTAGCTTACTTTAAGCTTATTATTAGGGCTAGAGCTAAGGGCTCCGGACTGCTACTAGCCACGGCCTAAAAAGTTAGGTATTAAGCAGGGTGGTAAGGCAAGCTAGTTATTAAGTAATTAAAAAAAAGTAAATATATTTATAAAATTAAAATAACTAGGCCTAAGCCTAGCCATGTTAGCCTTTTAGCTATTATTATATTTTTATTTTTTAATTAAAAAAGTAAAATACTACCTTAATAATTTAGCTAGGCTTATATAATTATATGTTTAATCCCCGTGGGGGATTACCTAGTTAATAGCCTTATATAATTACTTAGTGCTAATTAAGTAGGGCGTGGGGTTAGGGATTTATATAGCCTTTTTTAATTAATTTATTTAAGCAAGGTGTTGCAATAAATCGCGGATAATCCTTTTTTTAAAAAAAAATAATTATTAGGGCTAAAGCTAAGGGCTTTAGACTACTACTAGCCATGGCTTAAAAAATTAGGTATTAAGCAGGGTGGTAGGGCAAGCTAGTTATTAGGTAATTAAAAAAAAGTAAATATATTTATAAAATTAAAATAGCTAGGCCTAAGCCTAGCCATGTTAGCCTTTTAGCTATTATTATACCTTTTTTTTTAATTAAAAAAGTAAAATATTACCTTAATACTTACCTTAAGCTTACCTTTAGCATAGCTTTAGCCTATTATTATTATAACTTTATTTTTACTTTATAAGTATATTAAATAGGTGTTAGTAATCTTAATTATTACTATAAATTATAAACCTTATTAATATATAATATATTATTATATAAAATATTTATGCTAATTTTAGCCGCCTTAATTTTTAAAATATTTAATTTTAATAATTAATTTCCGGCAAAGCTATAATAATATAATTATTTAATTTTATACTTAATTTTAGTATTATTTTACTAGGTGCTAAATTAAAATAATTATATTTATAAATAATAAGAAAACTTAGCATCCCCCGCGCTGCTTTAAAAAACCCTTAAATAATTATACTTACTACTTAGTAATCTAGCTTAAAAAATTCTTTTTTTAATAAATAGCTACCTAGTGGTTACTGCCTAATTAAGTATATTTTAATTTTTAAAGTTATAATACTAAATATTATTTATAAAAAACAGGAGTATAATATTAACACCTTTATTAAATATTTAAGCCTTATAAAAAAAAGAATTATTTTTATTCTAGTTAATAAAATATTTTTAAATATTTCTCCGGGCTATAAAGACCCTAGTAATATTAATATTTACTTTTTAAATTTTATATTTAATAAAAATATTAAGTAAGGTAGTTTAACCTATTTTATTTTTTATATTTAGGTTTATTTTTGGGTGGTTAAGTAATATTTTAACTATTTTAATAATAAGGGCTATAAATTTAATAGTATATAATAAAGTTAGGGTTAATATAAAATTAATACTAGGGTATTTTAAAAAAGCTTTTATTATTTTAAGGTTATACTTATTATATTTTTTAATTACCCGGAGCAGGGTTATCTTTTTTTTATTATTAGTTTATAGTACTTTAATACTATAATTTAAAGGTTAGTTTTAAAATTAACTAGGTTAGCAAATTTTAATTAAGTAAATTTTATTATTTTAATTAGCCGCCCCTTTAACCAATTTTATAAATAGCTATTTAAAGCTAAAAAAATATTATATAAATATACATGTTTTTACTTTAAAATAGCTTGCCTTTTTACCCGTGACCTTTACTAGTTTACTTTTAAATAATTTAAAGCTTACTAAACTTATACTGTAACCACTTAGCACGCGGGCTATTAGGGTATTTTAAAGTTAATTAAACTATTATTAATAAAAACTAAAAATT
This sequence comes from Aspergillus mulundensis, assembly GCF_003369625.1. Taxonomy (NCBI): domain Eukaryota; kingdom Fungi; phylum Ascomycota; class Eurotiomycetes; order Eurotiales; family Aspergillaceae; genus Aspergillus; species Aspergillus mulundensis. The sequence continues at coordinate 16,518 of NW_020797891.1, read as the reverse complement.
TTATAATATTTTTATTTCCCTAAGCTATAGCGTCACCCAGCGCGGTTTTAATATTTATTAAGGTTTTTTTATAAATTTTAAGCGTATTAAGAATTAATTATAGTATTACTTTTAAAATGCTAATATTTTCCCCCCCCTTTTTTTATAGCTATTAATATAAAATAATTATTATATTACTAGTTAAACCGCGGGTGCGTAAAAATTATTTTAAAAATTTATTTTTGCTTTAGCAAGGCAGCGCAGGTAATAGCAGGTATTTTTATTTTTTTATAATAAGGTTAATATATGGGTTTTTTTATAAAATTATAAGTATAAAAGTTAATATTATTATTATTTAAAAACTTTAAAATAATACTATTATATTTTATATATATAGCTCTGGCAAGTAGCATATATTTTTTTTAATTAATAGTATTAAAAATAACACTAGTATTACATACTAAGAATATAACTAAATTTACTTATTTATATATTATAGTAAAATATAATAGCATGTAATAAAATTAATTCTTGTATATAAAATTAATACTATATTTAAAAAAAAGCTAAATTATTATAATATTACCCCCCATGGCCGTAAAATATAATAGCGTGATATTAAGTTTATATACCTGTAGTATTATCTAAGCTATATATATATTACTACTAAGGGCAGTAGCATAAATTAGTAAGGTTATATATTTTATACCTTTAATTTATCTAATAGTTAGTGCTTTAATTATAAAAAATATTTATTAAAGTAATATTACTACCTAAATAAGCCGTAGTTATTAAGCTTGCTATTTACTTATTTAAAATATAATTAATAAATTCCTGCTTAATATTACAGCACTTTATTAATAATAGCATACTAGCTTAAAATAATATAACTACTAAAATTATAAACATGGCTTACTGGTATTATGGCTTTATTACTTAAATATTAATATTAACTATTATACTAAATATTTTTAGCATGGAATGCCTATACCTATATACTTTAGGTTAAAGATAAACATGTTAAAAAGTCTTATTATTATTATTATTATTAAACTTATAGAATAGTACTAGTTTTTATAATTATTAATTACCTTAGTTAGCTTATTTAGGCTAATTTTTAGCATATGTTTAGCTAATTTAGGCTAATTTTTAGTATATATTAGGCTAACCTTAAGCGTATATTAGGCTAACCTTTAGTATATGCCGGGCTAATTTAGGCTAATTTAGGCTAATTTTTAGTATATATTAAGCTAACCTTTAGTATATATTAGGCTGACTTTTAGTGTATACCGGGCTAACCTTTAGCGTATGCCGGGCTAATTTAGGCTAATTTAGGCTAATTTTTAGTATATATTAGGCCGACCTTTAGTATATATTAGGCTAATTTAAGCTAACCTAGGCTAATTTTTAGTGTATATTTAGCTAATTTTTAGCGTATATTAGGATAATTTAGGATAACCTTAGCGTAATTACTTATTACTTTTAAATACCCTTATTCTTGCTATAAAATTGCAAGCAAGTTTTAATACTATTAAAAATTATATAAGGCCATGGGTTGCCCGTTACTTTCCACCAGGTATTATTTTTTATTTAAGGTGTGTTAAAACTTAACATGTTATTAATAATAATAATTTTTTTCTCGCGATTAAAATACTATATTAAATATAGTTTAGTAATATTTAACTTAACCCCTTTTTACACTTTTTTAAGTATTATATAAAATGGTAAACACGCTACCCCTGTGCCTTTTTATTTTTTTATAAGGTAGGCTTTATTTATTACACGCGGCGCCTTAATATATAAAATATTATAATAATTAAATAAAGTTTAATATTATTATATTATCTTAACCCTGGACCTAAATATATAGCTTTAATTTAAAAATTATAAAAAAAAAAGATTATTTAATAATACTAGAAATATATTTACTTTATATAAAAGCTATTAATAGGTGCTGTAATAATAACCTTAAAATTTTTTAGCTTTTTTAGTCCCTTATTTAAGCTAGTAGCTTATACTAACTTGTTTATACTTAAGTTTAGTGTTTTTTACCTCCTTATTATACTTTTTTCTTTTACCTATATTATTATTTTATAAATTATAATAATAGTTATTTCCGCTGTTATATTAGCCAAGGACAGGAAATTTTACTTTTATTACTAATATTTTATTAATTTATAAGGCCTTTTTATACTTGTTAGTATTTAAAGGCCCCTGGATATTAATTATATTTTTTAGGTTCTTATTTTTTGCCTTAATAACTATATGCACTAATTAAAATCCTTGCTATAATATGTAAGTATAATAAGTAAAAAACTTTAATAAAATTAAGTAAGTAAATACTAAATAATAATAATATAGCTACTAGTTATAGTAGGTAGCAGCGCGGGTTTACCTAACTTAAATAACTTATTTTTTAATTCCCACCTAGCTACTATTAACACGGCCCCCTAGGTAAAAGGCCGTGAGGCCACCAAGATTTCCTAATTAAAAAAAAAATAATATTAATATAATAATTTAAATATAATATATTTTCATGCTGTATTACATGCTATATATTAAAAAAAATATATATAAAAAATAAATTATTAAATTTTTTAATACTTACTATCTCCACCTACTAGCTTAAGAATGTTTTAAAATTTATTAAAGTTAATTATATTAAGCAGCTTTGTAAAACCTGCCGGTTAGGTTTTTTTTATTATTAATATTACTAAAAGTAATAAATCCTTATTTATAAAGATTATTAATAAAAAAGTAGCAGTTATTAATTTACTTAATTATATTATTAAATCTAATTTTTTAAATATTCTAGACGTAAAGCAGGTTTTTAGTAACTTTATTAAATATAATAAATTTTATTATGGTTAATATTAAAGTAATAATAGTTTATTTTTTTACACCCTAGTAAACTAGTAAACCTATATATTTAAATAATTTTTTATTTTTATAATTTTAATATAAAGTGTTAATATAAATCTTTTTTTTTTATTAAGTTAAAGGCCTAAAACAAGGTTAAACCTTGTATATTAAAGGTATTTAAGTAAACCTTTTATAGCCTTTAAATTATAGTTTAAAGGTAAGTTTAAGTAATCCTATAAATGGAATACTATATAAGTTATATTTAGTTAAGTTTTAGTAACTAGCTAATTTAATAAGCCGTAAAAAACTATGTATTATTTAAAGGGTGTTTTTAATATATTATTTATATTTACTTATTATATTTTTATATTTTTTAAGGTGATTTTGCGGCGGCATGATTAATATATAAAAATTATAAAAATTATAAAGCTATTATAGTTTTATAAACCTAACTTTTTTAAGAGATTTGCAACATACAGTACCTAACTAATTAAAATTATTTTATTATTATATTTTTAGGTAACAGCACAGCCTAGAAACTTTGCTAGCTTATTAATTACTTTAATACTAAATTACTTGTTAAAATCTTCCTAAATATTATTAATAAGCGCGTTAGTATTATTAATAATAATTAAATTATTAATATAAATTATTATAAACGCTAATTTTATATATTAAATACAAGGTTTAACTAGCAAAGCCTTAAATTTTAATTAAATAAGCTTTTTTTTAAGTTATTTAAACTAAAAATAACTTAATTAATATAAACTATAAGGTACTATAAGTAATAGCTAAATATTACCTAGTTTACCTTTGGCAAGGCCTTGCAGTTAGTATATAGAAATTTTTTAATTTTTTAGCACCGCGTGAAGGTAAGCAGTAATAATATTTACTTACCTAGTATATTTATTAAGTATAACCACTATTATTTATAATATTTATATAGCAACGTTTAAAGAAACTAAAGTAATATTATTTATAAAGCTAATATTTAGCTGCTATTAATTACTATATATAATCTAGCAAGCCTTAAAGCATGTAACTTTATTATATTTATTTATTTTAAGTATAAATACCCACGTGCTATTAAAAATATATATACCTTTTAATATATAAATAACTTTATAAGCCTTTATATTAATAATATTATTAGTTTAAGGCTTTATTACTGCCAGCTATTAGTTTGCATATTTTAATTTTATGGCCTACTTATAGTTATTTAGTATAGCTATATTACTAGTATTTATATTTTTATTATTATTAATAATATTTAATACTGCGCCTATTATGTATTTACATGTTTTATGCTTTTTTATTAACTTAGTAATTTATTTAGCCTTATTAATAGCTTGCTTATTATTTAACCACTTTATATTATAGTACTTGTGGCTTAAATAATAATTTACTAGTAATAATAATAATGGTAATAGCCCCTTAGCAGGTGTTAATACTTTAAATTTTTTATAATACTATACTAGTATAACTTCCTTATTATTTATTTAAAAGGTGGATTTATTTTTACGTGTTATATTACTTGCCCGGGTATAATTTATAAACCTATATTTACTAGTTATAAATCTTGCTTTCTTGCTTTTTACTTAATAGGGGCTTTAACCTTACCTAATAGGTATTAATAACCTTTATAACTATAAGCGCCTAATTTCTTAAATTTTTAGGTATATTTTAAGGTGTTTCTAGCTTTAAGGCCTTATAAATTAGTATTTTTTTTTATTAAGTAATATATTAATAATTTACCTTAATAGCCTTAGCCTTCTCGCGGGTAGCTACGCGGGTAGCTATATACTTAAAATAATATAATATAAGCACCTTGCGGTAAATAATATAAATAATTTTTTAATATTACCTTATTAATAAATATAATAATAATACCCGGATTTTTATTTATAAGTTTTTTAACAAGATTTATTACTATTAGGCGGTTATTAATATAGTTATTTTTATACACCCGGCTATTATTAATAGTAATATTTTAAGATTTATAAAGTTTATACTTTAATAGCATGTAAACTTACTAAATATAAATATAATTTTTTTTATAACTTACCTAGTATCTAACTCGCGCCCAAGGTATTATTTTTATTAATTAAATATAATTTTTTTTAAAAATATAAACCCAGGCGCGGCAACTAAAAACTTTAAACATGCTTATTAAAGGCTTAAAATATTTAATATACTTAATACTCCCGCTATATTTATATAGGCAGCTTAAAATTTATATATTATAAGTATAAAAGGTGTTTTACCAGGCAAGTTATATTATTTATAGTAAAAGGTTATAAAAACTTTAGTAAACCATTATTAATTATTATTAAGCAAGTAATACTATTAAAATACCCCCCTAAGCACTTAACTTTACTATTTAGCTTAGGTATACGCGGAGGCGTTATCTTACTCTAGATACCTTTTAGTTTTACCTTAATTTAAAAAGTAAAAGAACTTTAATTTTTTATTAATTTACTAATAACGCGAATAGCAACTAGTTAATATCTTTAATTTTTTATTAAAGTTAATTATTATAGTAAAGGCCTTAGGTTTATTTTTAAGTAGTACTTATATGGTAAATATAGTTACGCTATTTACTATAAGTATATAATATTTAAACTTACTAAATTATGCTAAAAAAACTATTTATAAATCCGCTTACTAAATTACTAAAAAATTATTATAATTTAAGTTATTTTATTACTATTTTTTTTTTAAAACTTTATGCTTAGCGTTTGCTATTTAATAAATATTATAAATAAATTTTAAAATATTCTTCTTGTTAGTCACGCTGTGTAGTTTAGAAAATTTTGTAATAGCTTAAATAATAATATATTTATATAATATTTTTATAAATTACTTTAGTAATAATTTATAATTTATTTTTACTAAACACTGGCGTGCTAGCAGAAATATTATTTATAAATATATTTAAAGGGATTATATTAATAATAAAAACTTTGTATTTAATATACATTAATCTAGTAATAATATTTATTTTTATATTATAAATAAAAAGGTACTTAAAGCTTTACTAAATTTTTATCTTCTCACGCGCTTAAGTTATTAACAAGAGGTTAAAATCTAGGTTTAGATTAAAGTACGCTTTAAAAAAATACTTAATAAAGCTTTTATTAATTTAGCGTAAATAAATTTAAGTATTTTTAAGGCTGTGAATAATAATATTACCTACGCTAGTTATTTTATAATTATAGGCCTTATTATGCGGTTTATACCTATAAAGTATAAAAAATAATAAGTAATTACCTATAAAATAGCAGGCCGCACTAAAATTAAAAATTTAACTTTAATTTTTATTTTTAGTTAATAATAAAGCTTTAATAGCCATATAAAACATAAAGCTATAGTTATAATAATTAAACATAACCTATAAAGTAATATTTTAACCTGTATTTATAAATAATAACACTTTTTTTTTTAATTTAAATACACGGTACTAAATAAAAATATTAACCTAATTTATAACCTAAAAGATGGTAATACGCATAATATTTATTATTTATATATTACTTTTTATAATTATTTAATTATACTTTTTTTAACTAACCCGAACCCAGACCCGGGCCCTTGCGCTTAAAAAACACCTTTTTTTTATTTTTATTTAACTTATTTATAGTTAGGTTTTTATTATTTTTATTATTTTTATTAGGATTAAGTAACGCCTACCTATAAGCACCATAGTGTTAACTTTTAATACTATAAATATATAAGTAATAGCATTATTATATAACTTTAAAAAATTAATTTAAGTGTAGCCCTTAAGTAACTTATTAATAAATATATATTAGTAATTATCTACCCAGTTCGGGAAATTATTATAAATATTAGTAAGAAAAATAAAAAATAAGTAAAACATGCTTGTTTTAATGCTTAAGCAGGTATAAACCTTATTTACTAGTTAAAATATATAAATATAATTAACCGCGTTAGCATAGTTATTATACCTTATATTAAACACGCGTATACTAGCTATTTAAGCCTAAATTATACCTTAACTATTAATAATTTTTGTAATAGTATTATATAAATTATTAATAAATTTTAAAGTTTTAGGGATATTTTAAATCTGTTTAAATATTTTATTTAATACTTAAGTAAATAACTAATAAGTAATATATAAAAAAGCTATTTCTTATTATTTATAAAGGTTGCTATTTTTTTTCTTAAGGCGGGGAAATAACTTATTAATAATAATATTAATTTTTAGTGCTATTAAAAATAATTAATAATATAGCTTTAATATTTATTAGTAATACTAGCTTAAGTGCAAGCTATTAATTACAGGATATAAAAAGTACATAGCTATTTATACTTTAAAATATAATATTGTTAAGTAGCGGTGCTATAGGGCTGCTATTAATCTATATTTTTATATTATTTATATTATTAAAAATTAAAATATATAAAAATTTAAGTAAATATATTTAACCACCTGCTTGCTGCACTTAACATTATTAGTTAAAATATTTTAAGATTAACATGCTGCTTTTAGTTATATTATAAATAAGTTAAATCTTTGCCTTTATAAGCTATATTAAGTACTAGTTTTAATTTAGTATAGTATAATACTTTAGGCCTTTATAGTAATAACTTCTTAGCTCCCCCGTGCCTTTAGCATTGCTAACTTTTTATTTTTTAGTATTTTTATTAATATTTTAAACAAGTAAGATTTATTAAATACTTTACTTTAATTTTTTAATACCTGGTGCTACTTGTTACTAAAATATAATTAAAAAGCCGCACTAATTTTGCTATTACTATTATTTACGCCCTTTTTTTTAAGGCGGAAGTATTTAAAGCTTTTTTTAATAAATATTATAACTAGCTAGGTAAGTACTATAGTAAATAGCAGGGCAATGTGAATTTATATATAAATAAAAAAATTAATAAGTATAATATAGTGCTGTGCTATATACTAGGAATAAAAAAATATAATATAGTAAGTATTACTTTTAGCCTTTAAGTTAGCTATATAAAAATTAAACTTATGTTAGTTATAGGTATTTATAAAGGCGTGCCACCACTGCTAAGGTATTAAAAAATATTTTTTAGTAATATAATTATTAATAATTTAGTAATTAAATATAACTTTGGCTAATAATATCCAGGGGGATTTTAATAAAAAACTAGTTTAAAAAACATGCTTAATAGGCTTAATTAAAAAATTTAAAGCCTTTTAAATAAGCTTTATGCAGGGAATACTTATAGTAAACTTTAAAATAAGGCATAGTAATATTTTCACACCCTTTAATAAATAAGGACCAAGTAAATAAGAATTAAGTAGTAATATTTAGGGCTTAATAATATATTTTTTAAAGCCTTTTATTTTTATAGGTATTATTATCCTACTTTTCCTGCCGGATGCTCCTGTTTAAAAAGTAACTTACTAAATTAAATTTATAAGAAAGTACTAAGAAAGAATTATAATAACCTTAATTATAACCTAGGTTAATAAATTTAATATTATAATGCCTTAAAAGCTAGCCTAATTTTTATTTATATTAAACTAGTTACTTTTATAAACATGGTTATAAAGTTTAAATAGTATTAGGATAAAATTATTTGTAAGAAATAGGTTTTTAGGTTTAAGATAAAAAAAGCGGGGGTTTAGGATAATATTTTATGTATTATTATTAAGGGCGTGTGTGACTATATTAATAGTTATAAAAATAAGGTATGGCAGGTATATATAACTATAACTAGAGTGTTAATAACAAAAGCTTTTTTAAAGTATTAAATATTAGTAAACCACTAAGGTTAGTAAATTATTTAGGAAGACATTAGCACTAGGTTTAATTACTTATAGTTTTAATAAATGCAAGTAAATATTGCCACGTGATAATTTTTTTTATAAAAAATCTATATTTTATGGGTTGCTAAAAAAAATTTAAAAAATAAAAAATATAATAAATATGCTAAATAAATTAAAAAAGCTTGCTATTACTAAACTAGGCGGTATAAAAAAAACCTAGATTACGCTAAAGCTGGCGTACCGCATGTAAAATAAAAAGCTAAATTATTTAATTTTTTAGGTCCCGTGCACCAGGTACAAGGCTATTAAATAGGTATATATAAGTACTATTTAGTTAGTAAGGGTTTATAGTATAAAGCTAGCAAAGGTAAAAAAGTATTTTAAAACTTACTTTAGCTAGACTAAAAAAAAGTGGTTCCTAATTTTTAATAATATTAATAATATAAAAATATGGATTAATAGCAGCCCTATAACACTGCCACTTAAAAATATAATTTTTTAAGGTAAAAATAACTATGCACTTTTTATATCCCGCAACTAAAAGCTTGCACTTAAGCTAGTATTACTAAATATAGTTTTTATTTTTAATGTTAACTAAAAAACAGCCTAAAAAATAAAAAATACTATAAAACCTATTAATTTAAAAAGATCTGCTCCAAGATAATTATATAATAAATATAATACTTAAATAGCTTGCTTTCCTGCCTTTAGCAATTAGTTAAGCTATAGCTTATATTAATTAAAATAATATTACCCTAATAATATATATATTCCTGCTTGGCAAGCAAGAAAAAAGCGTAATAAAAATACTTAGTAATAAGTTTAAGAATAATAAACACTACGCAAAAATCTAGAACCTAGTAGCCACCACCTAGCTAATCTTTTTTTTATAAATTTAGTAAGTAAATAAACTAGCCAGTAATTACCTATTATTTATATTTTATATTAATTCACGGGATATACTAGAGTCCCTTATTTCACCCATAATATTATTTAAAAAAATTAGTGGTGTTAGTGGTGTTAATAGTGGTGGTAGTGGTAAAAAAAAATAAATTTTAATAAGGGAAAGGCCAGGTTTATATACCTTTGCTAAGCTATAAATTAAGCGCTAGTAATAAGCAAGAATTTACTAAGGCACTAGTGGGTTTGCCAAAACATTAATAAATAAGTAAGTTTTTAATAGGTTTAACAAGCTATTAATAAGCTTATTAAGGCGCTAGTTACTAAGCAAGGTACTATAAGGTTACTAAGGCGCTAGTGGCTTGCTTAAAACCTTGCTTATTATTAATACCTATTTTTTAACTTAGCAAAGGTATAAATACCTGCCCCCCCCCCCAAAAAAAGTCTTTTTTATATTTTAAAGTAATTATTAATATAACTAATTAATAAAAGACCTTACCCTAATCCCCCAGGCAACTAAATATAACTTAGTAATAATAAATAATTAGGTAAGCAAAACCCCTAACTTTTTAAAAAAAAAAAACTTTTAATAAATTAAAATAGGCCTTTACCAGAGCTATTATTTAACCCTATAATATTACCTAATTAAATTAATAAATTTTTAGCTCACCTTTACCACCTTAGTAATATTTATATTTATTTTAATATATTATTATTTTTAAATAAAACCTAGCAAGCTAATTAAAAGGCTGGAGGCCTTTTTAAATAAAAAATAGGTATTAAAAGAGTATTTTTAAAATTTTTAGTGGCTAAAAAGGGTAATTTTTTTACTACCCTAGCCCTATTTTTAACCCTAATTAGGACATGGGTTACAAATCCTAATTAAGATTAAAAAAATTAGTATATTTATGCTAAAGGCTTTATTAAGGCCCCTAAAAAATAAGAAAAATATTTAATTATTTGGGATTATAATCCTAGGGCTACTAGCCCTAATTAGCACCCTAAAAATTTTTTTCTAAATAGCCAAAATTATTTTTATATAAAGGCTAGGGAAAGGGGCCTAATATTAAGGCTTTAGTATAATACTAATACTAAGCTTAGTGGCTAAAATTGCTACCTAAAATTTACTACTAGGTGGCTTACTAATATGGCTAATTTTTAAAATAGGCTATTTAATAGACCCACAGATCCAAGGGTAAAAGACTGTACTTTATTTAATTACTAATAAAAATTTATTTATATTAATCCCTAAATAAAAACTAGTAAAATATTTATTTTATTAAAAATTTAATAAATTTTATATTTTTATAATATTTAAAAAGAAAAATTATTTATAATATAAAATATTATTTAAAAAATAATAAATAATAATAATAATATAGGGTTAAAAATAATATATAATAAAAATATATATTTTAAAATATATATTTTTAATTTTCTTTATTATTAAAAAATRAGACTTAATAATATAAAGTTTAAAAAATATATTTCTTATATAAAGAATTAAGGTTAATACAATTTTTTCTTAA
>NW_020797891.1:0-2722 GCF_003369625.1 Aspergillus mulundensis | reverse complement strand
TTAGTATTAAATTATATATTATAATTTTATATATTTATTTAAAAGATATAACAAGGGTTATATATATAAATATTTATATAAGTATATATTTAAATTTTTATTATATATATATATATATTGTAAGACCGACAAGTCTTAAAAATTTTTACTAATAATAAAAATATTAATAAAGGAATTTAACTAATAAAAATAAAGTATTTTAAACCTTATTAAATAATATTAAAAAAGTTACTTAAAAATCTAAAAAAAGGCTGGCCTTAAGGCTATTTTTATAAACTTTTAAGCTATACTTAAGCTATTATATAAAAAAAACATGTTTAAGGGTTTAGGTTAAAAAAAAAAAATATTTTAGTAACTTATTAGCAAAGGGATTACTAAAGTATTAAGGTTATATTATACTTATTAAAAATACTTAAAAAAATAAATATTATTACCTACCCTTAAAAGGTAGCAATAGCTACTTTTATAATTAAAAAAGTAAGTATTAATAAGGTTACGCGGTATTTATTAAAATTACTTTAAAAAGTAAGTATTACTACTTGCCCTTAAGGGGTAGTAATAACTATTTTTATTAATAATATTTTAAAAAGTAAGTATTACTGCCTGCCCTTAAGGGGTAATAATAGCTATTTTTACTAAAAGTACCTTAAAAAATAAGTATTACTACCTGCCTTTAAAAGGTAGTAATAGCTACCCTTATAACTAAAAAAGTAAGTATTAATAAAATTATATAATACTTATTAAAAGTACTTTAAAAAGCAAGTGTTACTACCTGCCCTTAAAAAATAATAATAATTATTTTTATTAATAATATTTTAAAAAGCAAGTATTACTACCTGCCCTTAAAAAATAGTAATAACTATTTTTATTAAAAGTGTTTTAAAAAGCAAGTATTACTACCTGCCTTTAAAAGGTAGTAATAACTATTTTTATTAAAAATACCTTAAAAAGTAAGTATTACTACCTACCTTTAAGGGGTAGTAATTACTATTTTTATTAAAAGTGCCTTAAAAAATAAATATTACTACCTATTTTTAAGGGGTAGTAATAGCTATTTTTATTAAAAATACCTTAAAAAGTAAGTATTACTACCTACCCTTAAAAAATAGTAATAACTATTTTTTTTAAAGGGTAGTAATAACTATTTTTATTAATAATACCTTAAAAAGTAAGTATTATTACCTACCCTTAAGGGGTAGTAATTACTACCCCTGTAACTAAAAAAGTAAGTATTAAGGTTATATTATATTTATTAAAAGTATTTTAAAAAGTAAGTATTATTACCTGCCTTTAAGGGGTAGTAATAGCTATTTTTATTAATAATACCTTAAAAAGTAAGTATTACTACCTACCTTTAAAAGGTAGTAATAGCTATTTTTATTAAAAATACTTTAAAAAGTAAGTATTACTACCTGCCCTTAAGGGGCAGTAATAATTATTTTTATTAAAAATACTTTAAAAAGTAAGTATTATTACCTGCCCTTAAAAAATAGTAATTATTATTTTTATTAAAAGTATTTTAAAAAGTAAGTATTATTACTTGCCTTTAAGGGGTAGTAATACTTATTTTTACTAAAAATATTTTAAAAAGTAAGTGTTACTACCTGCCCTTAAAAAATAATAATACCTATTTTTACTAAAAGTATTTTAAAAAGTAAGTATTATTATCTACCCTTAAAGGGTAATAATAGCTACCCTTATAATTAAAAAAGTAAGTATTAACAAGGTTATATAGTACTTACTAAAAATATTTTAAAAAGTAAGTATTATTATTTATTTTTAAGGGGTAATAATAATTACCCTTGTAATTAAAAAAGCAAGTATTAAGGTTATATTATACTTATTAAAAGTGTTTTAAAAAATAAGTATTACTACCTGCCCTTAAGGGGCAGTAATAGCTATTTTTACTAATAATATTTTAAAAAATAAGTATTACTACCTGCCCTTAAGGGGTAGTAATTATTATTTTTACTAAAAATATCTTAAAAAGTAAGTATTACTACCTGCCCTTAAGGGGTAGTAATAGTTATTTTTATTAATAATATTTTAAAAAGTAAGTATTATTACTTATTTTTAAGGGGTAGTAATTACTACCCCTGTAGCTAAAAAAATAAGTATTAAGGTTATATTATACTTATTAAAAATACCTTAAAAAATAAGTATTATTACCTGCCCTTAAGGGGCAGTAATTATTATTTTTATTAAAAATGCCTTAAAAAGTAAGTATTACTACCTGCCCTTAAAGGGCAGTAATAATTATTTTTATTAATAATATTTTAAAAAGCAAGTATTATTACCTACCTTAACTATATTATATAGCTAGACCCCCCCCTTTTTAGCGCTAAAATTTAAAACCCTAGGGGGGGGGTCCAAAAATTTTTTAAACCCCCCCCTAACTTTTTTATTATTAGGCTAAATTTAGTAATTCTTTTTTTATTATATAGGGAATTTAGTTAAATTTAATATTTTTAAAAAAAATTAAAAAATATTAATATTTGGCTTAGCTAATATTATTTAAAGTTTTAATAAAAATTTTTGTTAGGGTAAGCCTTGGCGCGCTAAAAGTGGGAAAACTATATTTTTTTAAGCCACTACCAGAGACCCTAACTATATTATGTAGCTGGATCCCCCCCCCTTTAGCACCAAAATTTAAAACCCTAGGGGGGGGAATCTAAAAAATTTTTAGACCCCCCCTAACTTTTTTATTATTAGGCTAAATTTA